>NC_056745.1:844281484-844375175 GCF_019279795.1 Protopterus annectens
CAGTCAGAATTTGCACTGGCCTTAGGCACAGCCTTAGTGTGATTCATAGAGGCCAGCTGAATCTCTTTTTGACAGGTAACAAAAACTTATGTAAGTGAGACAGTAATGAGATTTAAATGAAGAATGTCTTAAAACTTGCATGACAAACTTATGTAAATGTGGTATTTTCTACTTGTTTGCACTTCATAGTCACATTTTATATATATCTGTGCCATGCACGTACCTTATATAAGGCAAAATAATGCCCTTTTATCTACTTCGCAGTTGGTGAAGATGCTTACTGTAGCAGCCAACCTGACTATTACTATAAAACCCTGTAACTCTAGCTCAAATTTGTCTGAATAGTGGCAGTGTTATCGGAAGGTTTTTTAAAGGTAAGGTGTAAGGTTAAGAGTTGGACAAAGTAATGGATGCTAACCCTAAACCTGACACTTCCACCAACTCCATCCCTTCACCTTACCTTAAAAAACCTTCCCATAAAACTGCCACTACACAAGACAGACTCGAATAAACAAACAGGCACAAATACACACTACAACACCTAACCCAACCCTAACTTTAAGGTACATGCACTCATACAGAAACATACAAAACCCATCCTCTCAGTATCCCTGATCCGAACCCAAACACTTAAACACATGCACAGACACTCTCACCCCCCTCCAAATCCCACTCTGCTGTCTCAGCAGACCATATCATCAACACTTTGGATGTTTAGCTATCCATACATTTGGCTTTATTTATTTATTTATTTATTTATTTATTTTGCATTTGTTAACCGGGATTGTCCGACTGAGCTGAAGAGCCCTTTTTCAGTGGAGGCCCAGGGAGAAAAGCTCCAACATATTATACAATTGTCATTATAAATTAGCATTAAATAACAATGTTACAGGATCATTACAAGGCTTTAAGTAGCAATACAATGTTATACAGTGTCAATAATCTGGAGTATAGTAAAACTATTTCAAGATGTATAAAAAGAAAATACGTCTAAGATGAATATAGTTTTGGGCGTAAGTGGTTACAAAGAAACAGTTTTATCATAATGTCATTACATGAAGGCAAGACAATTACAGTAGAATGTTTCTCTGAGGTGATTTGCTTCATAGATTTTAGAAGGCAGTAGAATGAGTAGTCAAGGAAGATTAGAGAGAGCTAGTGAGAAGAGTGAGTTAAGGGCAGGACGTAGATTAAGGTATGAGAAGTAGGGGATGTTTAAGGAGGGAGAGTGTAGTGGCAGGACCAGTAATTTTTAAAGTGCTCTTTGATGGCTGTCTTAAATTGTTTAGGACGTGTAAGAGTCCTGATTACTAGTGGGAGCCTATTCCAGGCAATATTGGGGTGATAGCTGTACACGTTGTATCCAAATTTAGACTTGGGTTTGTAGATTTGTAGTAGGTCTTGGTCAGAGCTTCAGAGAGGTCTGGAGGGAGAATAATGGGAAATGAGAGGGGATAGTGCTGGGCAGTAGGAAGGCTGGTATAGGATAGAATGGATGATCCGGAGCTGAGAGAGAAGAAGCTGGTGGAGTAATTCAAGCCAGTTTAGGTGCTTTAGAGAGAGACAGTGATGGGATCTGTAGATTTGTTGGGCAGCAAATCTAGCTACCTTATTGTAGGTAGATTTGAGTTTGGTTAGGAGTGCTGAGTTAAGATTTGTGAGAATTTGAGAATTATACATTAGACTGAGTAGAAGGCAGGTAAGGGAGAGAGTAATCTTGGCATCAGAGGTAAGGAATTTCTTGTTACGGTAAAGGAGCCCTAGTTTTCAATGAGTCTTTGATAGAGATATTAACATGCAAGTCAAATTTAAGCTGATCATCGATGGTTACACCTAAGAGCTTAGGGTTGGGTTCTACCTGAATGGGAATGTTATTAAGGGACTATATGGAGAAGGAGGGTTTAATATTGTTGAACTTTTTAGGTAGGAAGAGTAACAGCTTTGTTTTTCTAGGGTTATGGATGAGCTAGTTGCTGGAGAGCCATGTTTCAACTAAGTTAAAAGATGTCTAAGTAGCTGAGAAGAGCTTAGAGGGAGACTTGGCTGTGGTGATGACTGTATTGTCATCTGTATATTGCACTAAAGATGACTGAGAACAGGAGATATAGAGCTGATTAGTAATGATATTAAAAAGTAAAGGCCCTAGAATAGACCCTTGAGGTGCACCCATTTCTACAGGGAGAGGAGGGGAGAGTGCAGAGTGCCATCTCACTGATTGAGATCTATCAGTGAAGTAGCTGGAGAACCATGCAACAGTATCAGAGGAGAAGTTGAGATTATGCAGTTTGTGCAGCAGAAGAGAGTGTGAGATAGTGTCAAAAGCTTTTGAGAGGTCCAAGAATAGGCAAGAAATAAGTTTATGGTCATCCATGTTTATAGAGACAGTGCTGAGGAAGGATAACAGAGCTGTAGTGGTTCTATGCTTGGGTCTGAAGCCATGTTGAGTGGGTGTAAGCAGATTTTCCTGTATTAGATAATGCATAACTTGTTTATGACTGCATTTTTCTAGTACTTTAGAGAGAGGGGAGAGGATAGCGATAGGTCTAAAGTTGGAGATATCAGAGGAGTTTCCTTCTTTGTGTATAGGTAGAGTATAGCAATGTTTCCAGATGGAAGGGACTTTAGATTCAGAGACAGAGCGATTAATTAGGAAAGATACAGGGACAGCAAGAGAGTCAGCTGCTAGTAGAAGAAAAGTGGAAGGAATATTGTCAGCTGATGCTGAGCATGGTTTTAATTTAGAGAGTAGAGTTTTGCTGTAGCTAGTAGGTACAGGTTTTTGGGACAAGGTATTTGAGGAGATAGTATTAGGAGTAGGTTCAGAAAAGTTGGAGATGTTAGTAGTAGAGGAGTTTGGGTTGGGGTTCAGTAGCTTAGAAATTGAATTAATAAAATAGGTATTGAAGATAGTGGCAGTTTCTTCAGATGTCTTGTCTGGGCATGGATTGGGGGAGCTAAGATTACCGGGATGCAATATTTGGTTAATAGAGTTCCAGAATTTTTTAGGATTAGATTTTAGGGCTGTGGGAGGTTTGTTATAGAAGTCATTTTTATCTTTGTTTATGTGTTTTGTCAAATTTCTGAGTTCTTTATATTTTTGCAAGTCTGCAGGGACCTTAGTTTGTGACCATTTTTTTCATAATTTGTCTCTATTTATCATAAGGGCACAAGTGGCTTTTGAAAGCCATAGAGATATGGTGGACTAAATTCAGACTTTGCGAGGGGGAGCAAGTAAGTCTAAGATGCTAAAGAAGGTGGAGTTGGAAGTACACCACCCAGAACATCCACTATATATAAAACAATTGTGCAGGCTTCATACAAAGTCTACATAATTACAGTGCATTAGCATGATGAGCACCAGTGCTTACTGAATATGCTTGGGATGACACCAGACTTTTCGACCAGGTTTTCTTTGACACATATTGAATATGCTCCTCATCATGCCTATACATTTCCAAACACCATTTCATGGCCAACAGCAGTGTTGGCGGCCATGAAATAGTGATGGGAAGCACAAGTACACAAGGTAAACAAACTGCTTGCCTGTAGACAAATGTATTATGCAAGCACATGCGGACAGCTTATATGAAATAAGTGCAAGTGCATTATAAGAAGTTAGATGCAAGGAACATTTGGAAGAATGTACATAAAAATAATTTTAATGGCATACAAATAAGTATAAGGGGTGGGTAAATGTAAAAAATGTACTCATTTAAGGCATTTAAATGTGATAATGTCACAAAGAAACATTTTTAACAGAAAGAAGTACATATTGATGGCAATAATAAATAATGCTGTTTCCAGTTATATACTTATGAACATAACTAAAAACAGACATTTTAACAACAGACGCGAGAGGGATATATGCATCTGTTTTATATTCATGTACATCATACGTTTAGTATATAGGGCCTACAAAGCTGTACAGTGTGAAGGGAACAGTTACATTAATACATAAAACTTTGGAGGAAGACGTAATGCAGTGCATTCTTATTTGGAAATTAAGTAGTGACTATGATCAATCTATAAAAGTTGCAAGCCACAATGGAGTAAAATCACTTTAATGTCCAAAGGTATAACAAACTCAAAAGGCAAATGCAATTAATAAATTATCCCTTACAAAAGTCATACAGGATTTTGTCCTGCCAATATACCTGGAATTTCATCAGATAGCGTTCATAAAAATAAAAAAAACTTTAAATGCATAATCATCCAATCCCGTTAAGCACAGGTCACACACCTCCTAAAACAAACCAATAGAATCATCACAACATTGGCACACCCACACCTCATTTCTTGTTAATATTCTGCATACAACTATTAAAATACATCTTTAAAAACCTGTAACTAAAATATTTAAACAGTAACATACTATAAAATAATGTTTTATCTTGAAATGGCTTTCAATTTAAGTAAACAGAAAACGGAATCGGCCTCATTCAATCCCGGCCAAAACTGTGCTGCTAACCGCAACTGCCAAGAAAGTTCAGCTTTTTCAAGCAGAAGCAGCCATGCTTCCCCTCTATCATGTAATTCCAACATTTCAAACACAATACATTTAAATGAATGATTATTATACACATTAATATGCCTTCCAAGGGCATTAGTAACTTTTCCAGCCCGAATATCGGACATATGCTCACATATTCTGCTTTTTAACTTTTGTTCGGTCTTGCCTATATAAAAACATGGGCAAGCTGAACAAAGTGCACAATAAACAACTCTAACAAAATTACATCCAGGTCTTCCATAGATAGTGATATTTTGTTTATTGATCTCAATTTGACTGACTTCTATAATATGCTTACAGTAAACGCATGCACCACATATAGTGATAAAACCACTAACTTTCCAGGGCTTAATATGCTCAAGCATTTGTTTCAAATTAAACGCTTTTCTAAATACTACTAATTGGTTTTTCACCAATTTGTTCTCTCACTTCGCACTCATTAGTTAACACCCTTCAATTTTTAACCAAAACCTCTTTAATAGCATAGCTATCCTGACTAAAAGTAGTCACTGAAGCACTAGTAAAAACCCTAGATTTTTTATTACAGTCAAAAACAGACTAGGCGGGGATACATCAGTTGCAACATTGTTGCACACTAAACTTGCATCATTACCACTCAAATCAGAATACACAGCAGATACAAACTTGTCCCCCAACAATGGTTTAAAAAACATTAGCTCTTTTTATTTTCACTTCATTATAGAGCTCATCAGTTAACCATGCAGGGTAACCCCTATTGAAAAATATATTTTTTAGTAACCTACATTCCTCTAAAAACCTACTCCTATCAGTTACCATGCGTGCAGCCTTTACAAACTGTCCTTTCACAATAGCTCGTTTTTGAGATAAAGGATGGTTACTTTGAAAGTGCAAGAAGGAGTTGGAATAAGTAGACCTACAAAAGATCTCCACAGTAAGCCTACATTCAACCAAATCATTCTTCAACAACACATCTAAGTATGAAATTTGAAAAAAAAATCAATCACATATGTAAACTTTAAAAAACTAGTAGTGCTGTTAATAAAAGCAATAAACTGATCAATAACCTCCACAGTGCCTGACCACAGAATAAAAAATATCTTCATGGTATCAAACATATAGGCCACAGAAAGAAAAATAGGGGAATGAAAAAAGGAACTTCTGTTCCCAAACCAACATAACAATGCTGGCATAAAGCCCCCCAGAAGACGAACCCATCGCAATACCTTCTTTTTGGATATAATTCTTTCTCAAACCAGATGAAATTAGATTTTAACACAAGATCTAACAATAGTTCATAAGTGTTTATCATATTTTGTTGAATACCCTTACTGGCTAAAAACTCACAGAACCACTCCTCCCCAACAGAATGTGGGATCATGGTAAATAAATCTTTGATATCAATGGTAAGAAATATCCATTCTTCTTTAAAAGAAATGGAGTTTAACCGCTTTAAAAAATCCCACGAATCAATGCATATATAAGGTTCAGCAAAAACTAACTTTTTCAATTCAAAATCTAGAAATTTAGCTAAAGGGTGTGTAATTGAACCCCTAGTGTCTACAATGGGATGCAAAGGGGGTTCATACACACCTTTATGCATCTTTGGTAACCCAAAAATGGTAGGAGTGATAGGAAAATCAACTGTAAGAAAATTATATTGATGAATATCAATGGAACCTTCCAAGAAAAGATCATACAAAAAACTCCTAATCTTACTATACACAACATTCATTTCATTAACAGAACTTTTTTGATATGTCGATGTATTTAGAAGAATTTTCATTTTCTTAGAATAATCACATTGATCAAAAACCACCAATCCTCCACCTTTGTCAGGTAAAACACATGAATTTGCCGTTAAAAACTGAATAAGGGTTTTTTCACCCTCAGTCAAGTTGCCATATACAATACCTTTCCGATTATTAAATATAACCCTAATATCCAGTTCACACATATTCTGAAAAAGACCTAAAGATGAATGAAGGGGGGGGGGTTATAGGTGCTAGCAACTCTTAAAGGGTTATCTACAAACACACCATGCAGAAATAAGAAATGCAAATTCAGTTGAAGGATGAATAAAATTGACTACTTTTAGTCAGGATAGCTATGCTATTAGAGGTTTTGGTTAAAAATTGAAGGGTGTTAACTAATGAGTGCGAGGTGAGAGAATGAATTGGTGAAAAACCAATTAGTAGTATTTAGAAAAGGGTTTAATTTGAAACAAATGCTTGAGCATATTAAGCCCTGGAAAGTTAGTGGTTTTATGACTATATGTGGTGCATGCGTTAGTCAAATTGAGATCAATAAACAAAATATCACTATCTATGGAAGACCTGGATGTAATTTTGTTAGAGTTATTTATTGTGCACTTTGTTCGGCTTGCCCATGTTTTTACATAGGCAAGACCGAACAAAAGTTAAAAAGCAGAATATGTGAGCATATGTCCGATATTCGGGCTGGAAAAGTTACTAATGCCCTTGCAAGGCATATTAATGTGTAAAATAATCATTCATTTAAATTTATTGTGCTTGAAATGTTGGAATTACATGATAGAGGGGAAGCATGGCTGCTTCTGCTTGAAAAAGCTGAACTTTCTTGGCAGTTGCGGTTAGTAGCACAGTTTTGGCCAGGATTGAATGAGGCCAAATCCGTTTCCTGTTTACTTAAATTGAGAGTCATTTCAAGATAAAACATTAGATTTTTGGTATGTTAGTGTTTAAATATTTTAGTTACAGGTTTTTAAAGATGTAGTATAATAGTTTTATGCAGAATATTAACAGGAAATGAGTTGTGGGTGTGACAATGTTGTGATTATTCTATTGGTTTGTATTAGGAGGTGTGTGACCTATGCTTAACGGGATTGGATGATTATGCATTTAAAGGTTTTTTTATTTTTATGAATGGTATCTGATGACGTTCTGGGTATATTGGCGGGATGAAATCCTGTACAACTTTTGTAAAGGATAATTCATTTATTGCATTTGCCTTTTGAGTTCGTTATACCTTTGGACATTAAAGTGATTTTACTCCATTGTGACTTGCAACTTTTTTTGGATTTCAGTTTTCGTAGTTTGTTCATGGTTTTATCTGTTTGTGGAGTGCAGCCATGGAGTCAGTGCCACCGGTTGCTTCTCAGTCCCTGGAGCAATCTATTGGTGAATTGTCTGTTTTAATTCAGCAATTAAATTGAAGGATGGATAAAATTGAACAGTCATCTGTTTTTTTCTCAAAGCTCGCATTTATCGCAGCTTTTTGTGCATAACATCACTAGAACATCCTCGCAAGTTTTGGGGAATGCAGTTGTTAATGAGCCATCAAATGAAATTTCTCAGTCTTCATCCTCTGAGAATAATGTCATTACAGGTGAGAGGCCTGTTCCCATTCATACCTGCTCGAACTATGCAAGTGTGCTCAATGCCTCTAATGTTTCCAACGTTGTTGCTAGTCTAAACGATGTTTTAAGATAGTCTAATGTATTTAATAAGGATACTCCGGCTGTTAACAATGGACTGTGTGATAAGCTATCTGAGTTTGGCCACTGTCTGCTTAAAATTAAAAAATTACAGATTGATACAGAGTATTTTAAAGAATGCATTAATAGGCAGATTGTACTTAAAGGTTTGCACTTGTGACGCTTCCCCACCAGTCTAGTTGTGAATTCTAGCTTTCACAAAGAGTTAATACAATTCTTTGACAAACATGGGATGGAATATATGGACCTAGTTATTAATTATAATAATGACACCACTGAAGCTCTTATTAAAGACATTTCAGTGCTTGATAAAAGTATCACCCAAGATGTAGCTTTTGTAAATAACCAGTTTGAATACACTCATATACTATGTTCCATTGATGAGCAAATGGGTGTGATTATGACCAGGAAGCTTAAAAAGCTTAGTAGAGATACCGAGACCTATAACACTGATACTGCTTACCCCCACCCCACCCCCCCCACCTCCCAAGTATGGAATAATAAAGCAGTTAGTGATGGTACTGTGAATGATCAGTTTGTTGATTCGTGGACTGACCTGATTGTGGATGAAAGCAATGATTTTTTAGACAACACCAATGTTCCACTCCTGAAGCGCTCCGAGTGCCTGAGGAATCAGAATGCCAATGGGGACGTAGTGGCAGTATACCATCCACCCACATTACAACCTTCTAGAGGGGACTGGACGAACCATCGAGGGAATGTGTGCAATGCCTGGAGGGGAAAGAAACAGTTTCATTAACATCTAACTTTGATGCAGCTACTAGTGTGTTACCATTGCTGTGGATTTCCAACAATTCAAGTGGAGATTTTAAAGTGTACAATTTTTCATCTTTGGATGTTTCTATGGAGATGTGTGACTTTTTTTTCTAAAGGTCTAACTTCTGTTCCTTCGAAAAGGATGGATCTTGTTCAGACTTTAATGGACTTTAGGTTATATGTTCGCAAACTGAATTTGCATTTGCTATTTCTGAATGGTGTGTTTGTAGATAACCCTTTAAGAGTTGCTAGCACCTATAACCCCCCCCCCCATTCATCTTTAGGTCTTTTTCAGAAGATGTCTGAATTAAATATTAGGGCTATTTTTAATAATTGGAAAGGTATTGTATATGGCAACTTGACTGAGGGTGAAAGAGCCCTTATTCTGTTTTTAAAGACAAATTCAGGTGTTTGTTTTATTAAACCTGACAAAGGTGGGGGATTGGTGGTTTTTGATTAATATGATTATTTTAACGAAATGAAAGCCTTCTAAATACATTGACATATCAGAAAAGTTCTGTTAATGAAGTGAATGTTGTGTATAAGAAGATTAGCATTTTTTTGTATAATCTTTTCTTGGAAGATTTCATTGATATTCATCAATATAATTTTCTAACTATTGATTTTCCTATCACTCCTACCATTTTTGGGTTACCAAAGATGCATAAAGGTGTGTATGAACCCCCTATGCATCCCATTGTGGACACTAGGGGTTCAATTACACACCCTTCAGCTAAATTTCTAGATTTTGAATTGAAAAAACTTAGTTTTTGCTGAACTTTATATATGCATTGATTCGTGGGATTTTTTAAAGCCGTTAAACTCCATTTCTTTTAAAGAAGAATCACTATTTCTTACCATTGATATCCAAGATTTATATACCGTGATCCCACATTCTATTGGGGAGGAGTGGTTCTGTGAGTTTTTGGCCAGTAAGGGTATTCAACAAAATATGATAAACACTTATGAACTATTGTTAGATCTTGTGTTAAAATCTAATTTCATCTGGTTTGAGAAGGAATTATATCTCCAAAAAGAAGGTATTGCGATGGGTTTGTCTTGTGGGGGGATTTATGCCAACATTGTTATGTTGGTTTGGGAACAGAAGTTCCTTTATTCATCCCCCTATTTTTCCTTCTGTGACCTATATGTTTGATACCAGGATGATATTTTTTATTTTGTGGTCAGGCACTGTGGAGGTTATTGATCAGGTTATTGCTTTTATTAACAGCACTACTAGTTTTTTAAAATTTACATATGTGATTGATTTTTTTCAAATGTCATACTTAGATATGTTGTTGAAGAACGATTTGGTTGAATGTAGGCTTACTGTGGAGATCTTTCGTAAGTCTACTTATTCCACCTCCTTCTTGCACTTTCAAAGTAACTATCCTTTATCTCAAAAATGAGCTATCATGAAAGGACAGTTTGTAAGGCCTGCACGCATGGTAACTGATAGGGGTAACTTTTTAGAGGAATGTAGGTTACTAAAAAATATATTTTTCAATAGGGGTTACCCTGCATGGTTAATTGATGAGCTCTATAATGAAGTGAAAAGAAAAACAGCTAATGGGTTTTTTAAACCATTGTTGGGGGACAAGTTTGTATCTGCTGTGTATTCTGATTTGAGTGGTAATGATACAAGTTTAGTGTGCAACAAGGTTGCAACTGATGTATCCCCGCCTAGTGCTGGTTTTGACTGTAATAAAGAATCTAGGGTTTTTACTAGTACTTCAGTGACCACTTTTAGTCAGGATAGCTATACTATTAAAGAGGTTTTGGTTAAAAATTGAAGGGTGTTAACTAATGAGTGCGAGGTAAGAGAATGAATTGGTGAAAAAACATTAGTAGTGTTTAGAAAAGGGTTTAATTTGAAACAAATGCTTGAGTATATTAAGCCCCGGAAAGTTAGTTGTTTTATGACTAAATGTGGTGCATGCGTTTACTGCAAGCACAATTTAGAAGTTAGTCAATTTGAGATCACTAAACAAAATATCGCTATCTATGGAAGACCTGGATGTAATTCTGTTAGAGCTGTTTACTGTGCTCTTTGTTCAGCTTGCCCATGTTTTTACTTAGGCAACATCGAACAAAAATTAAAAAGCAGAATATGTGAGCATATGTCCGATATTCGGGCTGGAAAAGTTATTATGCCCTTGCAAGGCATATTAATGCGTATAATAATCATTCATTTAAATTTAGTGTGCTTGAAATGTTGGAATTACATGATAGAGGTGGAGCATGGCCTCTTCTGCTTGAAAAAGCTGAACTTTCTTGGCAGTTACTGATAGCAGCATAGTTTTGGCCGGGATTGAATGAGGCCAAATCCGTTTCCTGTTTACTTAAATTGAAAGCCATTTCAAGATAAACCATTTGATTTTTAGTATGTTACTTTTTAAATATTTTAGTTACAGGTTTTTAAAGATGTATTATAATAATTTTATGCAGAATATTAACAGGAAATGAGTTGTGGGTGTGCCAATGTTTTGATGATTCAATTGGTTTGTATTAGGAGGTGTGTGACCTATGCTTAACTGGATTGGATGATATTTTTATGAACGGTATCTGATGAAGTTCCGGGTATATTGGTGGGACGAAATCCTGTACGACTTTTGTAAGGGATAATTTATTCATTGCATTTGTCTTTTTGAGTTCATTATACCTTTGGACATTAAAGTGATTTTACTCCATTGTGGCTTGCAACTTTTTTTGGATTTCATTTTTTGTAGTTTGTTCATAGTTTTATGTAATCAATCTATGACATAATCAACATTCACATCTTGCCAGACTCGAACACATGCCAGTACAGATATCAGAAATATGTGTATCAATCTATGACACCGCAGAAATAGGTAAACCTTATGTGTCGTGAAGAACAAACCTGAAAGGTTTTCAGCACTTCCCTATTGTAATGCATATCAATCCCCTACCTTTTCTGGTGATGCATTTAAATGTTGCCCTCTGACTATGACATAAATACTCAGTTTTCATAAGCCACTCCTGTCTGACACAGGTATGTGACAGGCTGATGTTACCAGATTCAAGCCCCTGCATGTCATACTACACACTCTGCAGAGCTGCGTATTGACTATGTCTGTCACACAACATAGGGATACATCTTATCACAAATAAATTAAATTAATGTGTGATATAATAAAGGACTTTTGAGGATAATTTATACAGTATGATTCTGTCAGAATGATGACAAGGTGGTAACTATGTTAATGTTCACACAACATTGAGCAGTGCAGTATCACTGTTTTTTGGCCAATTAAGCTGTTCCTTTTGTTTTGTATAACAACAATGTTCCAGAGTTGATACACACTACATCTGTGTAGATATGCTACACAAGTCATTATTGAATGCATGTTACAAAGGAGTAATCACACCACAACATTCACAGGACAACTGTTAAAATGGCAGGATATTACAAAATGAGTTATTATTTCTTTCTCTAAAGTACAAACTGAGAATAATAACGTCATGCATGTTGCTTGTGTAATATCAGTACATTCATAGCATGTTGCCCATTGCTGGAACTGAATAGCAAGTTATGTCAGTCCACCAAGTAATGACATGTATAAACCAGATGCACCAGATGGAAGTCTTAACAAAGCTGTGAGAATCCACCTATGTGAAGTCATTACATTGTATGACTGTGATGCTGGGGAGTTACTCCCACTGTAATTGTATACATTATAACCCTTGTGGATGTTATTCATGCATAACAATAACAGCATTAGGACATACAATGTTTATGGTCAGTCAATGTGGGTTTTGAATACCTGACTACATGACGACGGATGATGCATGTTGTTGGGAAGAATGAACATGCCACGGTGCAAGGGGTGCTACAATTGTGAGATAGTTGAGTTTTTAAAGGCATGACATCATGTTGCTGTTGCAAGGGATATGTGTGCCTATAATTTCTTTAAAAGACTGCTGCTATATGTATCTTTGTCATACAACATTGCCTGTTACCAGGTATACCCAAACATACGTGATGTGTAATGCAGTTGTCACTGTGATGTGAGAATGGCAATCATGGATAATCACAGATTCAACCTCATGCCATACTAAGGCAATAGCATACAAAACAGTCCTGGGGATCCATTAAACTCCATGTAGGCTTTGAGTGAGGCCTACATGGAGTTTACAGGCTTGCATGATGAGCAGCAGTGCTAATTAAATGTGCTTGCTGAACATCACGTTTACATGGATGCAAGCAAGGTTTATGTAAAGCAGAAAGAACACATTCAGACATGCAGACAAGATTACCTACAGGCAAACTTGTTCTGCGAGATTGCGTGGACAGCCACCATGACTACCAGGGTTTAATTTAAGGCAAGGAATGCAGTATTAACAAATAATAGGAAAGTGTACTCAGAGCAAAGTACAGTACAAACATGTTTTTGGTATAATGAAATGAAGGTTTGGTGGTGATCATTAAGTGTACATAGACTGTATTATAAGAACACTAGTCTGGGGAAGTGTGTATATTGAAAAGGGCCACAGGCATGAATGATGGGAATGAAGAAAGGGGAAGAGGACAAGTGAAACATGGCAATGCACACCAAATAAGGGTACATCAGTGTATGTACACCCCAAAGACAAGACAGCTGTAGCATGAGTAGTAATCACATATGTACATAATACAGTACGTGCAGCTGATTACACCCCTGGTATGGGTATATTCATATCATCATAAAGTTATTATATATTATGTGACTCTCAGACAAGTTCACATATCAGTGGAGAAGATTGGTTGCTATGTAAACAACTTGACATGATCACTGGAAAAGACATTTATCAAGGACGGTATATACAATAGGGGGTATGTGCATATTGTGACGATGTGCAAAACGCTGCTTGAATATGAATGTAATGTCAGGATACATCTCAACCAATCAGGACACTTAGCAACAAGCTCATAGACAGTAATAGACAGAAGCACACAAAATCATATACAATATCAGAATAATACCAACATTAATCTGTGTTATTGACATACAAAATGTGATTGTTACTTGCATGTTCTGCATGAACACATTTGTACCACTGTAATGATTTGACAGTAATCTATAAAGGGAATCAACCACACCTTCCTCAAAAATGACCACTTTTGAAAGTTGAGAGGGACACTGTTATACCTGTAGTTTAAATTATGAGCTATACTGGCTAGTTGAGAGGTTTGCATGACACATATATGCCACAATCCACACTTGCAAGAATGCAACCCATGCCATCAATGTTGACAGTGAGTTATGTATTTACTGGGTGCATCACAGGAAAACATATCACACATGTGATATGACATATAACACCATGAAGGGAAGTCTGTACTTTCAACTCCTAATAAATATGCATCACAGAGTATACTTATGTGTGAACAAAAAGATGTGTTGAAGCTTGGTGTGACAAAAGTGATACACTTGAGTAAATCCTCCCTGGAAGATGTGTGGTGATGTACATACAAAAGGGTACATTGTACTCAATTAATAGTGTGATGAGAGCTGAGAACAATGGGATTATAATGTCCTTTGATGTGGATGCCCTGCTCATACTTAGGAGTTGTGCTACATACAAGGGATTTGCCACCACTGTGGGCACATGCTGGTGGAAGTGCTGCTTAGTATCTATGTGAGTATCCAGATCACATACCACTTGGTCTAATCATAGGGATATTCTAGCTATATTATAATTAGCTTGTGTATTTGCTTTCAAAAAGGACATAATCATGCTTTTGTGTTCATCTAGTGTGTCTCCGTGGCTGTGACAACAATCATTTGTGTGTGTTAATATTTTCTGCACTATTATCAATGGCATCCTTGGATTTACTGATTGTCCACAATTTGCAATCGTCCACAAAGCTGGTTAGATAAAGGATCTGTAAGTTTGTCTTGACTTATGAGATTGAATACTTAACAAAAAAGGGCCTATCACAGAACCCTGAGTTATGAACCTGGTCACTGGACTCTAGCTAGAGATGGCTTCACACACTTTGACATTATGTGTCCTGTTTGTGATCCATTTGTCTACGTACTTGGTGATGTAGGTATTTATGCCCACTTGGGACAGTTTCTGTGTAATACCCGAGTGTGGATTTGTGTCAAATGCCTTGGCCAAGTCAAGTTATGTGGGATGTCTCTTTTCCTCATGCAGGCCCTTGCTGACATTCTTGAAGATGTCAAACAGATTTAACAGACATGATGTAATCTTAACAAATCAGAAATGGGTTTGGTACACAGTCAGGATATTACGTGTCCTTTTTGATAAGGCCCATAATGAGTCATTGGTCTGCCTCAAAGATGAGGAGAGTAAGGATTATGGGACTATAAGTCCCTGAGTCAGGTGATGGTTCCCGCTTGTTCAGACAGATGACTGTTGCTGTACATCCTTCTACCAAAACAGGGTGTCTGGAGGCTGTGTTTAACTATTAATCCAACTGTGTCTGCTAGGTCACAGTGTAGGCAACCTGGGATGTTGTCAGAGCCCATTGATTCTGTGTTTTTAGCCTTAGAAAGTACACAGATGAGCTGCTCTCCTGAGAAAATAAACTGAGCAATATTTGCATATATACTTTAACTGATGACCAGTGGTGACAGGCGGATGAAGTGTGAGACAAACTATCAGCTAGCAGATTGTCTATTTTCTCCAGTTAAGTATGGCTGGTGGCATCCACAAACAGCTCTGCACTTAGTTGTGTATTCCCCTTAACATTTCATACTTATTTAAATAAATGATTTGTGACAACACCTCCAAATATAACCTTGGCTATGCATCACATGCCACACAGTGGGACTGTTCACATAGTCATAGAACTCTACCACTGTCACATAATTACATTAATTGTACAACATATGCCTATATGTTTTTCATTGGAAAGCTGTATTTGAGCGGCCTGATAACATATAAGGACACATAACAAATGAGTTGGTTGTGGCACATGCATAACAGTTACTAACACAAATACTGATAGTCACACAATGGTACTGGTGATCACTTCAATAATCCTTGGGAATAGCAACACAATTGCACATACAGTGAATTCCTCAAGTTTGCAATTGAATCAAAACATGCAATATTTTTGTGTATATCTCAGCATTACAACATGTGGATGAAACAAGACTTATGTGCCCATATAATCCATATGAATTTATACTGATGTAAGTCACAGAGCATTTAATGATGGTAGGTACACACATGCATATGTGTGCCATACTGCAGGTGTTACTGTGATGGCTGAATGCAAGCTGAATAGAATATTGATCTGCTCCACAACAAAAACACATACCTTACTAAGCCAGCAATATACATGGAATGTCACATGTCAACAGTTCTCAAGAGGCTAATTACTACAGCTGTTATGTAAGAAACATGTAATCAAATAGTAGCAGTGGCCACCAATAGATTACCTCACATCACAGATTGTAATATCCTCTTGTAGGCCTACAGTACATCCACACCTCAACATAGCACATGTCGATGACAGCAGCATTGACATGTGAAATTTTCATAGCGTCATAGGACATTCCTAAGCTAGCAGCCAAAATCACAGAAAATCCTATCCATTATTATACCATTTAAACCAAACTCCCTATATCTATATAATGGAAGACAGTATGGCTATGTGCATATGTGTGTATTTGTTTGATTGCATTACATACTGCCTCTGTCGAAATTTGGCATGCACCTCCCCATAACAGAATTAGCAATCACACAATAGTCTGAAGATGGCCTGACACAGTTAAAGCAGAATAAAGACACTCAATCTACACATGTACTGTAACATTTATTTGCACTGATGAATGTATAACACTGCAAATCCATATGTGTACTGTTGACATAAATCAATTGACTGATGTTTGTTTTTATATAGTGCTTCACTGTAGTCATTGTCTCTCTCACATTTGCAAAAATCATCACATTTTATTTTTATTTTATTTTTATTTTATTTATTTTATTTACATTTGTTGACCGGGAGTGTCCGACTGGACGTAGGTCCATTTTCAGTGGAGGCCCGGGGAGAAAAACTCCACAGTTAAGATAAACAGACAGTAGTTACATTGGATTTACATAGCGATTAAACAATTTGATTAACATAGCAATTAATTACAAACATAGTTACAGATGAAGAACATAGTACATCAGTAGACAACTAGAATCTTTATCTGTGAAGTACATAACAGACATTAACAAATGTTACAATAAGAAGTTCCTGCTGTATAATAAGTAGTAGGCATATGAGCATCCGAGCTTGATATAATCAAGGTAGTTAGTGGGGTGGAAAGAAAGGTAGTGGTTGGATGGGATGGGTGATATTAGAGTGGGAGTTGCAAGGGCATAGCCAGCATGTTTTTAGGTGTGCTTTTAATAAAGTTTTGAAGTGGGTGTATGATGGTATGGAGGTAATTGTGGGTGGGATGGAGTTCCATAATTTGGCTATTATGCAAGAGAATAGTGCTTAACCAGCAGTTATTGGCTATAGTGATCTGCAAGTGATTTTTATTGCTGGATCTTAGTGATCTGGTGGTGCGATAGGGTTGGAGTAGATTCTGGAGGGATGGGACATTTAGTGGATGGTTTACTAGCTTGTGGGCGAGTGAGAGTTGATACCATTGAAGGAGGTGAGGGAATTCAAGCCAGCCCAGTTCAGCAAGTGAGAGACAGTGGTGACTACGGTAGGATGCTCCTGTGGTGAATTTGGCGATTTTGTTGTAGCAGGTCTCTAGCTTGTTTAGATCGCATTGCCTTAGGTTGGTATATATGGGAGAGGCATAAAGTAGGGTGGGTATTTGCTACTGAAATCTTTGCCAATTTGGTGAGAAGTTGCTTATTTCTGTGTAAAGCTCCTAGTTTTTTGTGGACTTTTTTTATGGTCATGGATATGTGAATGCAAAATTTTAGTTTATTGTCTATTTCCACTCCTAGCAATTTGGTGTGTTCTGTTGGGTGTATAGTGGTGTTGTCTTTTGCTGTGATGTTAAAGTGAGAGTTGCTTTGAGTATGTTTGGTGGGTTGGAAGATGAGTAGTTTAGTTTTGTTTGGGTTGAATATTAATTGGGCATTGGATAACCAAGTTTCAACAGAGGAAAAGGCTTCCTGTGTGACTTTTTGCAGTTTGGGTAGGGACTGGGCTGAGCAGATGATGGTTGAGTCATCCGCATATTGTGTGAGTGTGCCATGTTGGGTGGCAGAGGCTAGATTATTGGTGAAAACAGAGAAAAGTAGGGGTCCAAGGATGGATCCTTGGTCAACCCCTATAGAGACAGGTAATTGGGGAGATATGTCATTCTGCCATACAATGGATTGCTGGCGGTCAGACAGGTAACTCTGAAACCAGTTGGTGACTGATTGAGAGAAGGATATGTTACTGAGGACAAAGAAGAGTTGTTTGTGTGGGACCATGTCAAATGCTTTAGATAGGTCTAGGAAAGTAGCCGAGGTGAGATAGCCATTGTTTTTATGCTGAAGGATAGTATTAGTAAAGGAGAGTAAGGCAGTGGTGGTGCTATGGTTTGGTCAGAAACTCTGCTGAGTATTGGAAAGGAGGTTGTTAGTAAGCAGGTAGTCTGAGACCTGAGAGTGAATGCATCTCTCTAGCATTTTGGAGAGTGGAGAGAAATTAGCTATGGGGCGGTAATTGGTTAGTTCTGTGGAGGGGCCGCCTTTGTGGAGGGGAATTATATGTGATACTTTCCACAGTGTGGGAACGTAACTTTCTGACAGAGATTGGTTAATCAAGATGGATACTGGGTAGGCCAGAGCATCAGCTGTGATTTGTAGGTATTCACTTAGGAGGTTGTCTGCTGATAATATGTTGGGCTTAAGTTTAGTTAAGAGTTTTTTTTAATGTTGGAGGTAGGTACAAGAGAAAAAGAGAAGGCAGTGGGGAGATTACTAGTTGAAGGTGTGGTTTGGAGGGGAGGGAAGTTGTGTTGTTTAGCTAGTGATAGTATGGTTTGTGTGAAGTGTGTGTTGAATGAGGTAGCAATATTTTTGGAGGAGTGAGGGATGTTAGGAGGGGAGGTACTGACTTTACCTGGGTGGAGGATGGAGTTTATGGAGGACCAGAATTGTTTGGAGCTGTGTTTGAAGGAGTCTAGGGCAGACTGGTAGTATTGGAATTTGTCCTGTTTTATTAGCTTTTTGACTCTATTGCGTAGTTCTAGGAATTTCTGTCTAGTTGAAGGGGTTTTGGCTTTGCGCCAGTGCTCCCAGACTTTAACCCTGTTTTTCATTTCTGACTTAGTGGTTTTCTGTAGCCATGGGGAGGGTTGTGCATTGGTTCTGGAAAGTCTTATGGGGGCATGGTAGTTAAGGATGCTCAGGAAGGTAGTATTAAAAAATGTAACTGTGTCATCAAGACTGAGGTACTTTAGAGGTTTCCAGTTACATTCTTTGAGGGATGAGATGAATGTGAGTGGGTTAAAGTTTAGTTTTTTACGTATTTGATGGTAGATAACAGGTTTAGCTTGGTATAGGTATTTTTTGAGTAGGAATGTTGGGGAGTGATCACTGAGGTAATCTGATAAGCAGCCTGTTATATATGACCAGGGTGCTTACTGACTGGTATCCAATCCAGGGTAGTGTGCTTGCTGGAGTTTTTATTTATCCTGGTTGGCGACTGGACTAGTTGGGTGAAGCCATGAAGGTTTACATGATGAGTTGGATGGTTGCCAGAACAGTATTGCCAGTCAAATTACATAATGTCATCCTGAAAACATGTAAAAAAAATAGATTGAGTTGAATTTGAACCCAGTGAGACAGCTTTATAGTTGATGACCTCAGCAGTGTGTGGTGAGAAGAAGATGCTAGTAGGAATGTCTCATGTGCTGTTCTAAAATGGTCTCTAAAATGCGAACTAACTGAACACAAACACAAACACACACACACACATACCAGTTGACCTCAGTGAAACTAGAATTTCTACCTAACTATTTAAAGAACATGGTACTTAACACAAGCAGCAAAGCACAAGTCTGCATTGAGTTGGATTTGAACTCAGTCAGACAACACTTTACAGCTGATGATATCAGTAGTGTATGTTTGTGAGAAGATGTTTCCAACAACGCACACACCAGTTGACTACAGTGAGTTTAGGACCCCTATCTATCTAGTTAAACAAGCTAGAGAATACAGTATTTAATGTAAGCACCATGGCACAAGTCTACATTTTAAGTTGTTGACAGACAATTTATAGTGGTTGACATAATCATTGTATGTTTTGTGGAAGACGTTGTAAAATAGCTGTGTAGGCATAAATGACTGTCAAAATATTTGTTCTGCATGGGACTGTATTACTGATAGTAGGATACAGACTGACACTGTTCTGACTATATACACACAAACACACACACACACGGATTGCAGTGAGATTAGAACCCCTACCTAACTTGTTACACAAGCTAGGGAACTCAGTACTTAACACAACCACCATGTCACAAATTTGACTTTTAGACTACTGCTGGACAATTTACAATGGATGACATCATCACTGTATATTTGGGAGAAAATGTTGGAAGACCTGTATGAAAAGGCTGTGTATGCATGTACAACTGTTAAAATATTTGTTCTGCATGGGACTGGATTGTGACAGTAGGATACAGACTTATGCTGTTCTGACTACACATACACACACACACGCACACACACACACACACACACACACACACACACACACACACACACACACACACACACACACACACACACACATACACACACACCAGTTGACTGCAATGAGATTAGAACCCCTACCTAAATAGTTGCACAAGCTAGAGAACTTAGTACTTAATGTAAGCATCATGTCAAAAGTCTGACTTTTACATTGCTGCTGGAAAATTTATAGTAGTTGACATCATCATTGTACATTTGGGAGAAGATTTTAGAGGGCCAATGTGAAATGGCTGTGTATGCATGTCGACTGTTAAAATATTTGTTCTGCATGGGACTAGATTGTGACAGTAGGATACAGACTCATGCTGTTCTGACTACCACACACACACACACACACACACACACACACACACACACACACACACACACACACACACACACACACACACACACACACACACACACACACACACACACACACACACACACATACACACACACACACACACACACACACACACACACACACACACACAGATGCACACACACACACACACACACACACACACACACACACACACACACACACACAGACACACACACACACAAACCAGTTGACTGCCGTGAGATTAGCACTCCTACCTAACTAGTTACAGAAGTTAGAGAGCTCAGTACTTAACGCATCACCAAGCCACAAGTCTGACTTTTACACTGCTGCTGGACAATTTTTATAGCAGATGATATCATCATCATTGGGTGTTGGGGGACTGGTAATAAATGGCTATGTAGGCATGTATGACTGTCAAAATATTTGTTCTGCATGGGACTGGATTGCTGACAGCAAGATACAGACTCATGTCCTTCTGAATATATGCACACACTTGCACATAATAGAGATGCACACATAATGTGGCTGGTGTGGTAGGTTAACCCACATTTAAGTATTTTGCTCTCATCCACAGAACACACTAGTTAATAACTGAATCATGCCTGAAGTATGCTTTTGCTTTGTCGTACTGGTCTTCATAGATGATGCCATCATCATTATTATATGATTTGGGTAACATGTCCATTATGAGAATGGTGTGCAAAGTATGGAATTTGCATTTTCTGTTGTGTTGCCAATGTACAGGTATTTAAAAGACAGCTTCTCAAACTAGATGCAAAAAGTTGTCAGGATTGCATGTTGGAGAACTAAAACATAAATCGGTTTCTCAGTATGTTGTCTACATTACACACAGTCACACACGATATACACATTTTGTGAGATCAGCAAGGATGTGACTGTGTATGTACACGTTTTCATATTTCTGATTAACTGATGTCCACATTAATACATGTATAAGTCAATCCAAATGCCCATTGTCAGTATAAAGCTTTAGATGATGCAACAATGCAGTTGTGTTATTTATTTCTGTAATGTATTTGACATTTGTGAACTACTACTGACACATTCATTTACAAGTTCTTTGGTAAAGGACACAAGTGAGTCTGAGTAAATACGTGTTCGGTCAGTAACAAGTACCTTCCCTTTGGTTGTGTTTTACATGGATTATAATGGGATAAAGACTAACTTTGCATTAAAATACTAATACATGCCAGTCAGCTCCTTCCATAGTGCACTGCCAAGCAACTGGTTTGCATGATCATTGGCAAAGTGCACATGCAAGAGTCACAGTTAATGACTATGACTCAAACTTGAGAGGTACTTCTGCATATAGGCTATGGCAGAAGTAGCTGACAGGTACTATGGTGTTCCCAATGTACTCTGTATTGGAAATGTGCCATAACTTTTATAACAAGAAGGGCCATCCCTACTGCCTTCACCGTTTGCGCAGTGTTAAGCAATGAGCAAACATGGGTCTTCAGGTTAATTGAGAAAAGAGTAACAGTTCCATTGTTTTGCCTTCTTCTGTACAAACCTGCTAAGTGGAGAGGCTCTGCAGGCAGTACTTTGGAGAATACTGAGTGTAATAAAAACACCTGCTGCTACCTATGTGGCAGCAGGTGTAACAACAGCAAGTTCATATTTTGAGCACAAATAAAACAGGATTTGAATCCAGCTCAGTCTAATTTTTACACATGCTTTTAGGATGAGATTATCTAATTAAATGTGATAATCTTTGCAAATGTGAGAGGCAATGACTACAGTGAAGTACTATATAAAAACGAACATAAGTTAATCGATTTATGTCAGCAGTATACATATGGGTTTGCAGTGTTATACATTCATTAGTATAAATAAATGTTACAGTACATCTGTAATTTGAATGCCTTTACTCTGCTTTAACTTTGTGGTTCATTAGTACAGTGAGTTTAAGCAGGATTGAGCGGAGGTAACTGCACTAAACCATAAGACATGAAGAGCTATTCACCATCATTCACCACTGGTGCATGATGCCAAACTCCACACAAATGTAACAGACAAAAAGTGAAAGGCTTTATTAGGGGGCATTTCTGCCATGGGTGTGGTGTGTGATTCTATTTTTTGACCAGATTAAAGGTGTGAAAATAGGATATATAAAAGTGGTGAAATGGGGGTCAAGCAGGGGGAAGACCAAAGGGGAAGCAATATAAGAATGTGTAGGAGGGAATTAGGAAAGAGCCATAGCTATCTATTCAACAGTGTAAACTGAACATGGATAGAATATTGGATGAATTTGGACTGTCACCTCAGCAAAGATGTGTGGCAAGAGTGCAATCATGTTGTATAACCAACTGGACCGAATCAAGTATGTCAAGAAGACACATGAGAAAAATTAAGATCTATGTATAGGACAATTTTTTTTTTTTTGTGGGACTGGCAACCATTTTGTTGATTTTATTTCAGTAAGAGAGGAATGTTGGATAAGGGACATAGATATGTCAGGTTCAGGTAAGTCAGGTAGGTAAAGAAGCTGTTGCAGACAAACAGTACAAACAAGACAGAGACAGGTATGTGAGGGGCACAAAAGTTTGGAGGAACACCATGATTGGGGATAGGGAAGGAACATCATAGGCCCATGCTCATCAGTCATGAGGACAGTGAGACTCTTGTCCTCACTCTCAGAACTTTCATCACTGTCCCCTTCCTCAGTTGCTGTTGGAGTGCTTGACATTTTTTGTTTTTGCAGCATCTCACTGAGCGTTTTCTAAATACGACCGAGGTGTGCACCAGTAGCACTTTCTATTACCTCACACGCCATGCCTGGAAACGCCTGGCGGGGAGACAAAATCACCACCTCCACCAGTACTCCCAGAAGGTATCACTGCACTAGCTGCCAGGATAATTCTAGCTGATGTTGCAGGCCCAGATAGTGCAGCAGCTGCAGAAGCAGTACTGCCAAGTTTTGTCCCAGCTGTGCTGGTTATGAATGGGACAGTCACTGGATGGGTAGCAGGCTGAGCTGCATTGGTTGGCCTACCTCCCTGTGCTGGAAATCATTTTGAAACTTGCCAAAAATTGATGACATCAGAACATTGTGACCACACGTATAAAAATAAAAAAGAGAGATAAGTGGCGGGGTAAGAGACAAAAAAAAAAGATAATTAGAGCCATCATGTCACATACAATAAATTACTACAATATAAATATAATTTTACTTTTACATTAATTATACTTTTTCAAAACTACAAACTAGGACTGATAATTGTTCTAAGTAATTCTTGCAATATGTATATATTGCACATATGCTTTTTCAAATAATGCAGATTAAGTTATCTACAAGGCATTTATGCCGATTTTGTTGAAATTATATATTTTTTAATTATTTTAAAATGTATTATTTGTTACCTGTGGGATTTGAACCCACATCATCTGAATACAATTTCACAATTAAATCATACAGTTCCCTTAAATTTATAGAATTAAGTATGCATGCTTGATTTTACAGTTAACATATGTATGCTTAATTTGCTACTCATATCTATAAGAGCAGTACATTTAATACAAAAATAATTATTTTCTGCTGCTTACATACCCCTTGCTTCTCTTAGTCTTTTTAAACATTTAGCATGGGCTTCTCTGTTTGCTGCAATCTTCTGGGAAGTTGCGAAATAAATTTCTCCAGCTTTGACTATAATTTAAAGTATCTTTATCTGCATATTTACACAATAGTGGGATGTCAGCAGTCCTAAACTCATCCAACCACTAATTGATTTGTGCCTGCTTGTGGCATTTCAGGTTGTTGTAGCACTAAATTGGGCATCTTCCTTCCTAACTCCTGCCATGTCTGCACAGGTCATACAGCAATAGTTAGTGTGTTCTCACCAGTTTGTGATATTGTGTTTAACAGTTAGTGCACAAACCCGCAAAACCATGCCAACCACGTTTGTGCAATGTTAAGCTGACAGCAACACTTGACAAACAGAGAGGAAGGCAGCTTATGATTCTGGAAGGGTAATGTGACAGTTTGCATTAGTTTACGGGTTGGATGCTGTTGTACCTGTTAGATGACTTAACTTTTCAGACATGTATTTGGGTGTATAAATTTTAAGACTTGACACATTTGTGAGTCACTTTAGACACTGATAAAAGTAATTAATACAATGTGGGATTCAAAATTATGTAAAATAGACTATACATAATCTTCCACGTAGGTGTTTTATTTCTTTGCCACAGAGGAAGTGTTTGTCAGACATGCTAATTAACTATGTAGACACATTAAAGAGTGAATGGTTAACCATGTATATATGTGACCTGACAATGTGCTGGTTAATACATTCATGAGTATATGACTATCATTAAAGTATGAATTCCATCCCAGGGCAGAAAAGACACTTTTAAGTACAGAAAGACAAATGTCAGCATACCCACAGTCACAAATATAATTCATATGATATCCACTGCTATACATAGTTATTGCTGAGTATAATTATCTGTATATTGTTCTTTAGTTTTAAAAATGGAGTGGAACACTATTAATAAAATATGGACTGTACTTGATTAGAGCCCTGGCTCACCTGTATTGTGGGCATGAACTTAAACTAGTTGCTAGAGGGAAGACTGTGCAACAGGTGCATTGTTTACAGTCATTACTGTCCAGAGTGCTCATTCCAACTGTATACTTTTGTCACACATGCTCATTGGTTATACATACACATTAAAGAGTTGAATGGTTAACCCAACATGAGATTTCAGAAAATAAATGTTTAATTGTTGAACCATAATTGTACTGATACCCATAATTAGACATATAATATGTATGACATATCTGTATGCTCAATCCACCAGCTATACATAGTTATGTTTATGCATAAGTATTTTTATATTCTTAGTTTTTTAATAAATTACAGTTGATCAGCATTAATAAAACTTAAGAGTTTGTTAGATTAGAACCCTGGCTCACCTGTATTATGGTCCTTAACTTACACCTGTTGCTACAGGGAGAGCTATGCAGCAGCTGTATTTTTCACAATCATTACTGTGTATGTATGCTGACTGCCGCACAACACCATTTAGCCTGTCTGCATGATGGAAAGCCACACGTTACAATGTATGTTTTAGAAAGTGACACATCTACAGGTGTTCTAGGAGCATGTTGACCGCTGTTCAATGCCGCTTAGTGTGTTTGTGCAATAGAAGGCAAAAGATGTAACAATGTATCTTTTCTGAAACTGGCAATGTCTGCTTGTTGTCTGAGGCATTACACCATGTTTGCACAGAGGTGAGGAATACGCAAATGAGACAGACAAAGCTCAACATGAATTATTCTTGTAAACATTGTTTATGTTTTATCATTAAAAGATAAATGTGGAACTTGAACCATGATCTACATATCCTATGTGCTGTGTGCTTCATCATGTTTAGCAGGTGTGCTACACACACACACACACACACACACACACACACACACACACACACACACACACACACACACACACACACACACACACACACATGTGCGCGCACTTGATTCACAGTTGTAATTTATGCTGTCCTTATCGGGTCTACTTTAGAAGAACGAAAAATTAAATTATTGAGCGCTCACATGAGCAAAAAATCAGTAGTTCGATATTTAGTTTTTTCGGATTGCACTACAGTGAAAACAGGAATTTTTGCCCTCTCCTCACTGTAGTGTGAGCTCAGAGTAGAAATATATATTTAGCAGGGGGTGTGGGGGGCACAGCCCCCCACAATAACGATTTAGTGTTTTTGATTTTTGGCACTTGTCAGCACTCAATATTTTGATTTTTCGTTATTTTAAACAACACTAGGGATGCCTTATCTCTCTTTGCCGCAGAAACAACTTTGCAGCATAAATGCAAATTATTGTGCATACAAGCAAGTCCCATTTCCTCCGCAGTATTAACAAGACATATACACTTGTACACTCTCAGTTCTTTGTACACATGTTGCTTACACATTTATTGCAAAGAGTGCTCACACAACCATTTCTGAGTATTGTTTGCACCAATGCAGCCCTGTTTTCTTTTTTTATTGTCTTCATTTTTCTCTCATCTATGCTGTACTCTCAGATATGCAGTCTGTTGGGCATTTTGTATCATTGACCTTTGAATGTATGAAAAAAATTACATGACAGTGAAAAACAGTTTTCAGCAAAGACAGAAAAGTTTGGCTAGTAGTGAACAAAAATTAGAAATGTGTGTTGTTTTGCTTCCATTTAAAAAGTTGCCAGTATCACTTCTAATCTTTGTAAGTTTATCCTGGGTGACACACCCAATGCAGGTAAGGCAGCCTGAACTGCTATTGTCTTCTGCTTCTCCCTCCCACCAATCATTCACAGTTGCACTCCATTAGCAAATAACACTGAGGTAGTGCCTACACTATAATTACAAATGCTACACAAAGCCAAAAGTTTGGGATTCAGCAATTCCACTGAGTTCACATCTTATTTGCATCTTCACCATGTTCGAAGGCATGAATCTACACTATAAAAAGGTAATCATTAGCTAGGGAACTTGAAGGTGAGGAGACTTGTGTCATTGGGAAAACAGAAGATTGCCATTCTTTTTGATTTAAGTGCAGAGAAGGCTTCTGATCTTGTTAAGGTATGATTGTATTTTTCAAGTACATTCTAGATTTGTTAACATGCCACTAATAAAATGTGTGTGTGTATATATATATATATATATATATATATATATATATATATATATATATATATATATATATATATATATATATATATATATATATATATATTTATATATATATATATATTATCTATATATTTATATATATATATATATAGATATATATATATATATATATATATATATATATATATATATATATATATATATATATATATATATATATGCATTAGTGCATTAGAAAATGGAACATTTATCTGTATGGACTTCTGATAGTTCAGTGTTGGCATAGGCATTTTTGGGCAGTCATTTACTTTTTCAGATAGACAGCTTATTAATTTGCATCACAAGAGTTATTGTTAAAACTGGTTGTCTTACAATCGTCTGTGTTATTTCAGGGAAATGTAATGTACTACTTTGTCAATAACACAGGAGTATTATGCTTCTAAGATGGTAGACACCTCCAGGGGAGTGCTGGGCACAGTGAGAGGAGACTGGCAGTTGTATAAAATTGACTTTTCTGTTGTAAATGTGCACTCATTACATGAGAATTGTATTGAAAGCATAAATAACAGTTGAATTATGTGGTATTCCTTGGTTTGTACAAACT
This sequence comes from Protopterus annectens, assembly GCF_019279795.1. Classification (NCBI taxonomy): domain Eukaryota; kingdom Metazoa; phylum Chordata; order Ceratodontiformes; family Protopteridae; genus Protopterus; species Protopterus annectens. Next base: position 844,309,490 of record NC_056745.1, read on the forward strand.
TTTCATGTGCCTGTTGTTTTGGGGGTGGGGGAGCAAGGTATCATTTGTGTTGCCACAACAAAAGTTGTATTTCAAGAGGTTTGCTCTTGAAATTCTGCAGTCAAGCTGTTATTTCTGTGGGAAAATGGTATTCTTGTTTTGGAACAAACAATGGTTTGCATGTGAGTGTGATATGGTATAAGCACATAAACTTCAATTGTAATAACTGAAATGTGCGTCTCTATTGCTTAATGTTGAAAATATATATGTGTACATAAGCAGAAATTTAATTATATGATATTTATGTGCTGTATCCTTCTTTGTTTTATGTCACATAGGATTATAGCACCCAAGCATAAACCCCCTTTCACTGACCCTGAAATTGATGTCATACTGCAGGCGTTCAGGCACCATGGCGCCTTTCTGCTTGAAAGAGGAAGTAGGGATATGGCTGACAGAATGCAGACTTACAACTAGATAGTCATTGATGTCAATGCCATAGAGGTGTGCACTAGGACTTATGATCAGGTGCATTATATGGCCACTGATATGATTTCATCAGCCCGAAGGAGAGCAACTGCAGTTGGTCACAAAGAGCTGGCTACGGAGGGGGGGGGGGCTTGCTACACAACCACCACTCACACCAAGTGAAGAGTTCCTGTCCACTGTCTGATCTAGAGATCTCAGTGGAATCTGCACACCTATGTGATTGATGTTGGTGTTGATGTTTCTGGGGGGACAAGTATGTGCCAGGAGGAGCATCCAGGTAAGCTTACATATGTCAAGTTGTAAGAATTGCTTGTATAGTAAATTATAGAAAATTTTAACTAATAGTCCATGTGTTTGTTTTTTGATGAAATGATTGATAAATTAATAGACTTAACAAAACATGGGGTTTGGGTGGACATGTTAGCCATGTTTCAGTTAAAAGTACTGTTAACTGATATATAGGCAAAAAGTGTATTCACTGTCCCCCAGTGTTATTGCAATTGTGATGACCGTGTCCTTACATTGTTTCATTTTTAACAGGACCATCCTCCCTACCAAGTGTGAAACCATCTGAACATGGTAATCCAAACATTTTTCTTTGATTATTGATGAACATTTGTCAGATATATGCATTTATCTGTATGTGTGAGGTGGGTATAATAAGTATGTGTGTATTGATGTACCATCTGCAATAGTGTGACCAGTGTTAGTTTTTTATCACATAAATTGTTTTAAATATTTAGTGTAGGTATTAATTTCCTTCCTGTGATTGTTACTTATTATCAGAGATGACCTTGACAGTGGAAGTGTAGGACTCATATGACCTGAAGTCAGAGTACTGGCAGACTCTGAGGATGTTGATGGCCAAACAGAGGCACAGTCAGTGAATGCAGAGGTTGAATCTGACACTGAGGTTGACATTCAGCCATCCACTGTATTTACCTTGGACACAGTCAGTAGTCCTAAACATACCTTTTCCACTGAGCCCTCAGATATTGGACAGGTGGAGGTGACACACTTGATCAGGGTAGTGTGGTTACTAAGGCTTTAGTGTCAGTGGACTCTGGCTGTAGCTAAAGTGTGGGTGAGGTGTCACACAAATGGGTTGTAAGGGATGCTCGGAGGAAGTCTGATGTCCACCCTCCACCTGATCCAGGTGTGTCTTTATGTGCCATGCAACTTAAAATTAGGACCCTCATGGAGGTGCAGGCACATTCCACTAGGTCATCTGAGGACATGCTTAGGGTTGTAAATGTGGCAGAGGTTTACAAGCATGACTGCCTCCATCATATGGCTGACTCAATGGATTGGATGACTGACATGACGGAATGGGCAGTGCCTGTGATGGAGTATCTGCTGAGAGGGGACGCCATCCATGTGGATGTAGGTCAGCAGCATCATCTGATGTTAGCCAATGTGGCCGTCTCCAATCATGCTTATGTAGTGGCACTACTTCCACTGCTCCATCGGTGATTGAGGTGTCCACACCCAGACATGGTAGGCCATGGGGTCATGGTCCTGGGTATACTTGTGAGGAGAACTCATCCAGCAGACATCAGTCACATTCAGGTAGCAGCAGCACATCTGACAATGGGGGTGAATGTGCCAGTGCAACTCCTGGCAGAGTCAGTTCTCGCAGCTGGGCCAATGATGAACTGTTACCTCCACCACGCACAGCTCACACCAGCCTGAAATACCAGGATGGAGCTCTAGCACAGAGCTTGACTGTGTTCTTGCAGATGCTCAAACACACACGTTTCACCTTGAGTGCTCATACAGACACACACACATAACAGATACATGGGTCATTCAAGAGACTTACTGGCTCATTCTGTCTCAGTGGCCATTTGATACTTTATCCAAATTTCTGCCTGGCTGTCTTTCTTACTCATACACTCACTACATTTTGTGTCAGCCTTGCACCCCCAACAACACCCTGTGCAAATGATGATACCTGTGCTATTTCCTTGATTTTCTATTTTTGGATTCAGGGATACATAACTCTTATCTGATGCCCAGAGTGCATACCTCACTGAGTGCTTAGTATATATGTGTTGTGATGCTCTTTTTAAAATTGTACTGCTTTCTTAAAGGTTTTTGTAATGTGTGTATATTTGATGCATGAGGCCTATTAGTTGATAGAGAACACATCTATTGACATAAGCCAATGCTGTCACATATTGATGTTTTTGCTGTAGAAATCATCCAGCTTCTTCTTAGTTGCATAAGCAAGTGACAGTATGCAAGGAAAAGCTATTTGTTTGTATTCTTAGCTATTTATTTTCCTATTCCAGGTTCAACACTTACCTTGCTAGTCCAGCAGTTACAAATGTTTTTTATTCAGGGCTGACTCTGTATGATGCTAGCAGTATACAACCATTACATTGTTAAGTAAAGGTTGTGAGCATTGCCTGGCATCAGTTTACTGCATGTATGTGCATAGCGTAAATGTTTTACCCCCTTAGCTGGTCAGCATGTGTGCTATCCATTGTCTTTTGACAAGAGAGAGGACATATTGTACACACTTACACCCACAGCATCTGGTGGTTCTCTCTCTGACTCCTCACCTGCATGTGGCAGTGGTGACCTTTCGAATGGTGGTGGGATGTGTGCCCTTTCCCCTTGGTTTTCCTTCTGAAGCTATTTTCCCAGAATAATATTATGAACATTTCAGTACAAGTAAAGAGACTATGCTGCAGGGCTCCCCATGATCTATCTAGTCACTGGCAACATGACTTCAGCAGCTCAAACATACAGTCTATGATATTTCTTGCTTGAGCATGTGCCTCGATATAGTGTTCTTCAGTGGATGGGTGTGCATTTCTGATGGGCATCAGCAGCTATGGCTTCAGTGCATCTCGTGCATCCCCCAGTAAATGACCTTGTGGGATAGTCCCCCTAGAAAAGCACTGATAGGGTTGAGAGTTGTGCCAGATATGGGAGTCATGGTAACTGCCTGGGTTGCCACCACTCATATACAGCATGATTCCATTAGCATTATACATGAACTGGCAGTTAATGGAGTGGAAGACCTTTTTGTTTATGTACACCCTTCCCTGTTTCCTGGGTGGTGCTTTGATTTCAATGTGCATACAGTCTATGGCACCCAAAGCTTCAGGGAAGTGTGCTACAGAGTAGAAATCCTGCATAATTGTAGCTCTGTCCTCAGGTGTATGGAGAAAATGTATGTAGTCACTGGCATGTTGTAGCATAGCATTCAGAAATTGATGTAGGATCCTGGATACTGATGTCTGTGACATCCCCAACATATCCCCTGTTGGTCTCTGAAATGTTCCTGTAGTTAATATTCTAAGTGATACACATATCTTGGTCTCCATAAGTATTGGTTCCCCCTGGTTTGCTCTTGCTGTCAGTTGAGGATGACAGAGTTTGCAGAGTTCCTGTAGTAGGTCTCTATCCACCCTATAGTAGTCTACAATTTCCACATCATGCAGACCATGAAAAGTTAAACAGGGTCTAAACACCCTTCTCCTTCTTGGCTGAAGCCTATTCATAGTAGCAGCAGTATAGTCTTTGGCCTGCTGCACATACGCATATATAAGAGCAACATCAGCCCCTAACATTGTTTCCATGTAGAGTACTTTCTGTGGATGTATTCCAATAGGTTTTGGAATTCAAGGTCAAAACCTGCACTGAGTGCACATGATTGTTTTATAGTTTGCTGAATAGTTCATCCATCTTAGATTGGTTAATAAGCATACAATTGAGCTGCTTATGCTGTAATTAGCATGTCAAGATGTTTACGGTGTTTGTGCCACTCTACACACTGTGTACAGCTGCTTAATGAATACAAATTAGTGTACTACCATATAGGCTTTACTGAATTCAGCCCACTTGTCTCATGTCCTCATGCCATAGGAAAAGTCTTAGTATTTCTCATGGGAAAGCCAAATGTTATCCCATGACATCATTATTCAATAAAGCATTTCTTTGTAAAAATAAGCATAAAGTATTGTAATTGGAATCCCCAGCCATACATATACACTGCAGATAGCCAGTTGACAACATTGTTACCGACCTGCACATTCACAGAAATACTAACAGAAATGAAAATAATGAGTAAAAGCTAGTTTGAATAGACTACCTAAGATTACAAGGTACAGAACACTGTCTCAAACATACAGGCCATGCATGATGTTTTACAAATGTAACAGAGCACATTTGAAAGGATAATATCGCCATTCTTTCATGTGTTGATTTTCTTCTAAAAATGTTTGAAGGTGGTTAAAGTACACAATAACATTATGCAGATACATACATTTATGGAACTTGTAAACAAAAGACTGGCAGCCTTCAAACACTGGACCCTACCCAGTTTGGGTTTGTGAAGGGATAATCTTGTCTCCTGAACCTGATTGACTTTTTTGAATCAGTCTCCAGAGCTGTGGTCGAGGGTAAGGCAGCCCACACAGCCTATCTCGACCTCGCCAAGGCCTTCGACATCATCCCCCTCTCTGGAATCATAGATAAACTTATCAAGCTGGGCATAAATCCCTACATCACTTGATGGGTTGCCAACTGGCTTACTAACAGAACCCAGACTGTAAAAGTAGCCGACTCCAAATCCAGCTCCAGACAAGTGACAAGTGGAGTACCTCAGGGTTCAGTCCTGGGACCACTCCTGTTTGGCATCTGCTTCTCTGAAGTACAGGCCAACACTAAGGGACTCTGGCAAACAAAGTTCACAGATGACTGCAAATTGGGAGCCATTATTGAATCCCCAAATTATGTGGATGTTCTACAAAAGGGCCTTACAGAAACAGATGCTTGGTGCCAGAGCCATGGGCTCAAGCTTAATGCCAAGAAATTTATAGTTATCCCCTTTGGGAAAGAAAATATACCCATGAATTACCACATAGGTGGCAGTACACTAAACACCGAAAGTGTGAAGAGACACTTAGGGACACAGGTGGACAGTGGCCTCACCTTCGATAACCACATCGCCACAACAGTCAGGAAATCCTTCTATGTGGCATACCTCATCACTAAGGGCTTTTCATCCAGAAAAAAGGAGGTCATTGTCCTACTGTACTCATCCCTCATTAGACCCATTATAGAGTATAACGTCCCGTTTGGTATGTACCTCACAAGACATCTGCAACAGCTGGAAAGGCCACAGAAATACCTCCCTAAAAGAATCACAGGCCTAAAGCACATGCCATATACTGACAGTCTAAAAAAACTCAACTATACTCTGTGGCATATCGTCTACTCAGAGGCAATCTCTGCTTAACATACAAGGCCATGTCAAACCCTGAGCTGCTGGACATGCTCCACTTAAAGAAATCCCAATCCCTCAGAGCCACATACTCAACGTATCTAAACCTTGTCATCACAATGAACAAAGCATGTTGGAGGGATAGGTTCCTCACCCAGAGACTCCCCATACTCTGGAATAGACTGCCCATACATGTCAAGCAGAGCACTTCCTTGGCCCTCTTCAAAAGGAACCTTGATGATTAGATGGGAGATAGGAAATTCACCCCGGGGATTATGTCAGTCGCCCTGCTAGACAGGGGTCCAGGGAAGCAAATATTGTGGGAAGAAATATCCAGGGAATTGTTATGGCTAGGCTTGTATAGGCCCTAGGGCTGATAGCCTAGTACCAACCTGAGAACCTATTAGAAGCCTTCTCTACACAGCATGACAGGCAAGCACACATGCATAGTAGTCAATCCATTGCTGTATTCAAACCTCCTCTCTCTCTGTACTTGCACACTCAATGCCACAGAATAACTCATGTGAGCATTGTGATGTAGTTAATTTCTGATAGCATGACATAAACATTTTGTTAATAAAAATGGATATTGCCTGGGAGGTAGTACAAATTTATAGGGTAGTCCTTTAACAGTGCAAATACATCTTCTAACTGAAATTTTACACAAGGGATGTTCTCACAGACACAATTGTACATTACACCACCAATAGTCTCATTAATTAACCATTTCTGGATTTGAACCCTCTACCTATCTAATTATACAATTTAGAGAACATAGAATTAGTTGCAAGCACCACAGGAAAAGTCTGAGCTGCAAGAGCACCATGTCCGCTTTTAACAAGATGGCTTCATCGGCATGAAGCAAAAGAGATGTAAAATAGGAAAAGGATATGGGTCTTTCCTCTCCCATGTTAAAATCTTCTCCTGACTGGAAGTTGATACAGCACATCTGTTCAGGAAGCTATATGTAACTGACAATGAAGCCACATGCAGAAGTTCACCACTGAAAAATCTGAACCTCCCACCTACCCACTTACAGAATCTACAGATCACAGCGATAATCACAAGCAGCACAGGAGAAATTTGACCCTTAATGGGACAGAATGCACTTTTGACATGATGACCTCCTTAGTCTGATGCAGAGAAAATGATTCTTTTAAAAGTGGGATAAAGTGCAGAGGGGGCTATGTCAAATTTAAATTCTCCTGAGTGGAAGTGGACTTGGCACATTTGACATTAAGGCATTATTTTCTAGTCAGTAGAAAACTTCAAACACACCTTGGCATACACCTGGATGTGAACCTTAACAGTATTCCAAGAAAAATCCACAGATGTGCATATTACCTTAATGCATCACATAGAACCTCTTATTGCACAAAGTTGCAATATGTCAACAGATCGCAGAAAAGGAGAATGTATGCATTACTTTTCACTGTTGTCATGACAGCTGCATGCTGTACATTCAGCTCTTCAGCTTGTTCAATAGAAGATTAGCCTAACTATACATAGATGAGCACAGTAGCATGAATGACACCAGAATAATGTGGCTAAAAGCAAAAACTCACAATTTGTATGTAAAAGGCAGTATTTGTGCTTGTAATTACATTACAGATGCATACAGTCCCATGGCCTGAGTAATACATGATGGGTTAGGTCGCATACATACTTCACTAGACATGCTTTCATAAACCCATACTTATGATACGTGATAATTAATATGGCTTATATCAAACATATTGTGCATCTCATACCCATGCATGTGCATTCTACATTAAATATCAGCATTGTCATGTTTAACATAACTTATAAACATAGTAATTTGCAATAAACATAGCTTATGATACTCATGTGCATTTATTGTGACCTTCCTAATCAAAATGTTGTGACAAATGAAATTCTGACTTCCTCTATAAACAATCTGTTAACTGCCCTCTTTCTTTAAGCTCATTTCACTTATGCCTTGTGCCAGAGAGATAGCTAGCTGACATGTGGAATTTATTCACTGAGCATACCTCTCAATGTCTTAGTGCAAGAAATCTGGACAAAGCCCAACAAAATTAGGGGACAAAGGCCCAAAAATAGTGACGTGTTTTAAATATTGCTTTTATAAACTTAGAAAGTTGCTAGAGTAGCCAGATTTATTTTAACATACATTTTGTGAAGGATTTGAAGTTTGAAACTCAAATGTATGTTATTATTTAGTGACTTCAGTCCTCAGATCATTCAAATGATTTGTCAGAAAACCATAAATTTTATGAGGAATAGACCAAAAATATGAGCCAAAAATCTGGACATTCTGCGAAAATCTGTACAGTTGAGAGGTATGTCACCGAGTACTATCCAGAGCACTGACATCCATGGACTGACACCAAGCTCATTTGTCGTACAGAAGGCGGGTTGCCTTCATTTCATCGAAAGCTCATTTGACTGAGACCAAATGACTGAAACTTCATTTCACTGACACTTCATTTGACTGACAGTTCATTTCACTGACAATTGGCACTTGGCAGTCTCTAAAGCACTTTAAGGCAAGTAAAACTGATATGTCATTTTTCCCACTGTAGTATGACCCTGGAGTTGGTATATATAGTTGGGGGGTGGGGGTGCAGTCCCCTACTTACTTTCATGTTATATTCTCTGCTTTTGGTTTTATATTGTTTAGTAAAACGAAAGTAAGTTGGGGCTGCAACCCCCACACCACCCCTAACTATATATACTAACTCCAGGGTCACACTACAGTAGGGAAAATTACCTATTCCTTTTACTTGCCTTACAGTGCTCTAGACACTGCCAGTGCCAATTGTCAGTCAAATGAAGTGTCAGTGAAATCAAGTTTCAGTCATTTGGTCCAACTAAAATGTTTGTCAGTCAAATGAGCTTTTGACGAAATGAAGGTAACCCACAGAAGGCATATGAAATTACATTTTTCTCTTATCCTTAGGAAGTGAACTGTGTTTGCAAGTTGGTAACCAAAGCATAAATGCAAAATACATTATAAAAAATGTATAAAAGAACCATATTAACATATTTAATGGATATACATGGCAAGGAACAAAGCTATTATAGCATTAACATGACACAGGCATCCTTTTTACATCTGCTTGCAGCATCACAAGTACCATTTAGGTTACACATAAGTGGGATTTCATGCAATGGCAATTGCTTAGAAAGAGAAGACAGAAAATGACAGGCGGTTATTCTTGCCACAGTACATACAATTACTCATGACATCAAAGTTTACAATATATAGTATGTGTCATGATGACTAATTGTGGCATATGGATATTTTGCCCATCATATATGACACATATGTCCATATTATTCATATTACTACTTTTGTGTTAGCACACTGTAAAAAAAATTCATATCTTACAACATCCATGGCACACATTATTAGTAGTAATGAGAAGCTGTGAGTTTACAACAAACACACCTATGTATCATACATGCTCATAGACTTTAGTTAAGATATTTAGTATGAATTGCAGACTTCAGCCTAGTCATTTCATATACGACACTGGGTGTCAATAGTTATTCTTAGAGCAGTAACAAAACATTTCTCTAAATTGGATTTCAACCCTGTATCATCTGTCTTATGTCTCTACATTTACCTCACGTACACATTGTGCCATAGAGATACTTATGTAATAGTTGGAATGTATTCATGTAGTACTATCCAGATTCCTGATGGACACACACTAGAGGCAGGTTCATTTGCAATACAGAAGGTGGCCCAAATTAATTTTTTTCCCTTCTTTTGTTAGGAAGTGAACTCTTGCTCAGTACTAGGGACTGGTGTCAGTCCAGAATGTGCAATCCCAAATGGCATGCAAATCATAAAATGAAAAAAAGTTTCACTGAAATAGAAGAAACATTATGAAAAAATTAACAAAAATTACAGTTCTGATATTGCCTCAGTGTTGTATTTCAGAATGAACATATGCTCCTTAAACATCATTGTTTTCACACAAATGCCATGATCCTTGGATTAGAACCACACGAGAGCAGGGCAGTCACAAGACATGTGAGATTCTTATCGGTGTGTAACACACACACACACACACACACACACACACACACACCAAGGAGATAAAAATGAGGTTAGATATATTCAAGCTGTGACACAGAATCAATTGAAATTACAGGCGCAACAGAACCAACTCTGACCTTCGTCCTGTGTAATTTGTAGTTAGATATGTTGGTGGCTGTTATACTAATAACAGAAAAGATAATTTATTTTCATATAATATATAATAAAAAAATTGAACACTGCACCTTTTTTCTTCTCTTTATTTTTTGAACATCATTCTCTTATCTATGCTTCTCTAACAAGACTGCTATGTGCTTTGCCTTGCAGTTGATAAATGTTTAAATCTGTAGTTTACTTCTTCACAAATGCAAGCACAATTATATTTAGAGGCAGAAACTGGTGTCATAAACAATTCATGTAAATGTTAGGAATGTTTCTATCCTAAGTCAGTCAGTGCAGTGACAAACTGTCTTGTAGGTCCCTTTTCAAAGACACACCCTCAGTAAGTATACAACAAAGTGTACTGACTGTGAAAACCTGATTGATACTGCAGTCAGACTAAGCATCAGGGGCGGCTCGTCCTATCGGACTGCCGAACTGCAGCCCCCCCACCTAGAAAATAAAACAAAAAAAATATCTGTGAAACAAAAAATTTATGACTGCCTTACCAGCAGTCCGGATAGGGATAAACAGGTACCCAGCAATCATTGCTGTGAGATACCAGGATTCTGTGCAGTGACAACCGCACCACACAGAGGAGCTCCGGACTGCTTCAGCCGCAGTCAGAGCCAATAAGAGGACTGAGCTGCTCTCGCAGGACTTGCAAGAGTTAGTGCATGTGCGGGAGTACTGATCGATCGTTTGGTGAAGGAGGAGCATGCACGATTTAGTAGCAGCAGCATGCAGGAGTTTACTTGGTCAATCCTGGATTGGATGTACTGGCCTGGTCGTGCGCAGGAGGAGTAGGTGGTCGCTGGATTGGGTCATGCAGGAGAGCGAGCTGATTGCTGGACTGGTAGGAGTGTGTGCGGCCGGGTCGTATGCAGGAGGATTTAGTAGCTGATCGACCGGGTCGTATGCAGGAGGATTTATTAGGTGGTCGCTGGATTGGGTCGTGCAGGAGAGCTGATCGCTGGGCTGGTAAGAGTGTGTGCAGCCAGGTAGTAGCTGATCTGGTGATCGCTGGGCTGGTAGGAGTGTGTGTGTGTGTGTGTGTGTGTGTGTGTGTGTGTGTGTGTGTGTGTGTGTGTGTGTGTGTGTGCGCGCGTGTGAATGAAAGAGACAGAAGAAGGGACTGTGTGTGTGAGAAAAAGAAAGAGACAGAAGAAGGGACTGTGTGTGTGTGAGAAAGAAAGACAGAAGAAGGGACTGTATGTGTGTGTGTCTGGTGTGTGTGTGTGAGAAAGAAAGAGACAGAAGAAGGGACTGTCTGTGTGTGTGTCTGGTGTGTGTGTGTCTGTCTGGTGTGTGTGTGTCTGTCTGGTGTGTGTGTCTGTCTGGTGTGTGTCTGGTGTGTGTGTGTGTGTGTGTCTGGTGTGTGTGTGTGTGTGTGTGTGTGTGTGTGTGTGTGTGTGTGTGTGTGTGTGTGTGTGTGTGTGTGTGTGTGTGTGTGTGTGTGTGTGTGTGTGTGTGTGTGTGTGTGTGTGTGTGTGTGTGTGTGTGTCTGGTGTGTGTGTGTGTGTGTGTGTGTGTGTGTGTGTGTGTGTGTGTGTGTGTGTGTGTGTGTGTGTGTGTGTGTGTGTGTGTGTGTGTGTGTGTGTGTGTGTGTGTGTGTGTGTCTGGTGTGTGTGTGTGTGTGTGTGTGTGTGTGTGTCTGGTGTGTGTGTGTGTGTGTGTGTGTGTGTGTGTGTGTGTGTGTGTGTGTGTGTGTGTGTGTGTGTGTGTGTGTGTGTGTGTCTGGTGTGTGTGTGTCTGGTGGGTGTGTGTGTCTGGTGTGTGAGAGAGAGAGAAAGCGAGAGGCAGAGAACAAGTGTCAGTGCCATTTATTCTTAAGTTCTTTGCTAAAAAATGAGGACAAAGCCAACAATAAGGGGATGCCAACATAAACACAAAATCAGGGACAATTTTAAATATCACCTTTTACTTGAAAACCTAATAGAACAATAGCCTTTACATTAGCATACTTTTTCTGAACAAAAAGAAACATGAAAATCAAACATTTTTTCCACAGAAAACAGTAAAATGATGATGCAAAAATAACTCAGCATTCTACAAAATCAAGAAGAGTTGAGAAGTAAGGTAGGATGGGGGAAAATCTGTGTTGCTTTGCAATACATGTATTGTTTTACATTCATTGGATCACAGTGAAGCATCTATGGGGCAGACAGTCAACAAAGTGGCTGTAACTGCTTGGCACTTTATTTTTGTGTGTGTGAAGTTAAAGGAATAAGCATCTCAACAGATATATAGCAAATTATTTTTAAGTCTGACATACATACTTTGCATATTGTAACACTTTCTCTACAACACTGTATTTAAAGTCATGGGATATACATTCAAAGTGCTGAGGTTTCCTTTTACAACTTAAACAAGATGCTGCACATTTAACTAGCTTTAGAAAATCTGTGGAAATTCAAATCAATACCCTGTAGTAGAACAAATGTTCTCCAGCAGGATATTACTATATAAGGAGAACCTGGAGTCAAATCCTTGGTTTCAAAATGGCACAGTAAGCTGCTGTGAAGCATGGACAGAAAAAAAGAAATGGGTGAAATATTGTTTCTGCTCATTAAAGCAAACTGTTAATGTTTAGTGAGTGTCAGTTAAAAGAAAAAGAAAAGAAAAAGAACAAAAATATGAAGGGGCTGCTATTGATATTTGACATTCCTCCCTTGATATCTGTGGCACGTACTGAAGCCACTTTTTACTAGTGTGGGAAAATAAATTAAAACTAATGCAGTAAACTACATTAGAAGTGTGTATGTAAGAAAGAGACAGAAGAAAGGGAGTGTGTGTGTGTGTGTGTGTGTGTGTGTGTGTGAAAGAAAGAGACAGAAGAAGGGACTGTGTGTGTGTGAAAGAAAGAGACAGAAGTATGGACTGTGTGTAAAATGCCACAGTTACTATATACTGGTGGCTAGAGAACAAATGGTGTTAGGTAGAGATACTCAGGCTTGAACCCTGTACCTTGTATGCAGGTGTTAAGGACCTGATTTCCCTACCCACCACCATTTGTAAAAAAATTGCAGATTTTTGCCTCCTATTTGATCTGATCTGTTCCTCATAACATCTGTGGTTTCTAAATGTTGCGATGCTTGATATTTGATGGTGCAGTGGTAGTATTGTTGCTTTACAACTGCAGGTTCTTGGGTTTGATTCTTGGCCGGGGTGCCTTCTGTGTGGGGCTTGCATCTTCTCCCTGTGTTTGTGTGGGTTTGCTTTTGTGTCCTCCCATGTTATAAAGACGTCTGCATTATTTCTTCCTGGGCCTCTGCTGAAAATTGTTTTTTTTGTTCCAAGTCAGATTGTCCTGATTAACAAATGTTAAATAAAATTGACAGGCATTTGAATTTCAGACTTCATATTCTTCAGAAAATACATAGTAACACGACCTTTTATTCTAGCAATTTTCTAAGTTTATAAGATGAATATTTGAAATTTGTCCTTATTTTTGGGACTGTATTGCCCCATTATTGGCTTTGTCCAGTTTTTTGTGCTAAGGTTGACAACTATGGCAAGAACTGAATTCACTGAATATGTCTGAGGGCTGTATTCCCTCATTACTGGGTTTGTCCAGGTGTTTTGTGCTAAGAGGTTGACAGCTATGGTGAGAACTGAATTCATTAAATGATAGCCATTTAAGTTTCAGTCTTCCTCTCTTTCACAAAGCAGCTGATATGGCGTAGTGGTATGTTGCTCTGACTGTTTTGCACAGGGACCTTGGCAGTAAAATGTATGGTGGTAACACAGCATTTTTCTTTCACAAAGCAGGTGATTTGGCATAGTGGTATGTTGCTTTGACTCTTTTGCACAGGGACCTTGGCAGTAAAATGTATGATGGTAACACAGCATTTTCTACAACTTTCCAAGATTATACAAGCAATGTTTAATGTGTCCCTGTTTTTTGACCTTTTGAGCCCCCCCCCCCAATAAATTTGGCTTTTTCCAGATTTCTTGTGCTGCAAAGTTGAAATGCAGTTGAGTATTGAATAGATTTTACAAGGAGCTGAGAGCTGCAGGGGAAGAGAAATTTAGTGCTGCTTATGGAAAATCAGCTTGCAATGTTAATAGCACAACAGGTTGTGTACTTGCTTTTGATGCAGAAGGTTGTTGGTTCTACTCCCACAAGGGGTGAATGCTGCTGTACTGAAAAAGTTGATACTAACTATGAGCCTGTTATCTGTTTGCCATCCATTTCCTGTTGCAGTATTACTAGCTTATCATTTTTAATGTAATATAGGCAATTTATTCCTCAGGGGCATCAGACACTTTATTTTTCTATGAAACCATGAAATATAAAGATTTTTGCTAGCAGCAACGTTTTCATTAGTTACAGATTTTTTTAATGTGCAATTATTTAGATGACTTTTTTACTTCAGAGATTGTGCATATTTACTGATAATGGTGGACTGTAGAATTATGCATATTTACTGATAATGGTGGACTGTAGAAGTTTGAGTAGACTTTGATGAAGGAAATGTTCTGAATTGGGCAGTTTTGTCATTATTGGTGCATGCATTTTGTTTCATTGTTTACTGGAAAAATGTTCAAAACAATAGGAAGGTGTATCAAAGATATGTATGTTTCATATGCAAGGGGCCTATGATTTGAAAACAGCCCAGAATTAATCTTTATCTGCCACTGGTAAAATGTATTTTCTTTGAATGTGGGTTTCAATGCTGTTTCAATGAATGTGAGTTTCAAGGGCAGAGAAGTTTTAATGCTAAGTTTGTTTAGCAGATGGCTTGGTGTTTGTGCTGTAAAATGCAAAATAAAACTTTCAAATGAAGTCCAAATCATCATAGAAGTAAATCAGTATGCACATTAGTGTTTATGGTAAATGGAGTGAAATAGCCAAGTAATGGGATCATTGGAATGGCTGCAGGAGGAGGCTCCATTTGACCATGATTTTGTGCGGGGGAAGGGCGGCAAACTTACAGCCCCATCTGAACTATACCTCCCAATTGTCCAGATTTTCAAAGAATGAATAGATTTTTGCTTCTTATTTTTGGTTTGCTCCTCATAAAATTTGTGGCAAATCATTTAGGAATTAAGTCACTAAATAATGACACACTGAGTTTCAGACTTCATAACCAATGCATGTTAAAGTAAGACTTGACGTTCTATTAACTGTCTCAGTTTGTACAAGAGCAATTTTTAGTACTGTTTATATGTTCCCCCAATATATTTGGCCTTGTCCAAATTTACTGCATTAACAGGTTGAGTGGTACATACATGCAAATTGCTTTATAGAATTAGACATAGCCAAACCTCTCAACTGTCCCTGATTTTGGCTCAAAATGTTGCTCTTCCCCTAATAATCCCTCCGCAAAATAGCAATTTTGGAAGAAAACATGGAGGGTTTACAATTAAGAAATAACTGTAATCATAGTTGTAGATTACTTTTATTTCAGAAATGCATGTAGATTCTTTTATTTTGTCAGCTGCTCAAGTTAGCAGTATTAATATTAAAGTGTCCCTTCTTTGACAGGTTCCCAGCTGTATTGTGTGGCTATTTTATATTTTTACATCACATTTTTGGTCCATTTTTCATAAAATTGTGTTTTTTTGGCAAATTAGTGACAAATCATTAAAGACTAAAGTTAGAAAATAATGACAGACAATTGAGTTCCAGATTTCATACCATTCATAAAATTCATACTAATGCAAGACCTATTCTATTATCTTTCTAAGTTTATAAGAGCAATATTTAAAAAAAAATGTCCTTGTTTTTGGGCCTTTGTCCCACTTCTTTGTATGGCTTTGTCCAGATTTCTTGCTCTTGAGGTTGAGAGGTATGACAAATGTGTTAGGGTCATCAGTCAGCCAGAGACATTTCAAATTGTGACATACTTGTTGCACCCCACTCCCCCATGTAGTGACTCTGGATGTGTCAAAGCAAGGCAAGGAGTAGTTATACAGTGTAAATGTGCAGGGTATCCCCCCATCCAAGGTAGACACAAGTACAGGAGTGGCTTTTCATCTGTCCTTGATTTTTGCAGAATGGTCTGGTTTCTGTCATATTTTTTGTACTGTTGATTTATGCTTATTACTCAAAGTGCCTCTTGCTCTGTGTTTAAGCAGCAATACTTTAATGACCATCAGTTAAGCTTGGCTGAGATTGTAAGATGCAAGTAAGCTTTAATAAGCATACTGTTAAAGAATTGCCAACATTGAAAGCCTTTCTGTTGCCATGTAGAGAATACTTAACTAGATAATGTATAAGCCTTGGGTATTGAAATGCATATGACAGTATTTGTAATAAAGGACAGGATTACATTACTTTAAGAAGCTCATTACATTTGGAGACTTCCAGTCATCTCTGCAGGCTTTACCCATAAACTAAACAGAATGCCAATCGTGTGGTCCATAACCTGTACAGTAATCCTTTTAAGCAATGTATCTTGAGCTTATTTCTTGTTTGCTTTTCATTTTTTACTTTGATCATGTTTTCCCCATGAAACAAGTAGATAGTTGTCAGACAGCAGGTCTTTTTTTTTTGGATAAGGAACATTTTTACAAGTGGGGGCATCAGAGATTTCTTCTTTCAGCATGTTACTTGGTACTTTAATAAAGCTGAATATAAATTATAATTAGAACTGCAGTGCAAGAAGTGGTTTGAGTTGAGTGCTGCTTATTTTTCTTATACTTGATTTTGACTGGCATTCCATTAATGTATTTAAAACAGTATTTTTTTTTCATGCCTCACAACCTTTTTGTTTCCATCTAGATATTAAGTAAGCTGTCATGCAGCCAATGCATTGAAATATTTTTATTCTTCTACACTTCATTTTGTCTTGATTGGACTCTCATAATGACAGTTTGGCACCCACGGCAGTGTATTTAGTTAGTTTTTTGTGGTTTTGAGCATAGCTCCCCCCCTTTCTAGTTGGCCACACCCCTTCCCATTGACCTCACCCATTCAGCTGTCTCCTGCAGCCCCCCTTTGATTTGAAGTCACCAGCCGCCACTGCTAAGCATTCACACTTGCAAGCTCTTAACAGGTAACTCTTCTCAGTACTCAGCATTGCAGAGGTAGGGCAAGTGCATGCAGTTGTGTAGGTCCTTACATGATGCTTACATTCCCTGCACTTAGTGCATTTTACACAATGGAAACTCGGCAAAGCCGAGAAACGTTCACGCTGATTGGCTAATCCAACCAGTGTGCACATTGTAAATCCAACATAACAAATTAAAAAAGTCCAGCAGCTAACGTATTAAGCTGTAGCGCTTTGACAGAACAGAGAATGGTAGTTCCTGCGGTACTTACATATTATCGTAACCACATTTCGAACAGGAACAATGGGTGTTTTCAAGGCATATAGCAGTTTCTCCTGTTTGAAATGTCATTACAAAAAGACGTAAGTACCACTTTCTTTTTTACTTAATAAAAGTATTGCTTTGTTGTCTGTGAGAGCATTTCTTCTTGCATACAGCAAGTAAGTAGTCATCTAAATCTACAAAAGCAGACCCTGGTGCAGCACAGCATAAAAGAGCTGTAATAAAAAGGACAAAAATTAACAGAGTAGGCCCTCTACTAGAAATAAGCTACAAAACAGGACACCCACTGAATACAACAAAGAGATGCTCTACCTGCAATGAGTAACCTTATCCAAACTGATGCTGATTCTGCTATCTTTACTAAAGAGTAAATACCACAAAGGAAGTAGGCACATTGACAGGAAAGTAAGGTAACACTCACATGATATGCTCTGTTAGTATAAGACTACAATACCCTTATATCAATACGTGAAACTGTACGGGAGCTCTAATTGTAGTATGAATGAGTTACATTACCCTGTCATTATACTTTCCTTGGCTTTGCTTTTCTCGTTATGTGAGGCTGAGCTGTCTAGTTATACATTCTACATTGGGAAGTAATCATATTGCATTTCTTCTATCAGCACTTCCCATTATAAGTGCTGTTACATTTATTTTACTGCTTCACTTTGACCTGATAATTAAGGATAGCACCTCAAACAATTTGCTTCAACATAGGAGATCATGTATCTCCCTTGGTAGAAGCACTTGCGAAGTAACTGACCAATAACATTTATAGAAAGCTCACCTTGCCATGCCATCAAGTCCGTAATAAGTGAAAGACATCTGATGGTGGCATGGTTCTAAATTGACCCTGCATTCTAAAATGAAGAAGATGAAGAAAAAAAAACACCGCAGAATACTCATTATACTGCATTGTTAAGTCTACATCAAGATATTTACAGAATCAGAATTCTCAAAAGTTCAAGACAAAACAGAGGGGCTGTGGCTAACTACATCAAAAGTGTGGAATATTTTATCTCACAAAAGTGGAAAAATACAAAGTAAAGCAAACAAACCTAGATAACAACAGAAACATAAGGGTACAGTGGTAGCATTGTTACCTCACAGCAAGAGGTTCTCCCATTCGATTCTCGGCTGGAGCGCCTTCTGTGTGGAGTCTGTATATCCTCTCCATGGTCAAGTGGCCTCCGAAAGACATGCATGAATGGGCGTGCCTTCACTGAAGGTTGTGAGTTGGGCTGGCAGCTCGGCACCATAAAAATCTACTGCCAATCATTAGCGGACCGGAGTTCCGCTGTGGCGACCCCTAACCAGGAAAAGCCAAAAAGACAAACAAACATAACACAACACAAAACTAACATCATTGTATAATAGCAATAACCCACGGCTGGGTGTGGGTAATGCTGGATTTACCCACGGTTGGCTTTGTTTGGTCGTTCAGGCTTCACCCTCGTGACCAAACCACGCCAACCATGGATAAATCCAGCATTACCCACACCCAACCATGAGTTATTGCTATCATATACCACAGCACATCATCAGTTATTGCTTAATTATAGAATTCTTGAATGCTAATGAGTTCACACATCATTTGTATACTCACAGTACTGAGAGGGCTGAATCTGCACTATGTAAAGTTAATCACAGGTGAGGAACTTGTATCATAGTAGTGTAGACAGTTTAGATATAGAGAGTTTGATACTGCACTTGCTTTGAAAACCTGTTTTACATTCACAACTGACTTGTTGCAAAGGAATGTTCTTGTTATGAACAAATTGACACATTTTAACCTTACTTTTTCCCTTTTAAAATATGAATTTACATAAAATCTTCTATATGTGATATGATGGTAACAAAATATTGTTTGTTTATACACCATATGATATAAAACAAAATAACAATAGAATAAAACAGAAATTGACGAAAACAGACTAAAGATAAAACAAGATAACTTTTATACACTATGTACAATAAGTGCTATTTTGGAGTAAACACAAATATATTCTTATTTGACCTACTCTCCTACCATATGAAATTAGTATTAATAAACATATTGTCATTAATACAATAGAATTTGCTCTAACTCTAAATCACAATAAGTCACTGAGCTCGGCCTAGTTTATATCAAGGAGGGCCATCCAGTATTGGAGAAAATACAAAACTTTGCATTTTAACCTGACTTATGGATTGCATTTCACAATACAAGTATTGCTTTACTGTCTGTATTATTCTCATTAGCTGTTGGCATAGAAATGTATAGGACAGATATTTCTTGACCTTCCAGAATTTTTCTACATAATGCCGACAGTTTAATGGAAATTTCAGTCTTGTAATCAGACACAGTTTAATGGAAATTTCAATCTTGTAATCAGACCATTTTGTTCAGAAGACTGTCTTGGGTTTTTGCATTATTAACAAAGTCAGTTATATTAAGGCTCTGATGTCTATCTGGCTGCCCTCTATGGAAGCGGATATCACACAAAAAAAATAATAAAAAATAAAATATTAACCATGTATTCTTTGACAAGTGTACATTATCTGAAAATGTACACAGACTAACCGAAATCTTTGTCCTGCTATGAATTTATTATCAAGGTCTTTCTTCCTTTTGCATTTGGGGTGAGAGGAAATCTGTATTAAATTGTGTGCACTCATATGAAGCCTTTCTTTTTCTTGGATTTAGTGTATGATGGATGGATACATTCATATATTTATTTATTTTTGTTATTCAATCTTATGTTTCTCTCATAAAGGGCTATAGCGCTCAAGACAACTGCACCCCTTAAACTGACATACACTGACGAGAATGATGTGATCATTCAGGCCCTACATCACCATGGGTCATTCCTCTTAGAGACAGAGGCAAGGGTGACAAGTCCTTCTGTGACCATATCTGGGAGCAGGTGATGAATGATGTGAACACAGTGGGAAGCAAATGATGTACATATCCCAAAATAAGACACAGGACCAGTGATATGATTACATCAGACAGCTGCAATTGTCCATGACTGTAGGGCTATGGGGTGTTGGTCCTCCTACCGAGCCACCGACTGAAACAGACAAGTTCCTGTCCACTGTCCAAGATCCAGACAACTCAGCATAGTGTACCAACAGAATTGTTAATGTTGGGGCTGATGTGAAGGATAACACAAGTGTGTCTAATGTAGAACCTACTAGTATGCAAAATAATAAAATAATCATCAGAGTGTGTGTGTGTGTGTGTGTGTGTGTGTGTGTGTGTGTGTGTGTGTGTGTGTAGAGAGAGAAAGAAAGATGAGAGGGGATAGAAGAGATTTAGATGGAGAAGGAGGGGGTAATGGGGGGAAATCTAGTGACTATATTTGTATTATAAGTGCCTTATTCTGCAGATGTAAAGGCAATTGTTTTCTGTTTCTTTTGTCATTTTCTTTGTGATGCTTATTTCCCTCTTTCAGCTATTTTTATACCTAGTCACATCTGGGGCTGTTATTGAATTACCACTTGCACATGGCAACTGTACCATCTGTACTCTTATTAATGTTCAAAAGGTAGATGTGTGTGTATTTCATTTCATTTAATTAGCATATTTTAATTTTTAATATATGTTTCACATAACATAAGTTTGACCAATGTTTATTATGTTTTCTTTTTTTGCTTACTTGGGTAATTCTGGCAATAGCACTGCGGAACTTTTACCATGGCCACCTAATGTCAAAGTACGATGGCAGGAATGAGCAGATACAGTCTGTGGGTGCAGAGGTTCAGTCTGACACTGAGGTTGTGCCTCTTACATCCCCTGCCCCATTTTGGACACAGTATGCCTAGATATACCCATGATACAGAGACCTCAGACATTAGACGGGTTGAGGGTGACACAGGTGATCAAGGTAGTGTGGTTACTCTAGTTTCAAAACTGGTTGCTTTTCCTCATAGCCATTGTGAGGGCAGGTTGATAGAGGTGCTTGGAGGAGGCCTGCTGTTTCCACTGCTCATGATATTGTTGTGTCAGTAGGTGCAACACGACATATGTGTAAGTCCATCAAGGAGGCACAGCCACTTTCCATTAGGGCCTCAAAAAAGAACTAAACATTGTGCATGCTGATGTGCAGGACTGCCTGAATCATGTGGAAGATTCCTCAGACAGGAAAATGAATGACACACTGGATCAGACAGTGTCTGTAATGGAACATCTGCCTGTGGTAGGTTTGCATCCATGTGGCCATACAGCCAATACATTGTCTAGTCTTAATCAATGTGGCAATGCAGAATCCCACTCCCATAGTGGCACTACTTCCACTGCTCAATCAATGACTGCAGTGTCCACACACAGACGTGGTAGGCCATTTGGTTGTGGTTCTGGATGTACTCATGATGACAGCTCTTCACTCATGTTCGGGTAGCATCCCAAATTTGAGCCAGGTTCATGGAACTAGCAGAACATCTCCTGGCAGATGTAGTTCTTGTGGTTGGGGGCAATGATGCAAAACTGATTAGTCTACCAAACATGACTCATACTTGTCCAATATGTCAGGACATAATGCTAGCACAGAGCTTGGCTGTGTTCATGCAGACACACACATTCAACAAATACTTGCCCATACCACCTTAACCCCCTCCCATACACACACACACTACTTATCTTAGCAATACTGTTGACTGCTACTCCCCCTGCATATGGTATACTTAAGTAATAAATGTTTGTTTTACTTGCACATAATCACTTCTTTGGTGTCAGACTTGCACTCCTGTCCCAATTGCAACTGATGATATCTGTGCCCTGTCCTTCGCACATTTCTTTGTGACATTGTGTTGCATGTACATCTGATGCACAGAATGGATAGCTACATGCTTGCTTACTCAGAACCTCCCTTTAATCCTCCTTTACTCAGGCCTCAATACCACCTTTGGCATGTACGTATATATCCTGATACATACAACAACTGGAATGCCCACAGAGATACCTTACAGAAAGGGTACAAGGCCTAAACAACATGTCCTACTTGAACTGAATTAAAGCCCTGTCACTATACTCGGTATCCTACAGACTGCTAAGAGGTGACCTGTGTCTGGCATGCAAGGTATCCTCAAACCCATTACTGATGAATTTACTATACATCAACAAGTCAAATTACATCATAAATACTCTGTCTAGGGATCTAAACCTCTTCCACACCATCAGAAGAATAGTTTGGAGGAACAGGCATATTTTGCAGATACTGCTGCTGTGGAACAGACTCTCCAAAAGTTCATCCTTGTCCATTTTCAAGCACAACTAAGATCTATGGATGGAAAACAGAAAATTTACCCCAGAACTGCACCCTATATTACTGATGGATAGATCCATTTCCTAATGCTTTATCCCATGTGTGATGCCCCTGCACTGGCCCAGTAATCAAGGAGCTTCAATCCTTACCACTGGCAACAGCTAGGGGATGTACACACTGGGAGGATGACAAGTACACACACAGTAAAGTAAAATTTATTTTAAGAGCACACAGAGACCACAGTCAGTCTGGGGCTGGTTTCTTCCTCTTTCTCCAGATCCGCAATAAGACCCCCGACTAGCACAGCTATAGGATTGAGATCTCAGCTGAATGGCCAAGCCAAAATGTCCAGCACCCTCCTTGTACAACCGGTGCTTTATGTCCCTGCCTAAGTAGCTGACACATACACACTTTGAGGTTTGATTTACATGCATGCAAATACACACATACACCTGGGAAAGGCTGGCACAGGTTTGCTAGCTATGCCCTCTTCTGCCCAGACTATAGGGTAGTTTCCACTGCCACCAACCACTCATCAGCTACTTTAGGCCCTTAACAAAAGGTGTCCAATCCTACTGTGTAATGCTGCAATTATCCAAAAGGTTCTCTGACCAAGAGCAAGGATATTTAGAAGTGGCCTGTACAGTGTCACCAAATGCATATGCAAGTACTCTCAGAGCTTAAATATGTCTAAAAAACTTACATCAAGGCAAGTGCAGAATGTGGTGATGAGTGGATGTTTTTGTTAGGTCAAAGACAAAATACAAAATGCCCAGTCTCTCTCTGAGAGAGTTCTTAAATTCATATCAAGTATTATTGCTGGGTTAGTTTGTATGACATCACTTTTTGTCACCCGACTTTAGTTCCCAAGCTACCCCCATTGTCAGAAAGTACCAGCATTTTTAGCATCCCTCTGTGAAAAATATGTATCTCTCAGATGTTTGCAGATCCTGAAACACTTCTGCATCTCAAACCTAGTAATTACTTCTCTTCCAAAACAATACAAAAAGTTCTAGCTCTAGACATTGTGTCTATTACTGAAATGAAACTGAGAGATAACTTTTATAGTACAGTCATCAAACAATTTAATTTCAGCTTACTTTCTTGAAGCTTTAACTCTGTATGTTCTAGTTTCTACAGTTAAAACATATACATTTGCACAGGTATTTAGTTTATATACATTTTTTATTCTAAGCCAGCAGGGCATGCTGTGGTTACATTTTAGCTCAGTACTTTACAAACTCTGTACAACACACACTTCTGTACCAATTGTTTAATATACACATAACATATAGTTATAATACATTTGTAAGACAAGCATATGAATCATGTTGGTATTCACAAATATATGATTATTTATAAAATGCAGATAGCTAGGCTGGCAGTGTCTCCTTCTGTTACATTTCTATATAAATCATATCAATATTCTCAAATGACATATAATTATTTACAAAATTCCAGCTAGCTGGGCTGGCAGTGTGACATTTCTTTCCCCCTGAAAACTCAAGCTAGTTTCTTCAAGTGACCATTGAGAAACGTTGCTTGAGCGGATTGACTATCTGGGAATACCTCACCCCATTCCCTGTCTTGAGAGCCCATCTGCATTGACATTGCCAACCCCAGTACAGTGCTGCACTGTCCCATCGTATGCCTGCAACCCTAGGCTCCACCATAATAATTTGGGATTTGGCTGACTGGCTCCCTGCAGCCATAGATCCCCCTCAGAATCCTCCTGTCTTGTACTGCAAAAACTTAGCACAAGGGCATCCCTGTCATGGTAAGGTTTCATCATGTTAGCATGGTGCAATTTGTGCCCCTGCCTCCTGCCTAGCAATTCTACTATGTAGTTAACATCATTGACCTTCATTACCACCTTGTAGGGTCCTTCCCAAGCTGCCTGCAGTTTGTTGCATCTGACAGGAATGAGAACCATTACCTGATTCCCTACAGCATACTCTCTAGCTTGAGTCTTCCTGTTATACCAGACCTTTTTTCTGCTGTTGGGCTTCTGCCAGGTTCTCTTGGGCCCAAGCCCATGAGTTCCCTGAGCCTTGTCCTGAGGTATATGCCACAGCAGATTCATTGCAGGATTCACACTTACCCTCCCACTCATCTTGAATCAAATCTAGGGTCCTCTCTCTCTATGACCATACAACAACTCAAAGGGTGAAAACCCTGTAGATTCCTAGTGAACCTCTTTGTAAGAAAAAAAACAGATGGGGAAAATATTTGTCCCACTCCATTTTGAACTGGTCTGCAATGTCTCTGGCATCAATTTGAGTGTAGAATTTAACCTCTTCACAAAACCATTAGTCTGGGGATGTTAGGGGGTGGTCTTTAGGTGCTTCATCCCACAGTGCTTCCACAGACAAGCAAGCAGGTCTGACATGAAATTGGCACCTCTGTCAGTCAGTATTCCTTTTGGGAAACCTACCCTGCTGAAAATCTCTAACAAAGCATTTGCCACCTTTTCTGTCTCAATGGAGAACAAAGCCCTCGGCTCAGGGTACCTGGTAACATAATCTACTACCAGTAGGATATACTTTTTTCCTGCGGAACTTGGGGTACTCAGAGGCCCCACAATATCCATAGCTACAGTCTGAAGTGGCTCCTCAATCACAGGCAAAGGCGTCAAAGGTTCTTTCACCTTGTCTCCTGCATTGCCTATCTTTTGGCACTGCTCACAGGTCTGAAGTGCCCTGTTACTTCTCTGGAAATTTCAGGCCAATAGAAGTTCTGTATAATACGTCTTTTGTATGTTTTATGCCCATATGACCTGCAAATGGAATATCACGGCCTATGGCTAGGAATGCCAGAATGTAGGCTCTGGACACTACCAACTGCTGTATTCTATCTCCCTCTAGCCCTCCCTCAGGAGTCCACTCTCTATATAGTAACCTTTTGTCCCAGTATACAGATTCCCCCTTCCTTTAAAAATCAGGTGTCTCACTAGCTACCTCCCTCAGGCCTTGTAATGTAGGGTCTGAGAGCTGAGCCTATCTCAACTCTCTCTTGGTAACCCTTTTCAGCTTCCCTTCCACAGGAAGTCTGGTATTCTCTGACAGCAGTGCCTTACTGTCAGCCTGGGTACTACTACTCATCTCTGTCCTTGCAGTCAATCTGTCCAAGGGAACATCAGTACCCACAAGCAGCTGTGGCTCACCTTCAGTCTCACTGCTACAGGGTAGCTCCTTCCCTGAAGTAACCACCTCACCAGTCCTGGCTTCAAGTGTGCAGTCTGTCTGGGTCTCTCCTAGGCTACCAGACCTACATGTTTGTATCCAAGCCTGACTGCATGTAACTGCATGCACACAAGTTAGTGCATTATCAAACTCATTCCCCATCAGGACATCTGCAGGGATATCCTCAAACACACCTACTTGCTGGCTTCTTTTTCCACCCTTCCAGTCAAGGTGAACCCTAGCCAAAGGTATTTGGAATCGGGTCCCTCCTAAAGCTCTGAGTGGAATAGACAGCCCGAGCAAGTAGTGCTCCTCTTTAACCATTGCAGGCTTCACAATGCTTAGGTCAGAGGCTGTGCCTCTCTTACAAATGGCCTCTTTCCCATTTACTAAGATAGGATATAACCTCTTGTGACAGTTTGGTACCCTTGTGGTCTCGAGACAACTTACTGCTGGCATTCTGTTATTCCCCACATACTGGCTCTCCCACCTTTTGTTCCCCACCTTGCCTCCATGGGCATCTATATGCTACATGACCCCACTGGTTGCATTTAAAACATTTAACCCTTGGTCCTGGATGTGTACCTGGACTAGTGGCTTCCCCTGCTACTGGCAGACTCTGTTGGGGCAGTCTGGGCTGCCCACCATGGGCTCCCTTAGACCCATGAACAGCACTGGGTATCCCTTTCCTGTACAGTAATGCCCTGCTTGCTAAGTATATGTCTGCCTTCTTCCCCAACTCATCTGCAGTCTTTCATTGTCTGTCAGCTAACCAGATTTTCATGTCCTCAGGCAAAGTAGTAAGGGCTTGTTCCCTCAACAAAAGGTCTGCCAGCCCTTCAACAGTAGTGACCTGACATCCACTAACCCACCTATGAAAATAAGTGCTTAGTTCAGCAATATATTCACGCACACTTTCATCTGCCTTATGTCTATGCTCATGAAACTTTTTTCTATAAGCTTTAGGTTTTAACTTAAAACATTCTAAAAGACATTTCTTCACAATATTATAATTTAAACAATCAGTATCACACAATTTAGAAATAGCAGTTAAAGCTTTACCATGGAATAAGAGGGCCAGGAACTCTAACCAGAGCCCTTGGTCAACATTATACTGTTTACACACCCTTTCAAACATATGAATAAAACTATCAAAATTATCTCCCTCTGTAAATTGTGGAAGACATTTACTGACCTTTGTTGCTTCTGGGGTACAGTTATTCCCTTCACCATTACCTCTATGACTCTAGCAAACAGTCAGCTTCACCTTGTCATGCTGCCTCTGCCTCTGCCTCTCATTCTCTTCAGCTTCCAGACATCTTAGTGTCTCTGCTCCTTCTAATTCCATTTGTTTTTCCTGCCGCAGTTTGCTGATTCTATTTTCAACCATTTGACCTCCAGCTCCAGGTGGATTTTTAAGTCCTCTGTGCAAATGTTGAACTGTCCATTTTCTGTGAATTGTACATTCCCAAGGCCAGTCTGATTGTCTTCCTGGTTGCTATTCTGTGATGCAGCTGTGACTAAAGCTGCAATCATTTCTGATTTAGTCTGGTTGACATACACAAGTCCTTTAGCCTGGCACATCTCAGCCAACTGACTCCTTGCCAGCTTGCCATACTCCTCTACTGATATGCTTGCCTGCTCCCCCTGACTAACTAAACTAAAAAAAATAAAACAATTGTGATATGAAGCACTGAATGTTCACTGTGTGGCTGATTGAGACTACAAACACCTCCTTAGTGCCATTGTTTACAGGCTACAGGAATTCAATATCCACACCACTAAAAGCCAATTAATATGATTGTGGCTATCCCACCACTGCCAACCAATTAATATGTGATGCCCCTACACTGGCCCAGTATTCACAGATACTCAATCCTCACCATTGGCAAAAGCTAGGGGATGTACACACTGAGAGGATAAGTACACACACAGTAAAGCACAATTTTCCTTAAGAGCACACAGAGACCACAGTCAGTCTGGGGCTGGTTTCTCCTTCTTTCTCCAGATCCCCAAAAAGGCTCCCCACTGGCACAGCTATAGGGTTGAAATCTCAGCTGAATGGCCAATCCAAAACCTTCAGCACCATCTCTGTCCAACCAGTGCTTCATGTTCTTGCCAAAGTAGCTGACACACACACACACTTCGAAGTTTGATCTACACACACACACACACACACACACACACACACACAAACCTCGGAAAGGCTTGCACAGGTTTACTAGCTATGCCCCCTTCTGCCCAGACTATAAGGTAGTTTCCACTGCAACCAACCACTCTTATCAGCTACTTTAGGCCCTTAACAAAGGGTGTCCAAGCCTACTATGTAATGCTACTATTATCCAAACAGTGCTCTGAACAAGAGCAATGCTATTTAGGAGTGGCTTGTACAGTGTCACAAAATACATATGCAAGTACTCTCAGAGCTTAAATATGTCTTTCAAATATCAGCCACAAAGATAGGTTTAAATATATTTAATAATAAATATAAAAGAACAAGACAATACTAAGTATGCATTCACAGTAACTTCAGAGTTCAAAATCACAGGAAATCTTTAAAGCAACATTGCAGAACAGTCTCAACTAAATACAGAAAACATCTAAACTAATCTTCACTATATTCCTAACTATATCTAAAAGAGTTATCATGCCTTAAAACTTACTTACAGCAAGGCAAGTGCAGAAGGTGGTGATGAGTGGATGTTCTCGTTAGGTCAAAGACAAAATACAAAATGCTCAGTCTCTCTCTGACAGAGTTCTTAAATTAATATCAAATATTACTGTTGGGTTAGCTTGGATAACATCACTTTTTGTCACCTGACTTAAGTTCCCAAGCTTCCCCCTTGTCAGAAAGTACCAGCATTTTTAGCATCTCTCTGTGAAAAATACATATCTCTCAGAAGTTTGCAGATCCTGAAAGTCATAAAACAATTAAACACTTCTGCATCTCAAATCTTGTAATTACTTCTCTTCCTAGACAAAACAAAAACATCTAGCTCTAGACATTGTGGCTGCTACTGAACTGAAAATGAGAATTAACTTTTATATGACAATCGTAAAACAATTTAATTTCAACTTATTTTCTGTACCTTCTAGTTTCTACTGTTTAAAACATATACATTTGCACAGATATATAGTTTATATACATTTCTATTTTAAAACAACAGGGAATGCTGTGGTTACATTTTAGCTCAGTACTTTACAAACCCTGTTCAACACACAGTACTGTACCAATAGTTTAATATGCACATAACATATAGTTATAATAAATTTGTAAGACAAGCATATGAATCATGTTGGTATTCACAAATGACATATGATTATTTACAAAATTCCAGATAGCTGGGCTGGCAGTGTGACACCGTGCATGGGTCCCCTTAAATTATCTATGGTATGAATCTAGTTATTCTCTTTAGAGATAATATATAATTATTGACCATGGCATGAGTAACGCCATTCTATAACAAAATGGGATAGGTTATTTATTTTGAATACAAAAATGAAAACTGGCTAGGCCTTTAAAATGTTTTGCAAGGGCAGCTAGCCCAGTACTTACCTATAAATCTAGAATGTAAATGTATTGGAGTATAAACACTTTTAATTATAAGCTTATAATCTGCTGTGAATGATTGCCTCTGTAATTGTTGACCCTCACTGTATTTCTGTTACTGTTCTTACTCATACAATCAAAGCAGATGCAGGCTCTATACTTACCTTGGTAATAATGCAGATGTGAGACATTTCCTGGGGGTGGGGGTTGCCTGTGACTGATGCTAACAGAATATAGTCATTACAAGGTTAAGTAAAAGCTGTGTAATTTGGCATGCATCATTTTCATTATTTTTATGTGCTAAGCTATTCTTTCATTTGCATATTCAATGTGTGTGCTGTCCTTTGCCTTTTAGCCAGAGCCATGGCTACTGTGCATGCTTAAATCTGGCAGCAGCATCTGCAGTCAGTGGTTCTCTCTCACACTCATCTGTATCTACTGGAGCTGCTGACCCTGCCTATGGTACTGGGAATTGAATTCCTGCCCCTCGTTGTCCTTCTTGAAGCTGTTTCCCGAAAATGATTTGTGCAACATGGAACACTCTGTGAGTGTTTTGGCAGAGGTTGCTGGGTTGTACTGTAGAGCACCTCCTGAGCTGTCTAGAGCCTGGGACCTTGATTTAAGCAACCCATATATACATTCTGTGACACTGCCAGTTTGAGTGAGGGCATTGTATCCTTGCTTGGTAGGGATGTGAGAGTTTTTCATGGCTGTCATGAGCCAATGTTCCATTGCATAACCTGCATCTCCCACTAGATATCCTTGTGAAAAGTCACCCCTAGCAAACCTTGTGTACAGCTCACAGGTATGCCATATGTGTGATTCATTCAAACTGCCTGGGTTACCTGCACAGACATTGTAGATGATCTCTTGGACATTACAGAAAACCTGACAGTTCATAGAGTGGCATTCTTTCCTGCTGATGCACCTCCTTCCATGTTCACTGGGTGGGAATTTTATTTCTGGGTATGTAATCTATGGCATGCAAAAATTCAGGGAAGTGTGCTATTGCATAAAATTCCTGCATGGTTCTTGCTCTCTCTTGTGGGGTGTGTAGTAAACAGATATGTTCCTTTACATGTTGTAGCATTGCATTTTGAAACTGATGTAATATTCTGGAAACTGAGGTCTGTGACATCCCTAATATATTCCCAGTCTATCTCTGAAAATATTTCTAGCTACTATACATAATATTCCATGTACCCTTGTTTCCACTGGGATGGGTTCTCCCCAGTTTTCCTGTGGCCTCATGTAAGGATGGTGCAGGTTGCATAACTCTTCTAGTATTTCCCTGTCCACCTGGTTTTACTCTACAATTTCTGTGTCATGCAGACCATGGTAATTCAGATGTGGTCTAAGCACCCTTCATCTTCTTGGCTGAGGTCTGGCAGCAGCAGCAGCACCTTGAATAAAAAGCCTGTTGCACATATAGGTTACTGATGGCAACAGCAGCAACCGCTAACATGTTTTTTCTAAGTGTAACAGCGGTTGTAATCCTTCGAGATTTGAACTTCAAGGCAAATGGCTACAATGAGTATACACAATTGCTTTATAGCTTCTTGAATAGTTCTGCCACATTGGATTGGTGAATTAACATATAATTCAGCTATTTATGCTGTCATTAGCATATTCTGCTGCTTACTGTTTTGCTTTTCTACACTAGGTGTAAAGCCATTTAATGAATATAAATAGCTCTGTATCCACGCGACATATACATG
Source organism: Protopterus annectens (assembly GCF_019279795.1). Lineage (NCBI taxonomy): Eukaryota > Metazoa > Chordata > Ceratodontiformes > Protopteridae > Protopterus > Protopterus annectens. The sequence goes on from NC_056745.1 coordinate 844,340,363, forward strand.
ATGTAGTGTAGCTGTTTATGAATGCTGCCCACAGACACAGCTATATGTATAATGCGCACACACGCATGCACGTGCGCGCGCACGCACACACACACACACACACACACACACACACACACACACACACACACACACACACACACACACACACACGAGTGCCTCATAAAATATCAAATGTTCACATGACTGAAGGTTTCAAGAATGATCACTTCAGAACAAATTTAAAGTAAGCGAAAATACTCCCCCCTCATCCAGTGTCAATTACATATACTAACTTCAAGATCGCAGAATACAAAGGTAAGGGCAAATTCCATTACCCTGCTGTACCACAATCCCATATAAAAGGCTGTTGGCAAAAATTTATTTTTGAATGAATGTTCATCATATGAGTGTTTGCTTTTTTTACACCAGGAAAAAGCATTTGCTCATACAAGTGTTCTCCATTTCAAATGGTAACCACATATATATATATATATATATATATATATATATATATATATATATATATATATACATAGATATAAAAATAGATATAGATAGATATATACATATGTATTATATATATATATATATATATATATATATATATATATAAAATAGAAAGAGATACCTACACACACACGCGCGCGCGCATACACATAGCTCTCAACCTCCATGTCCAAAATGCAGGACATTACCTCTCATAATGTGGAACATTTGGACAAAATGGGAAAGACTAACAGCTTTCTAACAACTTCAACTAGGCTGGTTAAATGTGTTACTTTATGCTTACAATCAGCTATTTGTATGTGAAACTGTGATGAACATGGTCTTTAAGACTCAGAATGTTCCTCATAATAATATACTTGAGAAGTATGTATGCACACATACACAAAAAAATAACTGTATGTAGTGTAGGCTTGTGTGTTTGTATTTGGGGGGAAGGTGTGTGCATGTGTGTGGTGTATGGTTAGTGTAGGATTCGTGATTTTGAAATTCGCGCTTCTGGGGTTTCAGAATTTTAAAGTTTTGGCTTTATGAGCTTGAGATTCTGAAATTCGGTATTTTAGGATTTCGGGATTATAAAGGGAACCCATATATATATATATATATATATATATATATATATATATATATGTGTGTGTGTGTGTGTGTGTGTGTGTGTGTGTGTGTGTGTGTGTTTGTGTGTGTGTGTGTATGTATATATACAAGTATATGGATGTGTGTGGGGGGGTATGTGTATACACACACACACACACACACACACACACACAAACACACTTTAAATGTTGCTGTTATAAACTTAGAAAGTTGCAAGAATAAAAGGTTTTGTGCTGGCATGCATTTTCTGAAGAATATGAAGTCTGAAACTCAGATGTATGCCATTATTTAATGACAGTCCAGATTTTCGCAGTGTTCAGCTTTTCACCTATTTTGGTCTGCTCCTCAAAAACATGTGGTTATCTGGTAAATCTTTGAGAACTGAAGTCACTAAATAATAACATACATTTGAATTTCAGACTTCGTATCCTTCAAAAAATGCGTGCTACGGCAAAATATTCTAAGAACTTTTATGTTTATGAGAGCAATATTTAGAATCTGTCCCTGATTTTGTGCCGTTGTCCCTATTATTTATGTCTTTGCCCAAATTACTTGTTATTAGAGGTTGAGAGGTATGTGTTTGGAATTGGGTGCATCTCTATATGTAATATACCTGCAGTTATCATTTCTCTTTGACAAATGCTTATTTTAATAGTCGGTCATTGAATGGAGTCATTACACTAAATGGCCGAATCTCCGTCTCTGTACCCAGTGCGAAACACAATCAAGAAAAACCCACCTGAACTCCGAGACAACCTGTTCAGGGTGCTAGACAGCAATGATTTTAATTTACTCTAATATTTGACTTGGATAGAAAGCAGTTGTCAGAGTGTCATTACTACAAAATCCTGCCGGACTACGGCTCTTTCTGCTATATTCAGGACTAACATGGACACTTTTTATGGGGGTGGCAATGTTCCTGAGTCAGTTTATGTGCAAGTAAACGTTTTTAGAACTTCAGCTGAAAATCTACAGAAATACTTCTGGCCGGCACAAATACTCCCAGATCCTCCTTTTTGGATGAATCAGGGCACTAAAGTTTTTTTTTTTTTTTTTTTTTTTTTTTACCTTTCCAGTTGTTTTACTGCCCCCTCCCCTTTTGGATGAATCAGAGCACTATTTTTTTTTTTTTTTTTTACCTTTCCAGTTGTTTTACTGCCTGCTTTGATTTAACAAGTGTTTTGTTTTTCATCCATCCAGTCACTTGATTGATAGATATACCGGCAGGCAGCCAGATATACAGTTTCCCTAACTCAGCAAAGCCTGTGTAACTCAGCAAAGCCTAGGTAACAACTGCTAGCCAAGAGGAAGTCCGATTGGCTGGGCATTCGCTGTGACACACTGTAACTCTGTCTCTACGCCTTCTAATAAATCTGGAGTCATTCGAGGTGGTGGAAAATTAGGGTCGTGTATGTAAGAAGCTACAAACTGCAGGGACTTTTTTCACAGACTTAATTAAAACAGCGAAACTCTCGGTACAGCCACGACAGGTTTCTTTTGTCTTTGCTGGCAAGTTTACCTACAAACTAAACTGAAAACTTCTGCAAGAATTTCTGAGAACTGCACACCTCTGTACTTAACGTTTGTTTGATGCCTGTAAATGTAATAACACGGGAAACAAAACCACTGGCAGTACAAGTACAGACTGAGGGAAGTTTAATCAAAGGAAATTCAATATTCCTAATCTATTAATGTAAAAAAATCCAGAATACTGTACTGCTTTCTGGACTGAGAAGAAAAAAGTCAGCATATAGCAGGGTATTCTTTTGATCGTTGTGTTGCACACCCATGATCTTTGGGAATTTAGATAACTCACTAAACAAAGGAAATATACTATCTTTTGTGTCTTGAAACATGTGGCACTTTTCTGCCTTGGTCCTGCTGTGTTTTTGGTGCAGGTGGAGCGCAGGGACAGGCTGTCAGTTGCCTTCCGACTGGAGACCCCTCACTGAAGGCTGCAGGGCCGAAATGGCCGAGATTATCGTCTATGCAAAGGTGATAGCAATTCATCAGGACGTGCACAACCTGTATAACTACTTACCCTGGCAATACGAGCAAGGTATTGATACGGGTCTCCTGTACTCTGCAGAGATCGAACTCCTGTGCGACCAAGCATGGGGCAGCATGCTGGAGGTTCCTGCCGGTTCCAGGCTTAACCTCACGGGGCTCGGCTACTTCTCCTGTCAGTCCCATACAGTCCTCAAGAACTATTCTTACTTTTTCTTTCTTAGGTAAGGAAACTGTTGTTTCAAGTTGAAAGTGGTGTTGCTGTGGAGCAACAAAGGCTAGCTTAGATCAGATATTTGCATATTAGTTTATCCATTGAGACGGGGTGCATTCTGATCACATACAATAGTTGTGTCAGAAAGGTCGTAGAAGTCTGGTCATAGGTACTGAACGATGTCGTCTGATTTTCCCCCCACACTGTACACGTGTGATGTCATTGCGATGTCATTGAGAGTCAAGATAAGAATTTAGCGCATCAGATGTGAAATTGGTCATAACACTGCAGAAAAACAGAATAATCAGATCCATTATGTTTAAATACATTGTTTAGAACAATTCTTAGACGTAGTTTGTAGTGAAGGACATTCCTTTTGTTAGTTTGTAGTATGAAGACTATTTCAGTTCATGTGAAACTCATCTTTTTCAGCTATCTGGGGATTCTTCCAGATAATGGACTTTACTCTTGAATAGTGGTTTACATTTAGGAAGGAAACACCTGGAACTAAAATGCTCAATCATCAACTGCTGGAATGTCCCTAGGGCAGTACCTACAGGTAGTATTTAGGTAGGGTCATTACCTGGAAAACATCCTTTCAGGTCTGACGTGTATGCCACATTGAACTCAACACTGTCAGACCCGTAGTGTATGTTTAACTTTGAACAGTATTCACTCCCACTAGACACACACACACACACACACACACACAGACACACACTCTGAACACAAATATGTACTTAATAAACACTTGATTAAACATTAATGTTGACTATGAACAGTATCTGAACAAAATACCCTCAGAGGCAAAATAAATTTATATGGCAATATTCTCATATGGCAGCCAGGTGAAATCTCATAATGAAAGTCAGACATTGCTGTGCAAAAACTTCATAGTTAAGAGATTCTAAGGGCCAGTCTTCACCTAGTTGCTTCCTTTGACAGAATGTTTCTCTAGTGATTCACAAATTACAATCTGACAAAGGAACTGGTGTGGCAGGGCTCTGGAAGCAATAGTTTTATTCACAGAGTAGTATCAGTAATTAATTAAGAGATCCCATACAAGGTTGATTTTTTTCACAGTAATTGCAAACTGGATTACTCTTCAAGTTGTAGAATAGCCACATAAACAAGAACTGCAATTGTCCAGATGTGCACAAGTTGTGGGTAGTGGATGACATGTTTCTGCCTGTCCTTGATTAACACTAAGGAGTTGTCTGAGCTTTCAAAATAAGTTAATCTTTTCTTAGGTGCATAAAGTCACTGACTGTAGAAAATGCATTCTCCAAGTAGTTGATACCATGTCTGCTCTTTTTATATGTTGCAAGGACCAGTTAAATATATTTTACTGAGTTATTCAAAGACCTGCTTAGTATCAGCCCGATAAAACATGAAATTTGTGCATGAACACTACTGACTGCTATGCATTTTACAACTGACTGTGTGGGTCCAAGCACATTGACATTGACTTTGTTTCCTGCCTAGGGGGTTGAGCATTTTATTTAAACAGGGAAGACATCTCTGTAAAACAGGACAGATTTTGCTGTGTGCAATGCATAATATCAGATGGTGGGAGGTACAACATTATAAGAAGTGCATGAAGTGCATTCTTAATTTTAACTCCAGGGAAGGCCTTTGAATCTGCTGTACTATCTACAAACTTGTTATCCGACTGTAAAATCCTGCTTGTTATGCTTATGTTGCATAGCCACTCCAAGAAAGTTTTGAGAAGCACCAAAACTGGCACTGTGGCAAATGCTGAGTATTTCTTTTCTAAACATTAGCCTGAGTAATGTATATCTTAAGGCATGTACAGCTATATGTTAATGGCATGTAAATTAAACTTTAAGGGAAATAATTTCAGAGTGTTATGAAATGCAGTAACAACACATTGGCTTATAACTGCAGAGAAAAGAAGATAAATTAAATGTTTGTAAACAATTACCTTAGAGGTACACTAAAGGATTAAACAATAGTCATGCTAAGTTAATGCAAGAAACCATGAGCACTGGTGAGGAAGAGATATCAAAAGAATTCATAGGAAGTAGACAGAAAAGGTTTGCTGAGAAATAAGCTTTCTAAGTAGAGTGAAGGAAGGACCTTTCCCTTAGGCAATCAGACTACTATATTTCTTTTCAGAGGGTACATATTTTATCACTACATATTAACTTCTGAAATTTTTTGGTAATATCACAAAAGAGTAAAGCTATGAGCTGTTAGCAAACTAGTTCCTGTAGTTCTGGGTTTGATTCACTCAGCCTCCATTTGCCTTCTGTTTGACTCAGAGTAAGTCACTTAACCAGACTATGCCCCAGTGCTGAGTCTAAATAGTTCCATGTGGATAAGTGCTCTATCCTACTTAAATACAGCTGAATAAAAAATAAAATAAAATAAGGGGTACAATTTGTGTGAGAATGCATTTAAAGTGCCTGTTTCCTTGTCCATCTCCTTATTTCTCAGAATACAACTTTCTCAGTAGCTAATTTTATTGTTAGCATATAAAAGAGAATACTGCATTGCAAGAAATATATTACATGAAAATATTGTCTGTATTGTCAGCTTCATGTTTTATGTTAAGCAAAATAAATTTACAAATACCATAAGCGTATAGAATATTAGTTGTGGTAATAATTAATGTAGAAACACTTATTTTAAAGTGTGTATAGCATACGATGGGACTTAATAGTGAGCAAACAGTTTAGTCTGAAGAAAAATGCTGTATCACATTTAACTCAAAACATTTGTATTTTTATTACTTGCAGACTCATCGTTGCTTATGTCAGTGATGTAAAAATACCTAGTGGCTATTCTTTGGCTGTTGCCTGCCAAATATTGATTTTGTTTAAATTCTAACAGAACTCTAACATTTGCTGAATGTTTTAATTTTACCGTGAGCATTTCCTTCATCTATCTGTTAATAACTCGCATCAATATATACAATTTTGACTTCATTGTTTCCCGGGAATAACATTATGTGGAATTATTCATACAATCTAAATTTGTATCTACCACAAAAGTCTGACAAAAAGACTTCCTAAATTTAGACGAAATGGAAGCACTTAACTTTGGCTTGTAGTTGTACAGAGTGCACCAAACATACAAACTGGCAAATCTGTAAAAGATCAAAAAGATCATTGTGAAAAGCAAGGAAGTATGTAAGGCTGCACCATACAGCCTGAGAAAGTCTTACCCAGTTGAGGAATGTCATAAACTAAACATAATGTGAAGTGAATAACAAAGCAAGTAAATAAATTCTTGCAACATATTCTGTCTCTGTAGTCGCCCACTTACAATGCAGTAAATAAAGGCTTCCAAACTTTAAATCCAAGCATTTAATTTCAATCAGCTTTTTATCCTACAGAGTATGCTGAACATCCAAATCAGTACATCTGTAAAAAGTCCAAAAAGAAGAACATCATGAAAAGCAAAGAAGTACATATGGCTGTAAAATATAAGCTGGGAAAGACAACCAGATGAAGGAAGTCGTACACTAAACATGAAGTGAAATAACAAAGTAATTTAATAAATACTGGCATTATACTTTCTCTGTCTCTCTGTCTTTAAATATAATCTTGTGCTTAGAATGCAGTAAATAAATAAATGATATGCAGTCATAAGAATGCAGTAAATAAATAAATGATATGTAACCATTTTATCAAATGAGATTGCACTTAAAATAATAAATAAAAAGAGAATGCGTCTACAGCCAATCTCAGTCCAGCAATTCTAGGTCCCCAGAGTAGCTTTAAGCACCACTGCACTACCAATCAGCAGGTGCAGTGCTTTTGCTGTTATGTACTTCATCCTTAGTGGTCCTCATGCTCTATGGTACAGCCATATTTATTGCCTTGCTTTTCCTGATGTTGTTCTTTTTATTCTTCTACAGAGTTACAGATTTGGGCATTTGACATACTCTGTGCAACCAAAAGTTGATCCAAGTTCAATGTTTTGATGTAACATTAGGAAGCCACATTGCTATGATTCAGATAATGTGAGCAGTTGAATAGCACTATGAGTATGGGGTTCCATAAGTATGGAATCTTTTCATCTTTTTGCAAATTAATTTAATCCAGGATATCTGATAAATGTAATTAGAAAGTTGCATTATATTGAACAGAAGAGAAATCACATATTGTTGTATTTATCTGGAATCAAAACTAAGAGTGGTAGGTGAGTATGTGCAAATGAAGAAATTAAGGCAGTACGTTGGGAATTTTACACAGAGTTGTACAGTGTGCTGTCAGGAAAGGTCTATATTTAATGAATGGCAGCATCCAGCTGTGGATAAGGAGGACAATGATGAAACTGAATAAGAAAATTACAGAGCTTGTAATGATAAATGCTATCAATATATGAAAAAGGGGAGAGTTGGGCATCTAAATTATTCAGGGAACTCTTAGTAGAGCTTTTTTGTTGAGAATTAGAGAACAAGAATGTTTTCAGAATTGATAAGGGAACCCAAGATGGTAGTTCCACATTAAGGCAAGGCAGCATTTAAGACCCAGCTAACTACAGGCAAATGTCATTATGCAATACAGATGCAAAACTGCATAGAAGCATGTTGGGTGCCAGACTGGAAGAATAAATACCAGTGTTAATTATCACGCTTCTCTATGCCTCCCCATCCTTACCAATCTCAGAAAATCAGATTTAACCAAACTTGACACCTGCTATAACACAATTGCAAGATTTATTATCAATAGCCCTTACAAAACATACCACTGCTTAGCCCTTAAACAGCTCAACTGGCTTGAACTCCCCCATCTCCTTCTGTACAACCAGCTGATACTAACCTTTAAGATTCTCTAGTACCCCAGGAAAACCCCTGCATTACAAAACCTAATACACTCTTACTACAGTACTAGGGTGCTACGCTCCAACAACAAACCTCTTCTTGAAGTTACTAAATCCAGCAACTCTGCCGGGACCTCCCTCTATTCTAATAACCCTGCAGTGGCCTCCCTCTATTCAAATAACTCCGCAGGGGGCTCCAATATTCTAATAACTCTGCAGGGACCTCCCTGTATTCAAATTGTATTGATAAAAAATAGAACTCTCTGCCCACTAACATAAGTCGTAATGCCCTTATCTCAGTTCAAGAAATCTCTAAAACCACACCTACAAACTAAGTGGACTTGCTACTGTGACACCCCAGGCTGGTCCTACTCCATCTTATTCTGGCTGACACCAAGTCAAAGCCTCCTCCCTCCTTTTCAGGCTATAGGCTTCTCTTATTCTTCCTAATCTCATTTCTCAAGCTTCTCTCTTTTCTCTCAACACCTCTCCTTCTCCCAAGTGATGACAACTGATGTATATTCTATAGTATTGTATCATTCTGAATGTTTTTACTGATGTACAGTTTATTGAATAACCATAGCTTTATTTTTATGCTTTGTTCATATGTAATTAAATGTAATCTTTGTCACATGATGAGTTATTATCCTGTGTTATAAGTGGCGCTTTTCTCCTCGGGACTCCACTGAAAAAGGATGTGTGTCCAGTCAGACTTTCCCAGTTACCAAATGTAAAATAAATAAATAAATTAGGGAGGAACAAACTAGCATCAAGAAACAAAGGTCTTGTACTGACTATTGGAAGCTATTACTGATTTTTTCAGATTGGGGAGGGAGAAAAGGATCAATGGAAAGCAAGAATAGTCCTGATGGATGCTCCAAGGACCTTTGGCACAATGAATAGCACATTCCTGTTTAGGACCCTAGAGGAGGTTTTAGGAGAGGGTCATTTTTAATGGATTGTAGTACATATTAGAGTTAATGGTGAAAAGACAAAGTGTATAAATGTACCCAGTGAACAAGAAAAGGATGCGCTCTATTTCTGAGTTTGATTCTATTGGTGATGGATAATTTGGTGCATGTGGACATTTGAAAAGAAAGAAGTGGGATAAAAATAATTATTATGTTTGTAGATAAGTACATGCAATTGCTACAAGAAGTGTAAAGGGTGCTTCCTCAGGTATGGGAAATCTTTGAAAGTTTCAGACAGGAAACAGATCTAAAGTGCCACCCCACAAAGTCTTTAATAATCAGAAGAGGAAGAAATAAGGGTTAGGAGTTAGGTTGTACCCTCTTTAGTGAAAGAAGTTAAATATTTAAGAGTCAAAGTACTTCTTACACTATTGGAGAGTCACAGTAAAACTTTGGAGAAATTAAGAGCAGTGATAGGGAACTAGTAGATAAATGGTTAGGGAAAGCAGGAAATTGTGAGGTGGAATACAGAGAGTTAGACTGCAAGTATTAAGCTTAGTTCTGTATACAATATACCTTCCTATATACCAAGGAGATTCAAGGATTGGACAGATTCAAGGTGTATGTGATAGATTTATTTGGAAAGGTAAAAGGGGGCAGATTGCAAAAGGAAGACTGAGACATTCCAGGAAGGAAGGAATGAGCGTCAGCCATTCCAGTGTCTGAAAATACACCACAGCTGTTAATATGGCCTACAGCCTGAGAGGGAGAGAGAAATATAAAGGCTGAGGTGGAGAAGATGGGAAGCAGTTAAATCAGGAAAATGTGGGTCAGAGCTGTAGAAAGCAATGCTATGAAAGTAGCTGCAAAATTGATGAGGGTATGTTGTTATATAGGAGGGGGGTGAAAGTTTAAAGAGATTTCTTGATGACTGAGACAATGGAAGGAAACAGTGAAAGGGCTTAAGGAAAAAAAGACAGATAGAGCGATAATAAGTTGTGAGGAAATGAGAGGGAAATTTAGAATTGAGAATGAGGGATAGCTGTTTTATGCTACAGGAGTATTAAACAGCACGGGGGTCATAGATGTTAGAAGTAAAACTGAACAAGGAAAATTGAGATATTCATAAAGCAGGGTTGGATATCTATTAAGAAATCTGAAATTAGTTTGATATACAAAGATGTAGGAAGGAGGGAAGGAGGGATATTGAGAAACTTAGTTTGCACTGGATGAAGGAGAATGATGCACGGGGAAAAGACAAAATCTGGGAGAAGACCTGAGCTGTTAAGAGACTGAGGAGAGTGGGACCTGAGTGTGTGAAGTATCTCAGAATGCTGCATAAATGGCATGAGACCCATAAGAGGTTTTAAGAGGAATGTTTCTGGGTAGTAGTTAAGTGATGGAGATGTGGCATAACAGAGGTAGTTTGCTTATGTGATGGGAATGCAGGGGAATTGAAAGCAGATGGAAGAGCTTTAGAAGACTATGGGGAAAATTATATGGTAAAGCTGTAGAAGAGAGTTTTGCCTGAATTGGGAAAAGAAGAGAGTTGCTGTTTGAAAAATGAGAGAAGGCAGCTGCTACTCCTGGCATTGTGAATAAAAAAGAACTGGCACATAGTAAAAGAGGAGAAGGAGAAATGAAAGGTGAAATGAGTAGGAAAAGGGAATTGGGATAAACAGTTAAACATTAACTCTTTACAGAAAGTGAGTAGCTGTAGATTATGTGCAGGAGGGGGTGGAAAATCACGTGTCTTTATATGACGGGTTGATGCAGCTGGAAATAGACTAATAAGAGAGGAAAATGGGAGGGTAAATGTACAAGGTTGGTGAGTGCAAAATGTTGATGCAACAATTAATCCTCTATTTTTTTTAATTTGAAAAGATAAAGTAAAGTAGGGATTAATGCGTATATATAGATGTCATTGGAGGTGACCTGTACGGTAAAGTCACAGAATATATAGGTCATGATTTATAGTATGTTTTTAGGGCGTCTTTTCTGTGAGATCAAATATAGTTTTGTTTTGTTGTTTTATGCATATTCTAAATTGAGTAAAAACTATTTCTGAAAAGCAAGATTAATATGGTGCACTGGGATAGTATTTCTGCCTGCTTTCAATAAGTATATTCTTTATTATGTTTTAGTTGCCATTGATGATTTATTTAGCATGTCTGCTGATTTTACTCTTAGATTTAAAATGGTGGTATCATGGTCAAATGCTAATTACAGAAGTTATAACAAATGGAGGGTTGAAGAAAGATTCTAGGTCTATCATTATGTGATCTAACATGTTGCTCCCAAAAGTTGTGTTTCATGCTACTTATTCCAAAACTGTTTTAAAACGTTTAAGTGATTTTAACTGACATGTCTTAGATGCTTAAGTAAGTGCAGACATGCTCATTCCCTTAACTGAACCTCCATTTTGTATTCAGCTTGTGTACAAAAGAATTTGCTCTGATATTTTGATACAAATGCAAAGCCAACCCCATTAATACATCCCACTGTATCACATCACTGAGTATTGAGGAAAGAACACTTAAAACATAACTTTTCAGTGCAGACGTGCACTCATCCATGTTGCTTACTGTACTTCTGAAAGAAAGTTAAGAGCCTGCACTATATATGAGCTTATGCAGGATCAACCACCTGTCATGGATGAAATAAAGAATTGTTTCACTGTTGATAACCCCATACTATCTAAAATGTCCTCCCCAAGTCCCCTCTTTTTGTTTTATACCTGCAGAAGTGAAAGCCCCCTTGGTATGGGTGGCGTCAGCTTTAAATTTTATCTCCTACTTGTCTTCTGCCATATCTTCTGTAACCAAGCTATCTGTTCTTCTGGTGGTCCTTTAAATTTGTCGGAGTATACAGTTTGTTACCCATCAATATTACTTTTATCCTTTCTCTACCTAGTTTGAATGCCTCCACCTTTCTAAAATTGTTTTGATTAAAATAGTCATTTAATATCTGGACATTTTTATTTTATCTTGAATAGTTTATACAGTCAGTGCCTGTATAGTTAAAATACCCAAAGGAATATATTTTTAACTGAATCTTACATCCTTGAATTTAGCCATAAAAACCTCTTACTCTGAGATGCGTAATAGAAATCAGGTACAGCGTCCAAGAGTGTCTTGTCCACAAATGAAGTTCCAAAAAGCAGAAAGGAAGGACATGACTGTTCAACAGTAAAAAAAAATAATGAATAAGAAAGCTTTCAAGCAAAGCTGCTCTTCTTCAGTGTAAAATAAATTTTTTATCCAAATTAGTTAAATCAGAATATTTAGACTGTATTGCCTTAATTCTGTATTACCGTAAAATACATTTGATTTGATTGTAAATTCTGCTAAGAATCATGATGCTCTTGCTTTCTCTGAGAACCTGTTCCATAAAGTATATACTCTTGAATGAAGTACCCTGGTTTATAACTTTGATAATCTACTACCAATTTATACAAAAACATTTTTATTACAAATATTAATAGACTGACTGCTGTGAGTCAGGCTCAAGCCAGCAGCCAGAACATTATTTTAACAACTTTTGCATGCATTTTTATTGATTTATTTCTTTATTTATTGATACATTTTAGATTTGATTACTAGATATGTCTGCCGGTCCTGTCACCATATTCAGCAGGAACATGAGCCATAGTTGTTGCCAGCAAGTGAAAAAATAAGTTAATACATTTTTTATTACTTTGTAGTTTTCAAGGCTTATAAAATTATTAACTGGTTGAATACCTTGAGTACATACACAAACCAAATAACAGTTACAAAACTCTACTAACGAAACTCCTAAAAGCTTTTTTTTTTACAGTATGAGAAAGCAGAAAAGTGTATAGACAGTACAGGTTTAGTAAAGTTACTCCTGACAATACAACTCTTTCAGGGGCTGTAATAATTTGTTATATCTTAACCCACTTCCACCATTACTCTGTCTTGTGAAAGTGATCCAAATGTATTCAAACATTTCATTGTTCTCACTAGAATATAAAAAGAAACAATATTAGACTAAAGAAGCATAATGGAGCTATACATTTATTTGTTCTTAATAAGATGGTTTTAATGAGACCATATGATTTTTTTGCATATGTTTTATTGGTGGGTGTCAAAATACAGATTCTGAGAAATGTAGACCGCTTGTTCTTGTTGTAACTAATGACTGAAATTGTATGATTGTATGTAATACACAACTACTCCCATATTCTTTTTTGCTAAATGTGTAATGGCACAATGTTCTTCATATTAAATTTAATCTGAGTGTTGTAACAAAAACTACCCACTTGTGTCTGTAGGCCTTTTGGACCAACATATTTCTGTTGACAAAGTTAAGTCAGTGTCAGCCACAAATTTACTACAGCAGATGAATGGGCAAATTATCATTAACAGATTAAGTAAGATATGGCCCAAAATGAGTGATGTGGAACAGTTCATATGCCTCATGGAAATGGCTTACAGTTACACATTCTAATCCAAAGTCACCTACTGCTCAGCCAACTTTTGATACATAAAACAATACATGGATTAACCTTATGGAACAGCAATTAAAAAAACAAATTTTCATAATGAATACTTTGTTTTCTTTATGTCTAACTAAACTCATGCCAAAATAAACAGTGTTGTAGTTGACTTTCCAGAAGGTGGTCTCTAACTGCATTCATGCCCACTTATTTAAAATCATTAATTTTGTACTTGAGTTTAGCTTCAAATCCATAATGTTAGTCATTTCTGAAATATATCTTAATAAAATATTTTAAGCCCTTTCTTTTTTCCTTATCCATTCCTTATCATAAGATTATATATCAATGGAGAAATGTTCTTATCACTACAGATAGAAAACAAATATGCAGTGATTTCCTAATGCAAGATTGGCAAGCAGGAGGAAAGCTATGATATTCTCATATTTTCATAATCTTTAACTATATTTTGATAGTGAAATCATCAATATGTAATGAGAACTCTTGGGTGCTATCAAATATATATGCCTCAATATGTATAACAAAGCATTAACATTTTTTTGTAAATCAATTTGCTTTAAGAAATGCTTTAAATACTGATTTAGAGGCAAACAAACTATTTGTTGGTTAGTATCAGCTGCAACTTTTTCTGTGCTATGAGCTGATTTGCTGTGACTTTGTCTACCTTACTTTTTTATTTGTTGCATTAATATCAGCAATTGCAATTTATAATAATTTAATAGTTTACCAAAGAAGACATTTTTTCTAGTAAAAGGAATTGTTGTCACATGTTAGCTATGTGATGCACTGTATCTTTCTATGTATTTAATAATCTAAGGTGTGAGGCATATGTGTCAAAGGCCAAAAATTATTATACATTTTGAAAGTTGATAGGATAACAGTTTTTACATTACCATGCATTTTCTGAAGGGTATGAAGTATGAAACTCAAATGCTTGTCATTATTTAGTGAATTTAGTCCTCAATTATTTGCCAGAGAAACACAAATTTTATGAATAACATATTGTAAATATGTGGCGCAAATCTTGACAGTTGAGAGGTATGGACTTAACAGGCCTGGATTATTAAGTGTGGAGTAAAAGCTAATGTCTTTTTATGTGCTGAATGCCTCAGTTCCATCACTAGCAGAACTGAAAATACTACTGAGATATAACAAGTCATGTTCTCCCTTTCTATTTTGTATTCAGTAATGCCTCACATAATATCCCAATATAACTGAGATTGTTTGAACATTCACGTTATAGCCCATTACCACAACTGCTTTCTTCTTCAGATTCAGTTTTCCCAAAACAGGTCTAGAAAATCTGTGAGGTGACCACCTAGCTGAATTGTTCTTATTTACGTATGAAACAAAGTACATACTGTTACCCCAAACTCTACCATGCACTTCCTTTAGGTGTGTATTCAGCTATAAGTGCATTGCACCTCAAGGTAAAGGATTATTTGCCATAATTCAAAATATTTATGCTTTTTTTATCTGTATGCTGGTCCTAACACATATGTCCTTTTCTTGGCAATTGTCCATTAAAGCTCACTAATAATAAAAGGTAACTTCTTTTTATATAATTGTAATTGCACAGATTTTTAACTCCCTTTCGTACAAGTAAACATGACAAGCTGGCATTTATAACAAACTAAACAGCGCCCTAGACAAAAAAATAATTAGTTGTTTCTTACAATGCCAAATATTTCTTTTTTATTATGTAGTAGGGAGGTAGTTCTCCTGCATGTCCATATCGAGTTCCTATAGCTGTTTCTAAAACGTACTCTAATTCTCATGGTCACATACCTTTAGAGAAGTGTGCAGAACTTGTTTTCTGTGCAGTGACAGGTGTATTGTGCTGTCTCTGAAGCTGTAAAACCTAATATTTAAAAATATACAAATGATGTATATAGGGATGCAATAGAGATTGACTTCATTCAAATGTAGATTATTTATACATTATATTTTCTGCTATAATTACTGGTCGTAAAAGTTATAGATTTTTGTTTCTATTTCTTAGTAATTTAATAAAAGTGAAACTCAGCATATGTGTGAGCTTTCATTATTTGGGGACATAATGGCCAGTTTTAAAAGAAAGCATGTCTCCAAGTCTATATATCCCTATATTGTCTTATTACTTCTCTGTTTACTTCATTACAGCCAATAACTATATCTTCTGTTGTATTGAGAAATGTATCTGACTACAGACTTAACTGCAAAATGTTTTGCCTGCTGCTGAAAAATAAACAAGCTGGTACCCAAACAACAATGTTCTGAGGTATATTATTATCTCTGAGCTGTATCTCATAAGCATTGAC
This sequence comes from Protopterus annectens, assembly GCF_019279795.1. Classification (NCBI taxonomy): domain Eukaryota; kingdom Metazoa; phylum Chordata; order Ceratodontiformes; family Protopteridae; genus Protopterus; species Protopterus annectens. Next base: position 844,356,146 of record NC_056745.1, read on the forward strand.
ATGCGACTGCAAAAAAAAAAATAATCCAACTAAATACTGTATGGCCCTTATCACATCTCCTGTTCTACATATTCTGCAATGCAGATTTTTCTCATGTGACCTTAAAATGAATAAAACAGAGTTAGAACTTGTGTTCCTATCCAGTTTCTTCAATTTTTTCTGCAGTTTGAAAAGTCAGGATGATCTTAGTAAGGCGCTTAACTCTCAAAGTCCACAAGATGGCATTTCAAGCATTCCCTATCCAACAGCACTGTTTCTGAAGCTCACACATTAGTGGTGCTCATTAACACTTCCATATGGGAAAGAACATGTATACAGAGAAGGTAGTGCATTTATTTTACAAGTCGTGCTCTGCATCTGTACATAATTATGACCTGGAATTAAAAAGAAAAGACTGCCTTGAATTTAGCTGTTTGTTGACAACTATAAAAACAACGGCAGTTTAACAAGGAGGACTAAGGCTATAGACTGCTAATGAGATTCAGCATTTAGTCTGCAGATGGTTTCTGTCTGAGCAAGTCATTTAAACAAACAAAACTCCTGGCACCTCCATCAACAGGCACTGCTGCCTAGTTAGTTTACATGCTAACAGGTAAAATATGTAGCAAGCTGTACTGCATTCTGGAAGCTTTTTTTTCTTTTTCTTTATTTTTCTGCACATTACTGTGTTACTGTCTCTGTTTGAGTATATAATATTTGCTTGTTTTGTCTGTTTTATGAGAACTGTCCTTAAAACACAAGCCAGAGATGTTAGTAAACAGTATGCAATTACAGCCAACTATGGACTGTATTGAGGGTTGATCAGGTAGGAAAGCAGTACTTTGGTTCTGCCAACCAGTTATTGTTTACAAATAATCAGTGTCAACAGACACAAAGGGACAAAATAAAAACCTGATACATATACAGACTAACACGTGTGTGAATGTGTGTGTCTATGTGTGCGCATGCGTGCGTGTGTATATATGAACAAATATATGCTTTGTATAATTAAATTGTTTCTGTGAGTGTGTATGTGTGGATATGACATCTATGACAGTTAACCAAACAGCCATAATAGTGAACCAGAAATGATCAAGCAAAAATGCTTGAACCACAAATCTTCAAATAAAACAATAAAAATAACAAAATATGTTTTTTGCAGAGGGCAAGTCCCATGGTATCATCAGACCCACTGCAAACAATATTTACAAACTCCAAAATTGCACTACAGTGAGGAAAGGGCAATTTCTTAAAACTCCACTGTACTGCGATCTTGCAAAGGCAAAGCTGGTAACATTTAATCAGCTGATTTTCTATCAGGTAATGCTGGCTTTTTCTTTTTTGCTAAAACGCTTGTTGAATCAAAGGCCAGTGTCCTAAATCTATCTTTCTATCTATCTATATACAACACAGACACACACTCATACACCTATCTTTATATGCATATATTTGCATCCATATATTTATATTTTTGTAGATAGATAGCTAGATCGATATGGAACCATAGCAGTTTATTGATTTGTAATTTCATCAATGGTGGGACAGCCGCTACAGATGTTCAAAATCAACTGTTTGAAAAGAACTAGCTTTTTCGGTAAGAGATCATTGTACAGTGTAGGTCAAGGACTATACCCATTCCCCACTTTAATGTGATGTCAGAATTGTTAAGTATAATTATCAGGGAGTGTGAGGTTGCAGGGACAATTGTCCCCTACAAAAACAGATGTTTGATATGTTTTTTGACCATTTGTGGATTGGTCTTTTTTTCTGTTTCAATGAATATTGTTTGATGAGTGGATCAATAGTTTTACTGTTTTAATGAAAATGCATGCTTAAATAAATATACATGCCTATATGCATGTATATGTGTGTGTCTGTCATTCGGCTTTTCCCAGTTAGGGGTCGCCACAGTGGAACTCTGGTCCGCTAATGATTGGCAGTTGATTTTTACGTACCAGCTTGCCAGGCCTGATGCACAACCTCCAACGAAGGTACACCCATTCACGCATGTCTCCACGCAGAAGACGCTCTAGCTGAGAATCAAACCGGACAGTGTCTTACTGTGAGGTGACAACACTACCATATATATATATATATATATATATATATATATATATATATATATACAGACATATATACACACATATAAAATCTCTCTTACTCTCTGTATATGATATATACATACATATATGTATGTGTTCGTGTGTGTGTATGTATGTATACATCACTTCTCTACCATTGCAAATATTATATGGATGTTTTTGAAACTTTTTGTGTACTCCTGAATGTATAATTCTTTTTTATGTGCATGTAACTGAAATGTATTTTTAAGTTTTTGTATCTGATGTATAAGTTTATCTCACTGTGGAGCTTTTCTCCCCGGGTGTCTGCTGAAAATGAGCCACTAGCTCACCCAGTCAAACCTGGTCAACAAATGTAAAATATCTATAAATATATATATCTATATATATATATATATATATATATATACACACACACGAGTGTGTGTGTGTGTGTGTGTGTGTGTGTGTGTGTGTGTGTGTGTGTGTGTGTGTGTGTGTGTGTGTATGTGTGTGTGTGTGTGTGTATATATATATATATATATATATATATATATATATATATATATATATATATATATATATATATATATATATATATAATGTACACACACACACATGTATATGTGTGTGTGAGTGCAGTTGTGTTTTTCGACTGCATACATCATTGGTTCACAGCTGGTTTTAAGAAGGTCACCACACCATGCCTTAGTGACACTGCCAATCAATTAATTGCTCAGAGAAAATAGTAGCTGCCCTCACCCAACTGGCAGAACCATGGTAGTACTCACTAGGGTTAAGATTGAGCTTGTCTAGATAAGATATTTTCAGTTATGTGCAATCAATCTGATGCTGTTTATGTTTGGAAAGAAATAATGCACACACACACACACACACACATATATATATATATATATATATATATATATATATATATATATATAAAACTTTACAGTCAAGTTGATGAACTTTGACTATAACTTAATTCTCTGTGTTTTTCATAGCTTCACAGCTCTTTGATGATGGGGATACTATATATAAGTCTTGGGCATGAAGGTGAAACCACTCACATTGGGCCTCCTGATGTAAAAATTGTTTATTAGAGAATTATTTACATGCAGTTAAGTTTACTTTTCTTTTTCATGTTAAGGTCAGTGATGTAATCTGAGTTCCAATGTCATGAGTGCAGTTTTTTTGTCATTCAAACTCATGTGTGTTTGATGTTATGCTGTAGACTCACATGATATATAGAAACACACAAACATATCTACCTATCTATATATGATGTATAGATATCTATATAAATATATATCTCTGTATATCTATGTAATCTGCATATATATATATGTGTGTGTGTGTATAATGTAATCTATATATTTATATATCTTTATCTATATCTAATCTATATATAGATATATATATATATATATATATATATATATATGGATTCCATACACTAGATCGAAGGTTCTCTACTTCAAAATAATGTATGGAATGCACACTACAGCGAAAGTGCACTTAATCAAAAGTGCACTTATGCGAAGTTCAGTACAATGATCGGGCGTTGTACTGAACGTCTGTGCAGTACTCATGGACCTTAGGGTTAGGGCATGGGTTAGGGTAAAGGGATAGCTTTACTAACTATCCCCATGCCCTAACCCGTGCCCTAACCCTAAACTCCATGAGTATTGCACCATAGTGGAGGACATAGCTTGTTTTTTGATGTTCTCCACTGTGCTGCGGTACTTTAGGTGAACTGCACTTTTGCGGAAGTTCACTTTCATTAAAGTGAACTTTCGCGTAAGGGAAGCTTCCTATTACAAGTCTGAAGTTGTGAACTTTCGTTCTTGTAATAGGAATCCATATATATATATATATATATATATATATATATATATATATATATAGACACATGGGTCTACCTGAGTAGACTGAAATTCCATTAAATCGAATTTTACTTAACCGAGACAATACCGAAACCTTAGTTTAATGAATTTCACATCACTGGAATTTTAATCCAGGAAAAGGAGGCAGTTGGCCAGCATGGGGAAATTTGCCCTTTTCTCCCACTATATTGTGATCTCGGAGCTGGAATATTTAGTTTGGGGGGGTTGGGGGGTGCAGCCCGTAACTTGGGTGGGTTCAACATGTTTCAGTGTGTTTGTTTTTTATGTTGGCCAACTGTTTCCTTTCCTGGATTAAAATACCAGTGATATGAACATTCGTTAAACTAAGTTTTCAGCATTGTCTTCTTGGTTAAGTAAAATTTTTTTAATGGAATTTCGGCCCACTCAAGTAGATATAGATAATAGTATAGATATTTAGATGTTCTACACAAAATGCCTATGTGCATCCTGGTTTTATCATTTTTCAATAGGCACATGCTTATTACATTATCATAACAAAAGTAAACAAATCAAGCCATGTCCTTTTGCCCATACAATGGGCCAGATTCCAAAAGAGTTGCTCTCAGTGTAAGGCTGCCCTGATTCCAAAATACTTGCTCTCAGTTTAAGTGACTTACTACTTCGGTGTAAGGCCTTTCTATAAACAGGTCTACTACGGGGATGAATATCCAAAAGGCTTGGTCTCAAGCCTGCTCTCAGTGTAAGTGTTCACCTACACAGATAACAAGTATTTTAGAATTGGAGACAAAATAATTGGAAATAACCCCCGAATGCAATATACACAGTTAAGAAAAAAAAAAAAGAGCTGCAGATTGGGTCAGATTCTAAAAGACTTACTGTCAGTGTAAGTGACTTACATTGGTGCAGTGCAGCAGAGTAAGTCACTTAAACAAATAGCAAGTCTTTTGGAATTTGGCCCCAGCATGTTTGCTTTATAGTAGGCCTTACGCTAACTAAGTGATTTACAAAGAGAGCAAGGGTTTTGGAATCTGGTTCATAAACAAAAATATCATGCTGAACAACAAAGAATTCAAGATTTAATACTAAAAAAACCTGAAGAAATAACAAAAGCACAATAAAAAATCCATCAGTTAAAAAAAAGAATAGAAAAACAAACAAAAAAAATGAAAACTCAACATGTAAAAAACAGTAAAGGAAATAATTAAAAATTCATTATGTAAATAATTCAGTGAAATAATTATAAGCAAATCATATATTCTTTTATGAAAATATCAGCCAGGAAAGACAAAAACTAGACTCAGCTGAATTATAAAACAAAAGACTGAACCACCTAAAGAAGTTGTTATATGTAATACAATGATCTAGCTGTATATACTGTGATTTAAATCAATAATGTAAATAAAACAGGTTGTACAAGATTAAATAAAATAAATCTATCTACAAACTCTCAGTGCTGAAACAAATTCATGCTTGCCATAGAAATAACACAGAGTAGAAATCACATATCCCCAAAATAAAATCTGCATGCACACAAACAATGTGATACAAAAAGCCTAACAACAATACAGAATTAAGAAAAAGCACAACATACACAACAACCATAAACAGAACCAAGTACACACACAAAAAATTGCATAGACAACTAAAACTGTTACAACACTGAAAATGCGGGCATGAGCAAGTACAGTGCAAACTAACGCACATAATACACACTAAAAGAGAGGTGTAATTTATATACAAGAGTCCTGGCTGCTCACAGAGCACAGTCTCATAGCTGTCTGACAGCTCATGTGGATTGCTGCTCATGCTCTGACTTGGTTGTATATTCAATTGGATGTACTTCGATGTGTTGAAGTACTACAACACTGAAAAATAAAGCATCAATCCAAAAGGATTGAAACTCAAAACAGTGAAAAAAAAAACACTCAAGTTTTTTTTTGGGGGGGGGGCACGCCCTTCTACACCCCTGCTAATTTTATATACCAACTCTGAGGTCACACAAAAGAAGGGAAAGGACTAAGTCCCACTCCCTGCTGTTCTGCGATGCCCTGCAAAGTAACACTGGCAATAACAATCAAATGATTTTTCAATTAATTCTGCCAGCAGAAGAAATATTCAGTATTACAAATGTTCAATTATATGGAGTTTTTACATTCTGGGGAAGGTACAGAAGCCTAGGTGAAAGGGTGGACTTGCCATTGGCAGTTCAAACATGTAGCCAAATTCAAACAAGAAAAGTACAGCATGGAAGATTGAGGGAGTGGGGGGGTGTTAAAGTTAGGAAATCGTTGGTAATTTAGATTAGGGAGAATGAGGGGAGTTTAGATTTAGGGAGTGGAAGGTAAGTTTTAGGTTAGGGAACAATGAGGGATTTTTAGGTTGAAGGAGGGGAATTTTAAGGTTTGGCAGTAACTGAGAAATTTAAGGAGTATGAAGTGCATTTTAATGTTTGGGCAGTGATCGGGGAATTTATGATTAGGGAGCAGTAGGGATGTTTTAGTTCCGGAGCAATCTTGGAATTCAGGTTTAGGGAGACCATGGGGAACTTTAGGATTACGGAGTGAGGTTTCAGGTTAGAGTTAGGGATAGTGTAGATGCTTTATGTCTAAGACAGAGTTCTGGGAGGGCATTGCAGTTTACTAGGACAAAGTTGTGGGCGGGCTATATAATTTAAGAGGATCAGGCTAATGGGAGGTGGGGCATTTGCTGTTTCAAGTAAATGGATCAAGTCAGTTGTGTGCTTCTAGCACCATGAGCCTTTATAATAGACCGCCTAAAGGATACGCATACACAACAGTAAAACACACACTCTTACTACCACAGATCATAACAACACGTGTGCCCACACACAAACACACACACACACACACACACACACACACACACACACACACACACACATTAAATATTTGTATTATCTCACATGCCTCTGTCACTTCCTTGTGTACCCACATTATGTTGCCCTTCTCCTGTAAATTCACATGTGTTGAGATTATGTCCATCAGCTTGCTTGGGAACCCTCAGAATGAGCTGCAAACTGTTGCTGGGGATAAGCTGGTCTGATCTACCCTGCTCATCTTGTTGCAATTGTCTCTCTTCTGACCTCTTACCCTGTCTTCTTACTCCATCCTGTATCATCTCCACCATCTTAATAAATGTTCATACATAAAATGAAGTAGTAGCATTTCCCAGTATTTAAAAGTTAACACATTTCCACTACATTTTATTGCTTTCCCTTTGCAAAATCCTCATAAATTACATAGCCCTTATAAAATCCATTTTCCTAGCTGCTATTTTCATTAGCTAACTGACTCTAGGAATAAGAATCTGAATATAATCTAGTGCTGTAATCTGAATATAATCCAGTGCTGTATTCATGTTTAATTGCACCCATCATGTAACATTATTTAGCTCCTGGAAAGCATTCATCAGTACTTCAACTAGACCATCATCCTGGTAGTACGATGTGAACTGTTATCTCAAGGTTTTTGTGCTTTATTTGTATCATACTAGTGAACAAACGTCAATAATTTAACAAGGTATGTCCTTCAGATAGATAGACAGACAGATAGCATAGTTAACATGCCTTTTTAAAGTTTTGAAGTTGAGTGAAAGACTAGGAGAGTACCCCTGCACTGACAAATTTGAGTAGAGGTCCCAATTTTCAGAAAGGAGGACAGGATTGTGTGTTTCAGCCGTAACGAGATAAAGATATGACAACATATGTCATAGTCCTAGAAAGGAAATGTCATCCAACAGTCAAGTGTCTGATACACATGTAGATGTGCGGTTCCAGCCTAATCAGCGAACAGTAGGTTAACTCTTTGTTTTTGCACAGATATTGGAGTGATCATTAAAGTTCACCACTTTTGTCTATATATGATTACTCCACGTGCTGAAGACATATGACTGTATACCCCAGAATGCCTTGTGGGAAGAGCTGCAGTAATATGTAGTCCCAGGGTTGCTTCTGCATGAAATTTGTGCCTTTAAGGAGAGGTAGTTGTGCCCACATTTCAAAAGTCAGATTCATGCTGGGTAAGTGCAGGATAACACCAAAGGTGTTGCATCCCCTAATGCTTATAATTTTCATGGACAAACTATAAGGTCGCAGACACAGCCTGGAGAGTATCTAGTCTGCATATATGAAAGTTGTATCTGTGTTGTTTGCAGGTGACAGTTTCCTCTCCTCTTTATTTCATGAGACTTTGATGTCCAGCATTCAACACAAAGATTTTCTGCAGATCGTAAGGAAGCTGCATATTGAAATTCAGTACCTCCAAATCAGAAGTCATGGCACACAATTAGAAAAGTATAAATTCATCTCTTTGAGTGGGTAGGAGGAATTTCCTCAGGTGGAGGACTTTAAGTGCCTTTGAATCTTATTCATGAATGAGGATAGAAGGGATTGAGGTAGTGATTAGTGGATTTGTGCAGTCACTCTAAGCATAGCATCAGGCTATGGAGGGGATCAGAGCTCATTTATATACTGGAGCATTCATCTTATCAGTTAATGTCATGATCCTCACCTATAATTACAAGCTTTGAGTATTGATTGACAGGATGAGTGCACCACTATAAGCAGAAGAAATTAGTTTCTCTTGTAGTGTGGCTGGGTTCAGGTTCCATGACAGACTGAATAGCTCAGCAATCCAAAAGGACTATTACTTTTATTCAGAGAAAAGACATTTTAGGTGGATTGCACATTTGGTGGGAATTCTCCCTATGTGTATCAAAAAAAAAAAAGAAAAGAAAATATGTCAGTATGGTCTGTTTTCATTTATATAAATGTATGATTGCCTATATCATAAGTGACAATGTAATAACTATGTTTATTGTTTAAAAAAGGAGGGACAGAGATGTCCCAGGAAGAGTGTAATGGAAGAATGCCCCAGGACAGACCCATAATAAAATGAAGAAATGATTCTGTCATCTTGTCCAGGAGCCCGCGAACATCCAAACCCCCCAAAGTAAATAAATAAATAAATAAAAGTAGGTTCAAGATACATTACAACATATTTATTAAACATCACTAATCAAATATACCCTGTAAACTTTAGATGATTTTATGCTCTCACACTTTCTGAAATAATTAAAAAAGTTCCATATATCAAACAGTTTTTAATATTATAAAGTGGCATGATATATTTAAAGGTTCTAAAAATAGAAATAAATTAAATTTAAAATCTACAACATTCTTAAAGTAGTTTGCTCACAATAGGTTTAAAAGACAAGGAATCATTTAGAACTAGGAAAAAAGCTACATTCAATAATGTTATCCATTTTTTATTAAGCATATTCAGTGACATTCGCCAGGTCCTCTCCCTTGGCAGTTCTAAAAATGTCTAGTGCTATAAATCTGAACTTATGCAATATGTTTCTATCCAGAGTGTATCTAACTAAAGCATTTCTAACATTTTGATTTTTAATGTCCGACAGATGATCACTGACCCTCTGATTTAATTTATGGTTCCTAAACTTGAGACTTGACATCCATATCTCAAACATATACGTTGAGTGTGATCAGAGACCCAATCATAGTTCTCCATTTAGTGCATGTAGCATGCTGATTATATTCTGAAATTAAAGACAATCTTGTTCTACACCTCTCTGAAGTCATAAAAGTGAATAACAAAGTTTGTCATGATCTGTAATGCTGTTATACTCTAGTTTCACTCTAGAGCATAAAAAGTGATCACCACAGAGTACTGATAAAAGCAAAAACAGCTCTTCAAGCTGTGAAACACTTTTTGCTACTACACAAAAAGGTAAACTGAAGTGCTTATTAGGTTTAAAAGCTTTTTAGAGGTGTTCATGCCTTCTGGATGCTGTCTGTGTGACAGCACAAATGTTTTATGGCTTTCGAAGTGTAAGACAATTTGCATTTCATTATATACTTGTTTTTGTTGTAATCAGTAGTACATCACATTATCTGAAACTCATATGTACTACAAACAATACACCTCTCATTTTTCCAATCATAACTAACTAGTTATGTGTCTTCAGCATGGATGCAAATATTAACCTCTTGAACTTTGCTCTCAAGGTGAATTTATTGACAACTGTGTCTCAAACAAGTGATCCGAGACCCTCTCGCAATCCTCTGTGTTATGTTATATTATGCTATTTTATTTTGTGTCATGTCATACCATATTATGCTATGCAATGCTATGTTATTTTGCATTATATTATCTTATGTTACATTCAGCTATGTTGTGTTACCCTGTGTTATGTTATGCTAATAGTAGACACTTTGGTTTCCTGCTGAATTTCCATTATATCCATTTCAGCATTTTCAGTGGATATTGGGATTTATTGTGCTTTATGTAGTGTTAGGTGCTACATGGTGCTGAAACAGCAATACTGCCAGCTTGGATCCCAGATCATGTGTCTTCTCTGTTGAGTCTGTATGTCCCCCATGTGTCTGTGTGGACTTTTACTGTGGTCTATGATTTCTTCCCATGTCACAAAGACATGTCACTACATGAACTGGAGATACTCAAAATTGCCTCTAGGTATGTGTATGGTATGAGTGTATATGTGTGCATTCAACAATAGTATGGCATACTGTACAGAACTGGTCTTCTACCTTGTGCCTGTTGAGCCTATGAGAAGGTTCCTACTTCTCCAACGATTTAAGAAGGATAAAATGGATGCCTAGGGGTAAAATCTGATTTCAGCATTCACTTTTATCATGTGTAGTATACATGCAGTCTGTCTGGCACCGCCAAGCTATATAACAAGCTAGACATTTTAACAGCATTGCATTAAGTAAGAATGAAGCATTCTTTGTGTCATGAGTATTACTGAATTCACAGCACAATTTCACCTATTCAACATATGTTGTGCAACTTGCCACAGTAATTTTCAAAATATGCATTCAACACAGTCATCCTTTGTAATTTGGTAAGGTGTCACAACCAATTACTGTTCGCAGACCTTTCCAAAATAGATGTTTCATTTTCAGCTCTTTGCCTTCACAAATATCAAGTGCGGCTGTTAATTGTATAAATAGCTTCAATATGTATGGCTGACATTTTGTTTGGCAGAATTATTAATGAAACATATGTATAGTTTGATTACTTCTAATTGTTTTCTTTCATAGAACAAAAGTATGCATTAATAGTCATTTTAAGGAAATGCAACTTGTATTTTGTTTTGATATGTTTACCCTGTAATCTTTCTGGTTGCAGAGGTGTAAACAGACATTATCGGGCATAATTTGTTCACACAAGACATGCTGTTTATCAAAGTTTCTATGCATTAAAATATGCCTTTCAACTTTTGTTTTTATTTTTAATGTTGCATTGAAGGGGATGCAATCTGAATTTAAAGTGAATTGGTCACTTAATATATCATATTGGAGAGCATTTAGTGCTGTCTCCTTCAAAATAAAACTCAACATGGAAAACCCAGCAAAACCTGTAACAGTCAGGAACTCTTATAAAGCTAAATAAGTGTGTGTGTGTGTGTGTGTGTGTGTGTGTGTAGCTATGTTGTTGTGTTGTCTTTCGGCTTTTCCCAGTTAGTGGTCACCACAGCAGAACTCCGGTCCGCTAATGATTGGCAGTAGATTTTGACGAACACCAAGGTGTCAGCTCGATGTTCAACCTTCAACAAAGGCACGCCCATTTACGCATGTCTATTGAATGCCCACCCAACCATGGGGAGGACATGCAGACTCCATACAGAAGGCACTCCCCACACTCCAGCCGAGAATCGAATGGGAGAACTTCTTGCTGTGAGGCAACAATGCTACTGCTGCACCACCGTGGATAATATAAATATATATATATATATATATATATATGGTTCTACAACTTGGCCGACAGCCGCAGAAGACCATATATATATATATATATATATATAGGGCAGGATTCACGAAGCCTCCGTGTAAGAGTTACAAGGCTTACACGGAGGCTGCAGTTAAACGGTGTGACGTCAGCATGCCATGCATATGCATGAGGGCATGCTGAATCACACCTAAGGCTAACACGGTCTGTGTAAGACAGTAGGGGTGTGTCCGTAGGGCGAGCCCTGCAAACGGACATGCCCCCAGAAGAGTAAAAGTCCTGAAAGTAAACCCCCACAACAGAGTCCATGTAAATGTGAATAAACACAACACAACACATGCCCCCACAGACTATGAACATAAAATGTAAAAATGAACATGTTATATATTTTTTAATAAGTTTTAAAGATGTTTGCCCGTGAGTGCGCTCGTTTGCACGGGCGTGCCCATCGCTTAGCCACAGTTAGCAGTCAGTGGAAAAGCATATAAGAACTAAATATGCAAAGTAAGCCAAGAAGCAATAGCGTAGCGGTAGAGACGTCGGCTGAAGAGGAGACAGTCATGGTTCGAGCCCCCACAACATAAATTTTTATTTTTAGTGAAATAAGCACGAAACAATTCCCTGACATATATGTACATATATAAAATTATATTTTATGTAAAATGTAATGAAATGGGCCATGTATTTTGAAGAAATGTGAGATAATAAAAAAAAAAAATTGTCAGATGTGCCTATAGCTGAGCTACAGTCTAACAAGTTGAGGATATCTGCCTGTAGGTGAGCAGTGTTTTAACAGGTGTAAAATGAGTGCCCGGGGTTGAGCAGCATTTTAACACACTGAAACTTTGTGCCCGTAGCTGAGCTGAGCATAATATGTCTGCTGACAGCCAAACGGTGTGTAAGCCAGCGTGATCCGTTTGCGTGGAGCTGCGCACCTCGCCAACAAGCTAACCGACGGGCAACGTTGAGCAAGCTGTATCAAAACTGCCTTTACACAGACACACCTCCTAGCCTGTGTAGACAGTCATAAAATATAAAAAGCAATGGCCAGGTACGAACCCAGGACACCATGCACCATAGTCAAAGTACTGAACCACTAAGCCATGACAGTTGCACTTAGAAATGCAGTAATAGCATATATATATAGGAATGAATCGAAAGAGGAGCATGACAAAGCAGGTTTTGTGAAGCTGATACAATTCCAAAATGGCCAATCACAGATAAGTGCAGGAAAAACGACATATATAAGCCCCATAGGCGGGAATACACAGCATAACTGATTGTGGAACCGACTTGCAGCCAGGATGGCAGGTGTAGGAGAGGGTAGTTGCTTCCGAGCACAGAGGTGGGGCATTGAGGAGTCCAAATATATGGTTTGGCTCCTCGTCCATGATCATGAGGCCCAACTCATTCAGGGCCAGGTCCTGTGGGGAGCATATAGGGCTGAGGTGTGGGACCGGTTGGCACATGATCTCACCAGTGCCACAGGAATACCAAGGACTGGTGAACAGGTCCGTCACCACCATGCGGACCTGAAGAGATGGAAGCAGGACCAACTGAACCGTTGGATCCAGGAGGCCCGGCAAATGCCCAATGCCCCACTACTGAGTAAGTTACATGTAATTATTTATGTAAGGAATTAACCTAGCTGATATTATGGAGATGTGTATTCCAATATTACTTCATTTATATTACAGCTGCAGGTGTCCGTTCCATGAACCGTCGAGCCTATGCCGATAGGCTGGTGCGGTTGCGCCACCAGGCAGGTCAGTAATTCTCTCCCTGTAACTGTAAAAAAAAAATATATAAGTATGACAGTTTGCAAAAGAGTGCAGTGTAGTCACTTATTAATAAATTGTGCAAGTAACAGTGTAAGAGAGTTTGCAAGTATTGCTTGATTACAAAAGTGTGATGCAGCCTGTAATCCAAACATAAAAATGAAACAAGTCTGTAATAAAGATGTCCCACCAGTAATATAATAGTACATAACCTGCAGCAGGCTGAAAAGTACAGCTACAGAAGCTGAGCAAAACACATGTGTGAAATATATCCCTGTTTAAATTCTGAAACATTACATAAGTGAGACTGTGGGAAAGGATTGTTATAACTAAAAGTAAAACATGTCAATAAAGCCTAGAATTAAGTACCATCCTGAATTGTAAAAATAAAACAAGTGAGAGAGTGTGAGAAAGAGGTATGATTCCACCAATAAAGTAGTAATAACTCCTGAATAAAGTATACTGCAGTCAGTACAGAATGAAATGAATGTGACAGGCAGAACCAAACAGCAACATGTGTTGAAAAAAGTACTGAAGCTGGAATGTGTGTCCCAAAATCTGGATATGTTGCTCTTAGTTTGCAATATGCAGATAGTATGGTTGTATGAAATACCAAACATCCACAGTTGTCTATAGTCATATAAAGCAAATGTAGCAGGATGATGTAGCTGAACAGAGCCAGATATGAATGTGTATGAATAAATATGAAATGTATATTGATGTAGCAGTAGCATTCCTATCACCAACCTGAATTAGTTATCACATAGGAAACTGTAGTCAGACCTGCAGTGTGTATATATCTGCAGCTAGTAGAAATGTACAGCATATGTATAGGTATTTGAAATTGTTAATGAAATATTTCTTCACCCTACCCTATAACCACAAATAATCCATTCCACGTGAAATGGGTATGTGCATTCACAATTAACACCCCTGGACATTTGTCCTGTTGGTTCATACATATTTGCATGTACGTTGATGCATGTGCCCTGTTCATACATCCAAACCTGATGGCCTGTTGCCATCAGTCAACCCTGCATGTTGTTGGATTGTGTATTGCTGTTCAAATTATGCATGTGTTATGCTTGCTGTTCAATGGCTTGAATTTATGGGTGTTTGGTTAATGGGAATACTAATGCATGCTGTTACAACTAATTGTGAATGGTATTGTACGTTACTAACCCAAACTGTCATAACATAATGCAAAACATAGGATGACAGGGAAGGCGGGTTCCAGCAGACCCACCTCTCCCACCTCAGCTGGCGAGTGCACCTGGCAGTAATGCCCAGGCCGAACCCTCCTCCAGTGGCCCTGTGCCACCTGCGGGTGGAAGTGCTGCAGGGGATGGGACTCATCCCCCCTCTGCAAGTGTGGCCGGAGGAGAACATCCACTCACCCTCCATAGTGTCCAGACTGTGGTGCGTAGGGAGATCCGGCACGCTGTGCTTGGGCCCCTACACCAGCCTGAGGCATGGGTGGCACAACTCACGGGCATACCTGCTGCCTGGCCTACACAGCCCCCAGCACAGCCCCGTCCTGGGCAGTGAAGACACAGTGGCAACTGCCCATGGGTGGGGATCTCAGTTCCACTGTTGCCATCTGTGGACTCATGGGCTCAAGATATCCAAACATCCGTCCCCGTCAATTGTGTAACCCCCCCCACATGTGTCATACACCACCACTGTATGTGTCTTGTTTGTCTTGTCTGTTAACCTCCCCTACCTACCTCCCCAGCTATACCGACTTCCTGTACCTGCCATACCACTCTCACCTGGAAAAAAAAAAAAAAGGGCACTCTGTACCCACAAAAAAAAATACGCCCCATACATAGCTGCCCATTTTGCACACATGTCTGCTGGACATGTAAACTGGCAATTACAATTGGCTGTACAACAAATATTAATGTTGTCCTCACACCTCTCTCAGGGGTGGAAGGTTTCAAATTTCACACCAAATTACAAACATGCACAGCTGTTGCTGACGAAGAAATGGGCAGCTATGGGCCTTTCCTACATCCTTCCTGCAAAACCCGAGCTTGTTTTCCTACTGTCCTACCCTCTTTGTGCCCCCTTTTTCACCACTTTCCTATCTCCCTATTTTCTTTTCTTTAAAAGAAAATAGCGCATGTGTGCGTGAGAGTAAGCACCTTTAAGCCGTAGTAAGCGGGTGTGCGCTTCTGTGCGCTTAGCTAAGCGGCAGTGCGCATGCGTGACCTCCGCGCAAACCAGCGCTAACCCGCTTACAACTGCTTAAAAGTGCCTTAGTCACTCTGAATGACAAGGCCTGTAGTTTTCTCAGCAGCAAAATAAAATACCTCCATCAGTCTCGAACCCAGGACCTTGGAAACACTAGTCTGCATGACTTACCACTAAGCCATGACTGCTATACAAAAACATTGTGCTGAAAGAAATATATCATAAAATAGTAGGAATTGAGGTAAAGGGAATATAGCAAGTCTAGTACACAAAGCATGTCATGTATATTTACTGTCAAATCTAGTGGATTTGTAAAATAGTACTGTGGGCTGAGAAACAGTCATGCTAGTTGGTAGCTACTAGGTAATAATGTCACAGTAGCATCTGGCAAGCCACACACATACCCAGAGCAGAATAAACACTGCCATAGTTGAATAGTTAAGAGATCAGACATAGCAACTGTGACTGAGTTACAGGGATGTCCCTGATGTGAAAACAAATGTCAACTGTGCCCCACTGACACCCTGTCAAATGTACTAACAGTAGGCAGAAAGGTGTAACTACACATGCAATGGTAACTATGACTGACTGAAGGTATGCACCACCTGCACAGCACAAATGGTGTACCAATACATATGCTTGAAATAACCCACAGTCACAACTGCAGAGTATCAGAATATGTCATTGGAGTAACCCACTGCTATGTACCATTCCATGAGGCTGATAAACGATGCACTGGAGAGTATCTGAGGCCTGCTCAGCAGCATGATCAAATACCCCTGTAAGTGGCAAGGCCCACACCATGGCCAGACCACACTGCATGCAGTAACACCCTACCATAACAAACACATAGGGAATTGCTGCCCAAACAGATTTAGCAAGCATTACAAGCTGTGAATGTAAATGGAAAATAGGAAAGCCATAGCAACACATTACAGGAAAGACACCTAGCAGGCATACAAGGAGTGAATGTAAAGGCCAACTATTGAAGCCATAGCAACAGATTGCAAGAGCCACTGCTATATACCAGTTACACCACAATCCCCACAGGAAAGCACACACACCCATATACATAGTATTACTAGTCGTAGGTGTCAGTTTACATACACATGGAGAACAGGGCACTGGAGGAAGGAATACTCAGCTTACAGAACAACATGCATTGCAGTGTCTACAACACAGCCTGAAATATGAAAGACATACCAACCCTTACACTCACAGAACAGTGTCCACAGCAAACCAGCATGGTCCCCACCCTGATAATCTGAAAGGGCTGCGCCTACCTAACAGACCTTTTTATAGCACAGTCCTGTAATCACAGTGAGAACTGCAATCACTACACAACAGGCTGCATGCAATTAGTAAATGCTGGCTAACAATTGGTGCAGAGGCCATCACATGGACATGTGCAGATACCTACAAAAGCAGCCTGTACTCCCAGTCCACACATGGAATACTGTCATTGCACCCGCTGGAGGTAGAGAGAGAGAGAGAGAGAGAGAGAGAAAATAAATAAATAAAGAAAGAAAGAAAGAGGAAAAAAAAAAACCTGAAACAACAAAGCAAAGAGGCTGACAGCTGGCCAAGCAACTGCAAGCCTACACAAACAGCTGCAACAAACACAGGTAATGTAAAGTACTACTATAATGCTCTACATACTGTGAACCCTCCAGATGTGTTATTGGTCTGTATCTATGTATATGAAGATGTGCATAGGGCTGGGGACATACTGAAACTGTCACTGAAGGCTCCACATACATATGTATGTGACGGTAGCTATGTGCACATAGCAATGTAGGTTGTAGTGCAATGTACAAGTAGGTTGTACAGTAATGGATGTTCAGCAGTACATTACTGTGTGTATACATATGTGGAACTAAAAAGGAGTGTATATATATATATATATATATATATATATATATATATATATATATATATATAAATAACATGTGTATACGTATGTATATCGAGATATGTATGTATATATCTATATATCTATATATATATAATATGCATATGTGTATACATAGAGAGGGGTGTAGAAATACATAGACATATATAGTTTCACAGTGTCATAGTTTAGTACTAGGCTATCTGCAGACAGTGTATAGAATAGATTTAGAAACTTGCGCCTCTGTATAGTAGTGACACAGTGAAGACACCCCTATATAATAGCATTAGTTTACTGTGCCTCTGTCTAGTAGTGACACAGAGAAGACCCCTGCTGTAAACCTATGATCTCCCATCCACTTGTCAAGAATGCACATGAAGAGTGTCAGTGAGGGTCTCTGCCTAACATGAACTGAGATCCTGTTCCACAGTATGGGAAGCCTCTTAGTGATGGATCTGTCCCTACAATATGCCCTATTCATATGTGTGCTGAGGTTTAAATCCATAGCTGTCGTGCTTCTGATGGATTTGGATTGTATGAGGTGGAACATGTCCATCAATACCTGATTGGACATGGCCTACTACATCAGGCACAGATCACCCCTACGTAGGCAGTATGCTATGGAATAGAGCATGAGTTACGTTAGTCTGGCAGCATATGACAGTTGTTGCAGACCCTTGATCCTCCTGGTGATGTACTTATGGGGTTCCCCTAGCTGTTGCAAGTGCCAGGTGAGGTACATACCAAATGGGGCATAGTACACAGTCATGGGCCTGATAAGGGAGGAGTATAGGGGTACAATGACCCCTTTTGATGTGGATGCGCCCCCTTCATGATAAGGTGGGCAAGGTAGGAAGTCCATCCAACCACTTTGGCAATGTGGGTATCAAATGAGAGGTCAGCATTGAACAGTGTCACCAGGTCTCCGATTACTTTGTCTGTACTCAGTGGGTTATTGTCTATGTGATAATATGTAGGTACCTTGTCTGTCCAAAAGGGTATGAGTATACATTACGTGGCATGCAGTGTAAGACCATGACTCCGGCACCAGTTGTTGGTGTCCGTGAGGCCTGTCAGTAGGATGTATGTGTCAGCTGGTGTATCGCCTATGGCGCCTAGTATGCAGTCATCTTTGAACATTGTCAGCCACTACCCTCCCATGTTTGCTTCCACATCTGAGAATGATATGCCGAACATGAGCAGTCCCAGAACAGAGCCCTGTGGGACACCACATGTGACTGGCTCTGAGTCTGACATGGCACCAGTGAGTTTGGCTGTAGGGTTTATATCCATTAGCCGGTTTGCAACCCATCATGTGACATATGGATTTACATTTCAGCTGTTGATCATGTCTATGATGCCAGAGTGCGGTATTGTGTCGAAAGCCATAGGCAAGTCCAGGTAGGCTGTATGGACCGCTGTGCCCTCATCAATGGCTCTAGTGACTGATTTGAAAAGGTTTCAA
>NC_056745.1:844375675-844605675 GCF_019279795.1 Protopterus annectens
AAAAGTGAATTTGTTTTCTGAAGGTACATTTTTGCTCTTTTTCATATAGTACTGTGTTTAATTTATTTATTGTTTTTTTCACTGAATATTAACTCAACTGAAGTCTTGGCTCTCTCTCTACAGGGTACTTGTTAGAATTTCTGTGTTGCCATTGATAGCAGTCGGGAGTAGTTTCACCTCATCACTGATATTTTGTTCTGCCTTATATAAGTGGTACATTTTGATTTATCTCTGCTTAATATTTGAGCATTGGCCGGCTAACATCAACCTAAAATCAACTGGATGTATAAGTGAATTCAAGCATACTTTATCTGCTCTTTTTCATATAGTAGTGTATTTAATTGATTTATTTGTGTTTTTTACTGAATATTAACTCAACTGAAGTTGTCGCTGCCTTTCTACAGAGTACTTGTTAGAATTTCTGTGTAGCCATTGATAGCAGTGGGGGGAAGTTTCACCTAATCACTGATATTCAGTTCTGCATTATATAAGTGGTACATTTTGAGTTATCTCTGCTTCATATTTTTGCTTTGGCTGGCTAACATCAACCTGAAATCAACTGGGCATATAAGTGAATTTAAGTACACTTTTATCTGCACTTGTTCATATACTACTGTATTTAATTTATTTATTTGTGTTTTTCACTGAATATTAACTCAACTGAAGTTGTGGCTGTCTCTCTCTACAGAGTACTTGTTAGAATTTTTGTGCAGCCATTGATAGCAGTGTGGGGTAGTTTCACCTCATCACTGATATTCTGTCCTACCTTATATAAGTGGTACATTTTGAGTTATCTCTGCTTAATATTTGAGCTATGGCTGCCTAACATCTTCCTGAAATCAACTGGATGTATAAGTGAATTCAAATACATTTTTATCTGCTCTTTTTCATATAGTACTATATTTAATTTATTTATTAGTCTTTTTCAAAGAATATTAACTCAACTGAAGTTGTGGCTGTCTCTCTGCAGAGCACTTGCTAGAATTTCTGTGTAGGCATTGATAGCAGTGGGGGGTAGTTTCACCTCATCACTGATATTCTTTCCTGCCTTGTATAAGTGGTACATTTTGAATTACCTCTGCTTAATATTTGAGCTTTGGCTGGCTAACATCTCCCTGAAATCAACTGGATGTATAAGTGAATTTAAGTACAGGTTTATTTGCTCTTTTTCATATAGTACTGTATTTAATTTATTTATTTGTTTTTCACTGAATATTAACTCAACTGAAGTCTTGGCTCTCTCTCTACAGGGTACTTGTTAGAATTTCTGTGTTGCCATTGATAGCAGTGGAGAGTAGTTTCACCTCACCACTGATATTTTGTTCTGCCTTATATAAGTGGTACATTTTGATTTATCTCTGCTTAATATTTGAGCATTGGCCGGCTAACATCTACCTGAAATCAACTGGATGTATAAGTGAATTCAAGTATACTTTATCTGCTCTTTTTCATATAGTAGTGCATTTAATTGATTTATTTGTGTTTTTTACTGAATATTAACTCAACTGAAGTTGTGGCTGTCTTTCTACAGAGTACTTGTTAGAATTTCTGTGTAGCCATTGATAGCAGTGGGGGGAAGTTTCATCTAATCACTGATATTCTGTTCTGCTTTATATAAGTGGTACATTTTGAGTTCTCTCTGCTTAACATTTCAGCTTTGGCCGGCTAACATCTACCTGAAATCAATTGGAC
Source organism: Protopterus annectens (assembly GCF_019279795.1). Lineage (NCBI taxonomy): Eukaryota > Metazoa > Chordata > Ceratodontiformes > Protopteridae > Protopterus > Protopterus annectens. The sequence goes on from NC_056745.1 coordinate 844,377,368, forward strand.
GTATAAGTTAATTTAAGTACACTTTTATCGGCTCTTTTTCATATAGTACTGTATTTAATTTATTTATTCGGTTTTTACTGAACATTAACTCAACTGAAGTTGTGGCTGTCTATCTACAGGGTACTTGTTAGATTTTCTCTGTAGCCATTGATACCAGTGGGGGGTAGTTTCACCTCATCACTGATATTCTGTCCTGCCTTATATAAGTGGTATATTTTGAGTTATCTCTGCTTAATATCTTTGCTTTGGTTGGCTAACATCCACTTGAAATCAACTGGATGTATAAGTGAATTTAAGTACACATTTATCTGCTGTTTTTCATATAGTACTGTATTTAATTTATTTATTTGTGTTTTTCACTGAATATTAACTCAACTGAAGTTGTGGCTGTCCCTCTACAGAGTACTTGTAGGATCTTCTGTATAGCCATTTGTAGCAGTGGGGGGTAGTTTCACCTCGTCACTGATTTTCTGTCCTGCCTTATATAATTGGTACATATTGAGTTACTCTGCTTAATATTTGAGCTTTGGCCAGCTAACATCTTCCTGAAATCAACTGGAAATATAAGTGAATTTAAGTACACGTTTATCTGTTGTTTTTAATATAGTACTGTATTTAATTTATTTATTTGTGTTTTTCACTGAATAGTAACTCAACTCATGTCGTGGCTGACTCTCTACAGACTACTTGTTAAAATTTCTATGTAGCCTTTGATAGCAGTGGGGCGTAGTTTCACCTCATCACTGATATTCTGTCCTGCCTTATATAAGTCGTACATTTTGAGTTATCTCTGCTTAATATTTGAGATTTGGTCTGCTAACATCTACCTAAAATCAACTGGACGTATAATTGAATTTAAGTACACTTTTATCCGCCCTTTTTCATATAGTACTGTATTTAATTTATTTATTTGTGTTTTTACCTTATATTAACACAACAGACGTTGTGGCTTTCTCTCTATAGAGTAGTTGTTAGACTATTTGTGTAGCTATTCATAGCAGTTTGGGGTAATTTCACCTCGTCATTGATATTCTGTTCTGCCTTATATAAGTGGTATATTTTGAGTTACTCTACTTAATATTTGAGCTTTGGCTGGCTAACATCTACCTGAAATCAACTGGGCATATAAGTGAATTTAAGTACACTTTTATCTGCTCTTTTTCATATAGTACTTTATTTAATTTATTTATTTGTGTTTTTCACTGAATATTAACTAAACTGAAGTTGTGGTACATTTTGAGTTATCTCTGCTTAATATCTGTGCTTTGGTTGGCTAACATCCACTTGAAATCAACTGGATGTATAAGTGAATTTAAGTACACATTTATCTGCTGTTTTCAATATAGTACTGCATTTAATTTATTTATGTGTGTTTTTCACTGAATATTAACTCAACTGAAGTTGTGGCTGTCCGTCTACAGAGTACTTGTAGGAACTTCTGTGTAGCCATTGGTAGCAGTGGGGCGTAGTTTCACCTCATCACTGATATTGTGTCCTGCCTTATTTAAGTGGTACATTTTGAGTTATCTCTGCTTAATATTTGAGCTTTGGTCGGCTAACATCTACCTGAAATCAACTGGACGTATAATTGAATTTAAGTACACTTTTATCTGCCCTTTTTCATATAGTACTGTATTTAATTTAGTTATTTGTGTTTTTCACTGAATTTTAACTCAAAAGAAGTTGTGGCTGTCTCTGTATAGAGTACTTGTTAGACTTTCTGTGTAGCCATTGATAGCAGTGGGGGGGGGGTAGTTTCACCTCATCACTGATATTCTGTCCTGCCTTATATAAGTGGTGCATTTTGAGTTACGCTGGTTAATATTTGATCTTTGGCTGCCTAACATCTACCTGAAATCAACTGGACATATAAGTGAATTTAAGTACACTTTTATCTGCTCTTTTTCATATAGTACTGTATTTAATTTATTTATTTGTGTTTTTCACTGAATATTAACCCAACTGAAGTTGTGGCTGTCTCTCTGCAGAGTACTTGTTAGAATTTCTATGTAGCCATTGATAGCAGTGGGAGGGGTAGTTTCACCACATCACTGAAATTCTGTCCTGCCTTATATAAGTGGTTCATTTTGAGTTATCTCTTGCTTAATATTTGAGCTTTGGCTGGCTAACATATACCTGAAATCAATTGGATGTAATAGTGCATTGAAGTATGCTTTTATCTGCTCTTTTTCGTATAGTACTGTATTTAATTTATTTATTTGTGTTTTTTTACTGAATAGTAACTCAACTGATGTATAAGTGAAATTAAGTAATTTTATCTGCTCTTTTTCATATAGTACTGTATTTAATTTATTTATTTGTGTTTTTCACTGAATTTGTACTCAACTGAATTTGTGGCTGGCTCTCTACAGAGTACATGTTAGAATTCCTGTGTAGCCATTGATAGCAGTGGTGGGTAGTTTCACCTCATCACTGATATTCTGTCCTGCCTTATATAAGTGGTATATTTTGAATTATCTCTGCTTAATATTTGAGCTTTGGCCAGGTAACATCTACCTGAAATCAACTGGACGTATAAGTGAATTCATGTACACTTTTATCTGCTCTTTTCATAAAGTACTGTATTTAAGTTATTTATTGTGTTTTTCACTGACTATTAACTCAACTGAAGTTGTGGCTGTCTCTTTACAGAGTAGATGTTAGAATTTCTGTGTAGCCATTGATAACAGTGGGGGGTAATTTCACCTCATCACTGATATTCTGTCCTGCCTTATATAAGTGGTACATTTTGAGTTATCTCTGCTTAATATTTGAGCTTTGGCTGGCTAACATCTACCTGAAATCAACTGGGCATATAAGTGAATTTAAGTACACTTTTATCTGCACTTGTTCATATACTACTGTATTTAATTTATTTATTTGTGTTTTTCACTGAATATTAACTCAACTGAAGTTGTGGCTGTCTCTCTCTACAGAGCACTTGTTAGAATTTCTGTGTATGCATTGATAGCAGTGGGGGGTAGTTTCACCTCATCACTGATATTCTGTCCTGCATTATATAAGTAGCACATTTTGAGTTATCTCTGCTTAATATTTGAGCTTTGGCCAGCTAACATCTACCTGAAATCAATTGGATGTAATAGTGCATTGAAGTACAATTTTATCTGCTCTTTTTCATATAGTACTGTATTTAATTTATTTATTTGTGTTTTTCACTGAATTTTTACACAACTGAATTTGTGGCTGTCTCTCTACAGAGTACATGTTAGAATTCCTGTGTAGCCATTGATGGCAGTGAGGGGTAGTTTCACCTCATCATTGATATCTGTCCTGCCTTATATAAGTGGTACATTTATAGTTATGTCTGCTTAATATTTGAGCTTTGGCCGCCTAACATCTACCTGAAATCAACTGGACGTATAAGTGAATTTAAGTACATGTTTATTTGCTCTTTTTCATATAGTACTGTATTTAATTTATTTATTTGTGTTTTTCACTGAATATTAACTCAACTGAAGTCTTGGCTGTCTCTCTACAGGGTACTTGTTAGAATTTCTGTGTAGCCATTGATAAGCAGTGGGGAGTAGTTTCACCTCATAACTGATATTCTGTCTTACCTTATAAAAGTGGTACATTTTGAGTTTTCTCTGCTTAATATTTGAGCTTTGGCTGGCTAACATCTACCTGAAATCAACTGGACGTATAAGTGAATTTACGTACATGTTTTTTTGCTCTTTTTCATATAGTACTGTGTTTAATTTATTTATTTGTGTTTTTCACTGAATATTAACTCAACTGAAGTCTTGGGTCTCTCTCTACAGGGTACTTGTTAGAATTTCTGTGTTGCCATTGATAGCAGTGGGGAGTAGTTTCACCTCATCACTGATATTTTGTTCTGCCTTATATAAGTGGTAGATTTTGATTTATCTCTGCTTAATATTTGAGCATTGGCCGGCTAACATCAACCTAATATCAACTGGATGTATAAGTGAATTCAAGTATACTTTATCTGCTCTTTTTCATATAGTAGTGCATTTAATTGATTTATTTGTGTTTTTTACTGAATATTAACTCAACTGAAGTTGTGGCTGTCTTTCTACAGAGTACTTGTTAGAATTTCTGTGTAGCCATTGATAGCAGTGTGGGGAAGTTTCACCTAATCAGTGATATTCTGTTCTGCTTTATATAAGTGGTACATTTTGAGTTATCTCTGCTTAACATTTCAGCTTTGGCCGGCTAACAGCTACCTGAAATCAATTGGACGTATAAGTTAATTTAAGTACACTTTTATCGGCTCTTTTTCATATAGTACTGTATTTAATTTATTTATTTGTTTTTTTACAGAACATTAAATCAACTGAAGTTGTGGCTGTCAATCTACAGAGTACTTGTTAGATTTTCTCTATAGCCATTGATACCAGTGGGGGGTAGTTTCACTTCATCACTGATATTCTGTCCTGCCTTATATAAGTGGTATATTTTGAGTTATCTCTGCTTAATATTTCTGCTTTGGTTGGCTAACATCCACTTGAAATCAACTGGATGTATAAGTGAATTTAAGTACACATTTATCTGCTGTTTTTCATATAGTACTGCATTTAATTTATTTATTTGTGTTTTTCACTGAATATTAACTCAACTAAAGTTGTGGCTGTCTCTCTACAGAGTACTTGTTAGAATTTCTTTGTAGCCATTTATAGCAGTGGGGAGTAGTTTCACCTCATCACTGATATTGTGTCCTGCCTTATTTAAGTGGTACATTTTGATGTATCTCTGCTTAATATTTGAGCTTTGGCCGGCTAACATCTACCTGAAATCAACTGGACGTATAAGTTAATTTAAGTACACTTTTATCTGTTCTTTTTCATATAGTACTGTATTTAATTTATTTATTTGTGTTTTTCACTGAATATTAACTCAACTGAAGTTGTGGCTCTCTCTCTACAGAGTACTTGTTAGATCTTCTGTGTAGCCATTGATAGCAGTGGGGGGTAGTTTCAGCTCATCACTGATTTTCTGTCCTGCCTTATATAATTGGTATATTTTGAGTTACTCTGCTTAATATTTGAGCTTTGGCCGGCTAACATCTACCTGAAATCAACTGGAAGTATAAGTGAATTTAAGTGCATGTTTATCTGCCGTTTTTCATATAGTACTGTATTTAATTTATTTATTTGTGTTTTTCACTGAATAGTAGCTCAACTGATGTTGTGGCTGTCTCTCTATAGAGTACTTGTTAGACTTTCTGTGTAGCCATTGATAGCAGTGGGGGGTAGTTTCACCTCATCACTGATGTTCTTTCCTGCCTGATATAAGTGGTACATTTTGAGTTATTCTGCTTAATATTTGAGCTTTTGCTGGCTGACATCTACTTGAAATCAACTGGACATATAAGTGAATTTAAGTGCACTTTTATCTGCTTTTTTCATATAGTACTGTATTTAATTTATTTATATGTGTTTTTCACTGAATAGTAACCCAACTGTTGTTGTGGCTGTCTCTCTGCAGAGTACTTGTTAGAATTTCTGTGTAGCCATTGATAGCAGTGGGGGGTAGTTTCACCTCATCGCTGATATTCTATCCTGCCTTATATAAGTGGTACATTTTGAGTTATCTCTGCTTAATATTTGAGTTTTGGCCGGCTAACATCTACCTGAAATCAACTGGATGTATAATTGAATTTAAGTACACTTTTTTCTGCCCTCTTTCATATAGTAATGTATTTAATTTATTTATTTGTGTTTTTCACTGAATATTATCTCAACTGAAGTTGTGGCTGTCTCTCTACAGAGTACTTGTTAGAAAATCCATGTAGCCATTGACAGCAGTTGGAGGTAACTTCACCTCATCACTGATATTCTGTCCTGCCTCATATAAGTGGCACATTTTGAGTTTTCTCTGCTTAATATTTGAGCTTTGGCCAGCTAACATCTACCTGAAATCAATTGCATGTAATAATGCATTTAAGTTCACTTTTATCTGCTCTTTTTCATATAGTACTGTATTTAATTTATTTATTTGTGTTTTTTACTGAATAGTAACTCAACTGATGTATAAGTGAATGTAAGTAATTTTGTCTGCTCTTTTTCATATAGTACTGTATTTAATTTATTTATTTGTGTTTTTCACTGAATATTTAATCAACTGCATTTGTTGCTGTCTCTCTACAGCATTCATGTTACAATTCCTATGTAGCCATTGATAGCAGTGGTGGGTAGTTTCACCTCATCAATGATATTCTGTCCTGCCTTATATAAGTGGTACATTTTGAGTTAACTCTGCTTAATATTTGAGCTTTGGCAGGCAAACATCTCCCTGAAATCAACTGGATGTATAAGTGAATTTAAGTACACTTTTTTCTGCTCGTTTTCATATGATACTGTATTTAATGTATTTATTTGTGTTTTTCACTGAATATTAATTCAACTGAAGTTGTGTCTATCTCTCTACAGAGTACTTGTTAGAATTTCTGTGTAGCCATTGATTGCAGTGAGGGGTAGTTTCACCTCATCACTGATATTCTGTCCTGCTTTATATAAGTGGCACATTTTGAGTCGTCTCTGCTTAATATTTGAGCTTTGGCCAGCTAACATCTTCCTGAAATAAACTGGACGTATAAGTGAATTTAAGTACACTTTTATCTGCAATTTTTCATATAGTACTGTATTTAATTTATTTATTTGTGTTTTTCACTAAATATTAACGTAACTGACGTTGTGGCTGTCTCTCTGCAGTGTACTTGTTAGAATTTCTGAGTAGCCATTGATAGTGGTGGGGGGTAATTTCACCTCATCACTGATATTCTGTCCTGCCTTATATAAGTGATACATTTTGAGTTATCTTTGCTTAATATTTGAGCTTTGGCCAGCTAACATCTACCTGAAATCAATTGGATGTATAAGTGAATTTTAGTACACTTTTATCTGCTCTTTTTTATATAATACTCTATTTAATTCATTTATTTGTATTTTTCACTGAATAATAACTCAATTGAAGTTGTGGCTGTCTCTCTACAGAGTTCTTGTTAGAATTTCTGTGTAGCCATTGATAGCAGTGGGGGAGAGTTTCACCTCATCACTGATATTCTGTCCTGCCTTATATAATTTGTATATTGTGAGTTATCTCTGTTTAATATTTGAGCTTCGGCCTGCTAACATCTATCTGAAACCAACTGGATGTATAAGTGAATTTAAGTACACTTTTATCTGCTCTTTTTCATATAGTACTGTATTTAATTTATTTATTTGTGTTTTTCACTGAATATTAACTTAACTGAAGTTGTGGCTGTCTCTCTACAGTTAGTTCCCACCCTCCTTGTTAATGTTGGCTTTGAAATTTCCCACCCCTCTTGTAATATTGTATTTGGATACTCCTTCTGGGCCCATCTCATTTGCTCACTCAACTGAGTGTAGTGAGTTTATATTGTGATTTCAGCCACTCCTACTGTGTACAAAGGGAGCATTTGGGAAGGACAACCCCTGTAACCTCTTAATCCTGCTCTGTTCCCTTATTCAATAAAAAAAAAAAAAATATATATATATATATATATATGGTTCTACCTGACATAGTCGAAACCACACAACACCGACAACCACATCACCGACACCACATATTCGACAGTCCATAAACACGAAACCACACATAACCGACAACGAAATAACCGACGGTACACAAACACGAAACCCCATACACTGCACACACCACAATAACAATTAAAAACAAAACACATCCCCATTCCACAAACCACACACACAACACAAGCACACCAAAATCCTTACAAGCCCACACTAAACCTTACCTAACCCTAAGGTCCGTCACTATCGCACTTACCTACCCGCTCCTAACCCTAACTCACTTAACCGCCCTATCGCTCCCTAACCCTAACTCACTTAACCCACCCCTATCGCCTCCCTAACCCTAACTCACTTAACCCACCCCTATCGCCTCCCTAACCCTAACTCACTTAACCCACCCCTATCGCCTCCCTAACCCTAACTCACTTAACCCACCCCTATCGCCTCCCTAACCCTAACTCACTTAACCCACCCCTATCGCTCCCTAACCCTAACTCACTTAACCCACCCCTATCCCCACAGACCGTCAATCTCCACACTTACCTGCCTCGCACCCTAACGTCCGTCACTACCGCATACTCACACAGCCTTTCCCCATGTCGGCATCCTCGGCGTTGGTGTTGTCATCCGTCGTGTCGGTCTTCTGCATTGTCGATGTTCTGCCACTCGCGATTCGCGTCGGTCTTCTTCGATGTCGATCTTCTGGAGCTCCGGATTCCGTTGTCGGTCTTCTGCGCTGTCTACGAAGTCAGGTAGAACCATATATATATATATATATATATATATATATATATTTTATTCAGCTGCTCTTACTCTGTCTTTGTTGCTCTTCTGCATGCTATCTGTTCAGTCGCTCTTACTCTGCACATATTACTGCTTATTAGTAGTCTTCTAATTTACTGCCTTCTGCATTTGTTTTTTAGTCATTTGTTTATTTAATTGTATTTATTTGAACTGTAGGTGCTGTAGTGTTGCTACACACTCAGGTGTGCTGGCCTGCACTGCACTTTGAATTGTATTTACTGCTGTTTTTGCTGCTTTTATGTTACAAAAGAAATTCTAAGCTTGTTTTCTGCCTCTCCTCTAACTAGTCAAGTCCAGATACAGACTTGCTGTATCCAGGACTGTTGGTAAGCTTCTGAGCCCACCAAGCCTTTCTGTGTTGGAGGGAAGCCTTCTAGCTTATTAGTGGGTGTGGTAAGCACTAGGTAGCGTATCTACCACAGGAAGAGTGGGTTTTGGATCTGAAATTGTTGTTCATTGGCCGTTTGGCCAGTTTTTCCATCTCTTTCTTCTTTCTGGTTAAAAGCCCATTTTGTCCCCGCCTTTCTTATAAGTAGTGTAGTCCAGGTACAGATTTTCTGTATCCAGGACTGTTGGTAAGCTTCTGAGCCCCCCAAGCCCTTCTGTGTTGGAGAGAAGCCTTCTAGCTTATCAGTGGGAGTGGTAAGCACTAGGTAACCTATCTACCACAGGAGGGGTGGTTTCTGGCCCAGACATTATAGTTTATTGGCTGTTTGGGAAGCTTTTCCATCTCTTTCAACCTTCTGATTTAAAAGCCTGTGTTTGTGCTTGTTTCCTGCCTTTCCTGTTACTAGTCTAGTCCAGGTATGGATTTGCTGTATTCAGGACTCTTTGTAAGCTTCTGAGCCCCCCAAGCCTTTCTGTGTTGGAGGGAAGCCTTCTAGCTTATCAGTGGGAGTGTTAAGCATTAGGTAGCCTATCTACCACAAGATGAGTGGTTCCTGGCCCAGAAATTGTAGCTATGTGCTGTTTGGGTAGTTTTTTCCATCTCTTTCAATGTTCTGGTTTAAAAGCCGCACTTGTGGTTGTTTCCCACCTTTCCTGTAACTAGCCTAGTCCAGATACAGAGTTGCTGTATCCAGGACTGTTGGTAAGCCTTTGAGCCCCGCAAGCCTTTCTGTGTTGGAGGAAAGCCTTCTAGCTTATCAGTGGGAGTGGTAAGCACTAGGTAGCCTGTTAACCACGAGAGGAGAGGTTCTTGGCCCAGAAATTGTAGTTTATTGACCATTTGGACAGTTTGCCCATCTCTTTCATCTTTCTGGTTTAAAAGACCACATCTGCGCTTGTTTTCCATCTTTTCTGTAACTAACCTACTGGGTAGCACTAGAAAGCCTTAAACTGATACAAGCCTTCTAGCTTAGAAGAGAGACTTTGGAGTGATTAAGTATCAGTTTTCTGTACTTTCTTGCTGTACTTAACTGTTTAATGCCTAAACGCAGATTTTCCAGTGTTTATTGTGATTTAAAAGCTTTTTTTTTCACATATTGTACTTATTTTACTGCCTGCACTTTTAAAAAGTTGTTTTTGTTTAAATAATTTTTTTAACTGTTGTAGGCTACACATGAAAGTGTGATAACCTTTTCTGATCATTTGTAGTCATTTAAAGCTGTTTTAAGTGTATTTTTTACTGTTTTTGCCTTATCTTTTCAAAAAAAAAATCCTTGTTTCCCACCTTTTAAGCTAGTATAGTCCAGTTTTCAGGCTGGTGCTGAATTCAGGGCTGTGATACTAGTTTCTGAGTTGACCATACCTTACTTGGATAGAATGAAGATTCTCTGTTCACCTGTGAGAGAGGGGAGCTTTGAGCAACCTATCTGTCCCTGGAGGAGTGGTTCCAGTCCAGAAGTTAGTAGTTTATTGGCCATTTTGGGCTAATTTCTATCTCTTTAATTTCCCTACTATAAAAACCGCATTTGCACGGTTTTGCACACTGGGCAGCGCTGGTTAGCTATGGTTAAATTATTCCCGGCACCACTAAGTCTCCTCTTCAGTTTTTCCCTTGAAACTAGTCTAACCCTTAACCTAAGCACTCAAAAAGCATCCTACAGCCCAGAACTTGCTCAGACCTAATAGCAAGCACTAATATACCCTGACAATGATTGCCAAGCAGGCCAAGGCTCTTTATTCACCCCTCACCAACCAAGTGACTAAGCAGCTCACCCTACTATTCAGGCATGACCAAAGAGCAATTTCAGGTGTACTTTCCAGTCCAGTTGGTGAATCTGGGTATCCTGAGGCAATGTTACAACTGCCTCATGTACACAGACAACCCTCTCATCCTACCACAAAACACTAACATTTGTGAAAGATGCAACTATACAGCCAAACTGGAAGCTAAGTTGTCTCCACCCAAGAATGGAAAAGACAGTCAAGAGGAGAAGGTTAACACTTGCACCAAACCTCCAGCCGCACACAGACCTACTAAAACAGCACTGGCAAAAAATACACATAAATACAGAAAATCATACTTGGAGGCTCTAAATAAAAACCTTCAAAAACATCAGAGACCTCCAAAGCAGGCACCCAAACAACCTGCACCTTCCGTCACAAACCAGACAACACATAAAACACAAAATCAGTGTGCCACACAATCTCAACCCTTAAGGCGAAATAACATACCTAACACACTAGTAATAGGTGACTCTATAGTCAGGCACACTGACGTCCCGCTCACTAGGCTGGACAAGTAGAAGGTTACTGTTAGCTACCTGTCGGGAGCCAGAATCTGCCACATAACACAAGCACTCAGGTCACTCCAGAACAAGTACAAATGTGAGTCTGTCATTGTTTATGTTGGTGTGAATGACCTAAGACGTACCTCCCTGGACTACATGTAAAGAGACATGGAAGAGCTCTCTGATCATGTAGCCCAGGCTGGTATGACCCTGACCCTGAGTAGCATCCTGTCCTCACCAAGAATGATACCTCAGTATAAAGAAAAAATGATTAATTTCAACAATTGGCTAAGCTTCTGGTGTCATTCAAAGGGGACCCAGTGTCTGTCAGCCTGGGATGACATGCTCGACAAACCGCGTTGCTTCACAAGAGACAGCTTGCACCTGTCACCCCTAGGCTTTCGAATACTGGCCAAGGCTTTTGCTGCCCCCATAGTGCCTTTTTTAGGCAAGGCTCAAAAGTCAAACCCACCTCCGTAAACAGCACAATTAACAAAAAAACTGAGGGTTATGCCAGGAGTTTAAATCTCAAAATGCACACGCTGGAAGCACTCCTCAGTATGGAGAATGTCGACATCTGTGCAGTTACTGAAACCTGGTTCAAGGCTCCAGAGAGCACCCCAGCACTACAGGGCTACAACTCATACCACACGTTTCAGCCACAGAACATGGACCGAAACACAAAAGGAGGGGGTGTATCCATATTCATCAAGGATACCTACACCTCCAGGTTAGTGGCGCAGCATGATACCTCTGAGATCATCCATGTGCAACTAACATCAGGCAAATTTGCAATGCAAATTGTGGCCTACTACAGATCACCCTCCATGACTCAGGACCACCACTCCACCTTTCTGGAGACACTGGAAAACATGAAGGTCCTACCGGACACCCTGATATTGGGTGATTTCAATTACCCTACCATTCACTGGGAAAACTACTCAAGTACAAACTCCCAGGCCCAGCGCTTCCTGGAATTCATCAACTCAAATGCCCTGGATCAGCTGGTAAACTCCCCTACCAGAGGTGAAAACATATTGGACCTGGTCATCACCAACATGGGCGACAGGTGTTCCACACCAGAGGTCAACCCATCACAGGTTAGATCAGGCCATAAGCTAATCACTCTGGATGTCCACACCCCACCACCACCCCCAACTAAGTAAACCACAGTAAAAGCTTTTCTAAAGAAAACTTCACCTTACTTAAGACAAAGGTGGTAAGTTTCACAGCCCTCACGCTAAAGGGTAACACTGCCCAAGATGCAGAAACCTTTACAAATGCACTCTATGAGCACCTACAGGGATGCATGGATCTTGTCATCCCTAGCAAAACCAAGACTCACTCCTCTAAGAGAAGGAAACCAGTTTGGTGGACCCCCTGCCATAAACAGGCTATACAATAGAAGGAGGAAACTAGTTCAGAAAAAAAGCAAATCCCAAGAAGGAAAGACATCTCTGGTCAGTATGAGTAAGAAACTAAGGTCCCTCATGAAATCATCTAAGGCTAACTTCGAAAGAAAAATAGCCAAGGATTCAAAAGATAACCACAAAGCCTTCTTTAGCTATGTTAAGAATCTAAGTGGCAACTCGCAGGTATGCACTGAACTAGTGCAAAATAGCACAACATATACTGAACCTACTGATATTGCCAACATCCTGGCAGATAGATTCCATGCAAACTTCACCCCACCACCTCCAAAAGGGCCCACAACAATACCGGAAAAGTGTAGTGTCCCAAAACTCACAGATGCACAGGTGAAAACAGCCCTTTCAAAAGCTAAAAACACAGCATCAATGGGACCAGATGGTGTCCCAGGCTGTGTCTTGCACGAACTACAGAACGAACTAACCCCCCACCTAAACACTCTGTTCAACCTCAGCCTCTCCACAGGCTACATGCCTATAGAATGACGCACAGCAACGGTTATTCCTCTCCACAAAGGAGGGGCCACAACTGACCATGGTATCTATCGCCCCATAAGCCTGACTAGCCTGGTCTGCAAGGCTATGGAGCGCATCATCATGTCACTCATTAGCAAAGACATTGGGAACCTCCAAACACTTGACCTGACCCAATTTGGCTTTGTTAAGGGCAGACAATGCCTACTAAACCTAGTTGACTTTTTCGAGACAGTCACCTAGGCCATAGACGAGGGAAAGGTGGTTTACACAGCCTACCTTGACCTCGCCAAGGCTTTCAACACCATAAAAACTCGGGTATTACAGAAAAACTCACCAGCCTGTACATAAACCCCTACATTATGAGATGGGTTGCCAACAGGCTTACAGACAGAACTCACACGGTAAGAATAGTGGGCTCCAGGTCCGACTCTAAACCAGTCACAAGTGCTGTCTCGCAAGGCTCAGTCCTGATACCCCTACTGTTCGGCATATACTTCTCAGAAGTACAGGCAAGCACAGGAGGACTATGGCTAACCATGTTCCCCAATGACTGCAAACTGGGAGCCATAATTGGCTCTCCGGCTGACACGGACATCCTCCAAAAGGGCCTTAGTGAGACAGACACCTGGTGTCAAAGTCATGGCCTCAAGCTAAATGCCAAAAAATGCATAGTCATCCCATTTGGGGAAAACAAAACACCCACGAATTACCACATAGGTGGCAGCCCTCTTAATGCAGAAGAGGTAATAAGAGATCTGGGGACCCAGGTAGATAGTAATCTCTCCTTTGACAATCATATTGCCAAAGTAGTTAGGAAATCCTTCTGTGTGGCCCATCTAATTACTAAAGGGTTTGCATCTAGAAATAAAGAGGTTATAGTGCCCCTCTACTCGTCACTCATTAGACCCATCATAGAGTACAATGCCCCATTTGGGATGTACCTCACGAGACACTTCCAACAACTGGAAAGACCACAAAAGTACCTCACCAAGAGGATTACTGGCCTCAAACATATGTCCTATGCAGCCCGACTGAAAAAACTCCGGCTGTACTCAGTGGCATATTGCTTACTCAGAGGTGATCTCTGCCTGACTTACAAAGCCATGTCCAACTCAGAATTGATGGACATGCTCCACCTAAAGAAATCCAAGTCACTGCGAGCTACGCGCTCTAGTTAGCTAAACCTTACCACAACAATAAATAGAACATGCTGGAGGGATAGATTCCTGTCACAAAGACTCCACATGCTTTGGAACAAAATTCCAAACTACATCATGCAGAGTCCCTCACTAACACTCTTCAAAAGAAACCTTGACGAGTGGATGGGTAACAGAAAATACACCCCTGGGATCACTTCATTGGTTCTGCTTGACAGAGCATCAGTTAATTAATCAATGGGGCAGTGAAAGCCGACACACTCTGGCTAGGCTTATAAATGCCCTTGGGCAGATAGCCTAGTACTTACCTATGAACCTATAAGAAGCTAATTAATTACCTCTGTATTTTGATGTGTGCTTAATGAAAATCTTTTTTTTTTTTTTTTTTGTGATAACCCTGTTTTTCTTATTGTGTACAAATCAGTGCTGAGTTGGTAGAACTTTTCAAGCTGCCATCTGTGTGACTTATTTTGAAGAACTTACCTGTTTAGTGGTTGCTGCTAAATGGATGATACTTTTTTATTGTAGCTGTAAGAGCTGCTGTTTATTAAACTGATGATGCCATTTTTGTTGTGATTGTAAGAATGGCTATTTATTAAACTGATGATACGATTTTGTTGTAATTGTAACTGTAACTGTTTGGTAAACTGATGATACTGTTTGTGTTGCAACCGTAAGAGTGGCTATTAAAGTGATAATGCTGTTTTTGTTGTAGCAGTAAGAGTGATTGTTGTTAAACAGATGATACTGTTTTTGTTGTAGCTGTAAGACTGTCTCTTGTTAAATGGATGATTCCTTTTTGTTGTAAATGTAAGACTGGCCATTTGCTAAAGTGATGCTACTGTTTTACATACATGCATACATACATACAAATGTTTCAAGCACGGGTATTAATGTCCTTCTAGCTTGCCAATATACCAAAACACTTGTTCCCATAATTAATGTCCAGGCTGTTCTTAAAAATATCTAAACTAGTACTTGCTTTAATGTAATTTGGTAGTCTGTTCCAAGTATCAGCTAGTCTGTCAGAGAACCAATTAGTACAATTCTCATTCCTATAGAATCTTCTACATAGGTTATCTGACGATTCTCTAGTACTTTTTGATAACTCCAAACATTCCCAGAGGTAGTTGTCCCTAAATGCCCTATATACCTGAATAAGATCTCCTCTTACATATCTGTAAGAGACACTGTACAAGTTCAGATATTTTAGTCTTTCATAATAACTTAGATTTTCAAATCCATGGATGCCCTTGGTATATTTGCACTGTACTCTTTCCAATTTATTCATGCTTGTTTTCCTGTAGGGTTTCCATATTGTTATTCCATACTCAAGTTTGGGTCTAATGTAACTAACAAACAATGACTTCATTATGTTTGATTTCCTAGACTTTATAAATCTTTTTATACAACTATTTTTTTATAACTATAATTAGCCACTTGATTGATATGATTAGAAAAACTCATAGCTGAATCTAACCATATACTCAGGTCCTTAAATGAGTCTACAGTTTCAGTCACTGTGTGCTGTATTAAATATTCATCTTTCAGTTTATGTCTTCCAAATCTCATATGCTTAGATTTTGATGTATTTAGCAACATATTATTCTTCTGTGCCCAAATGGTCAATTTAGTCAAATTATTTTGCAGACATGCCTTATCTGTAACACTTGTAATCAGTTTACCCAATTTCAGGTCATCAGCATATAGACTGTAGAACACCTCGGATGAAAAATTAAGGTCTGGAAGATACAATCTAAACAAGTAAGGGCCTAGGACAGAGCCCTGTGGGACACCTTGACTGTAACCAAGGATTTCACCTGTCCAGTTGGTGTGTGATACTTGCCATGTCCTATTTGTAAACCATGCAGCTATCCATCTTATCAACAGTACATCAATACCTAGTTGTACTAATTTATTGTTCAGTGTTATGTGTATGACCCTGTCAAATGCTGAAGTTAAATCACATCACAGCACAATGTTTCATTCATAACTCTTATTATATTGTTATAGAACATCATGTTACAGGGTAATAGATCTATTTTCAACATATGCATGCTGATATATGGTTTCAAGTCCCAACATATCCAGTTCTGACAATAACTTATAAAGTACTTCCTTCTCTATTATTTTTCCACAACATGAAAGTAGACTTAAAGGTCTATATGATTCTGGGTTTGTCCTACTCCCCTTTCCCTTAAAGATAGGTTTAATAAGTGCATGACTCCAATCTTGAGGAATCTCCCCATATTTATATGACTTAGTGAATAATAGATATAATGGTAGTGTAAGTTCTTGCTAAAGTGTTCTCAGGTCATTGTTACTAATTCCATCTCCTCCCTGCGCTTTGTTTGGATCAAGTTTGCACAGTTCTTTTTCAATATAATCTAATTTGATTCCAGTATCTGGGGTTACCTGGATGTCACTAGGACAACTTACCACCCCTTTTGTGGACCCAAACAGTTTTGCATAAGATTTTGTAAATATATCTATCACCTGTTGTGTCTAAGAATAAATTTTAGAATCTGCACACAGTTTATCAAAATGTGTGTACCTTTACTCCTTCCACATCTTATGTATCTATAAAAAGATTTCCTATTATGCTCAATTTGTGTCTTTCGGCTTTTCCCGGTTAGGGGTTGCCACAGCAGAACTCCGGTCCGCTAATGATTGGTAGTGGATTTTTACGTACCGGGTTACCAGCCCTGATGCACAACCTTCAATAAAGGCACACCCCATTCACGTATGCCTCCTCACAGAAGATGCTCTAGCTGAGAATCGAACGGGACAATGTCTTGCTATGAGGCGACAATGCTACCTCAGCACCACTCAATATGTTTATATAAATTTTCTTTAAATATTTCTTGATTTTGTCTAACACTATGCTTAATCTGTTTGTCTAGCTTGTTTATTTCAGTTTTCAAAGTTGTAGTTTGACCTGTCTCACATTTCTTATATCTTTTGTCTCTCACCTTAATCAGGTATCTTGTTCTTATGGAAATATACCCCCCTGAAGTTGCGTGCCTAGATCCTGATTTTAATCATTTTTTTTTACTTTTTGCACTCAAACAATTTTTCTTTCAAAACATTCCACATTCCATCTGCAATTATTCTACTGAACACCTCATTCCGTTAGTTTTATATAGTAACTCTTTTGCTTCCATATAATCTGTATTAACCTTCTGTGGATTGATTTTTTTGTTTGTTGTAAATGTGAGAATGAGCTACTCAGTTAATATTGCTGTCCATGAAGGATAGACTACTCAGCACTGTTTAAGATGCTTGTAAAATGCTAATCCTATTAGCCTGGATTATGCCTACTGCATTTTAGAAAAAGTATTGCAGCTGTAATGTACTGAATATGTAGAGGGAGAGTGTCTTTATTATTTATATGCGTACACTGCAGCTGTTCTTTCAGCTCATACAATGAACTTAATGTATAAACTTGCTTAGTAAAAGGAGTTTAGTGCACTACATAAACTGAACTGTGTCTTATCTTTATATTTCTCTCAGGTTCGGCCATTACAATACTATCTCCTCGCCCAGCTGCTAGACAGTAGAAAAGGACCATGAATCCATTTCTAAGCAATATAAATGTATAGCACATAAGTAAGTTTTTAGAAAACCTTTAAAAGAGTGAAAACAAAAAATAAAGACTACAGTAATTTTCATCATAAAGCACTCCTGTTCCTCTTTCATTAATTACATGGAGCAGGAAGCTCTGCTTTTATATAGTTCTATTCAGTATTTTAACCTGCCTTAACCTTTAACTTGAGTACTGTATCCTCTTCCCCTTTATTATTCCTAGCTTGGCAACTGAGACCAATCACCTTCCTGTTTTATAGTCCCTACAAGTTTGTGGATTACCTTTTATTTCTTTTTCATTTTTTTGCAACAGCTGACTGCTGCCAATGGTTGGCCTGCTTCACACTACCTTGATTTACTCAGCAGTTCTTCACTCACCTTCTTTCTCTGTCTCTCCCACACCAACATAATTTCCATTTTATACAACCATTTCTTCACCCTCCCAAACAGCATTTCACAGTTTCTCCTATTTAAAGTACCCTCACACTCAACTCTTCCCCTCTTGGCATACCTCTTGACCAGTCAGCTTCATATCACTACCTTCATCATAAAGAGTGTGTTGCAACTTACATATCCAGTTCTAATCAACCTACACAACATGCTTGCAAGCTTTTCATCCAATTGTCGAACAACGTTTCCCCTACAGATCAGAGGACCCCTTGTCCTTAGTCTGTTTGCACACCTCTCAACCTAGCACAGTCAACTCACCTGCAACATATTACTCCATGACCATTTCCCTGACGTCATCAGCAACAACTCAGCTTGTTCCTTCTATGTAGCTCCTGAGTTGTATGTTATTACATACCTTCAACTCTTCAACCACTAATATTTTCAAATGAATTTCATAGCTCTGAAGTTAAGCTTAAAGCCAGTGTCAGTGGTGCAACAGGTAGCCTACTCGCCTTTGGTGCAGAAGGCTATGGCTTCTGTTCCTACATCAGGGCAGTGTGTCATCCTTTGGCTGAGATGTTAAACAAAGGTAAAATCTGCTTGAGTTGGTGATAGCTCAGGTGGATGGAAAAGATTCTTCAACACCTATCAAAAAGAGTAGGGGAAGTTTCCTGATACCCTGGCCAAATTTCCCCTAGTAGTATAAACACCACCTTGGGTCTCCCTGAAAAGAGGCGACTAGCCCAGTGGGACTAACCTAATCAACAAAAGCATAAATTAAAAAATAATAAATAAATAAAACAAAAAATCAGATATAAATTATTTTAACCACTTCACCATCTATAAGTAAAGCTTTGTGGTAACATCCATCTCACCCTAAGTAATTCATCCATCTTCACCAAGAAATATGTTGCCCACCCCAACTATCCCATATGCATCACCTCATATCAGAAACTTCCAAGAACTGCAACTGTTTCACATCATCAGCAGCATAAGGAACACACTCCCTGAATTCAGTGCTTGAAAGGATATACACTCCCCTGATATTTTACTAATTACAGAAACATGGCTAAAAATAGTGTAAAAGATACAGTAAAAGATATAACATTTCAGTCCATTGGCTACAATGTCCCTAGCTTAGACAGAACAAAAAAAAAAGCAGCTGGGGTTACTATAATGTATAAACACTACCACTGAATTATCACCTTTCCCCCACAATGTTCCACAATTTCATAATGTGAAAATATATATCTCACTACTGAAACTCAATAAATCCTAATCTATAGCCATTATATGCATATACATACCTACTGGTAACAATATCCCTACTACAAAAGACTTTCACTGGTGGGTTTCAAATAAAATCCCACAAAAAACAATATTCCTGAGTAAACTAAAGATTGACTAAATGGCAATCAGTTCAGCAAATCCTGCAAACACATACATATGTATGTCTTCACCCAATTTATCGCCTCCCCATTAAGACATAATATAATCTCCAGGAGAGATTCAACACTTGAATGGATCCTTACTTCCTCACTAAATAGTTTCACAGCCTTATGTAACCTTCCAGAAAGAGAGATAAGCCACTCCCATAAAGCACACAATTATAAAAAAAGTTTGAAATTTAACCAGAGGACTTTAAAAAATATCCTAACACACTTACCTGGGATGCACTTAAAAATCCACCACTAGATACTGCAGTCTTAGATTTTAACACAGGCTTTCTGACTATCCTCAGCACTTTGTTGGCAGGGTGGCCTAATGGTTAAGGTGTTTGCCTTACAAACACAAGGTGCAGGGTTTGAGTCTCACAAGGGATAATTGGCTAGGCTTAAAATGGCTCGCAAGGGCAGTTAGCTTAGTACTAACCTATGAACCTATGGAACTAAAAGGGTTGCACCAATACTGTCTAGCAAAATTAAACAACTCATGAAAGACAGGGACAAGGCTTGGAAAGCCTGGTCACAAAAATGAAACCAAGAAAAACCTGGAGTCAAATGATGTACTAGTATAAGAGTAAGTGTTATCGCGGTCCAAATGCTCCTGTTACTAATAAAATAAACAAATGATCCAAAAGAGAAGCACAGGAGCAAAGCAAGGCTGACAACAAAAATCAGCATAAATCCAGCAGTCACTGAGGCTTATTCAAGCAGCAGAAATAAATGCTAGTTCAAACAATGACTGAATCCATGCCAAAGACAAGTAAAATCCAAGCTGTGTTATTGGTAAGCGCTTTCACCCTGTAAGGGCTTTGTCAAACCATAAGAAACAAACACTGAATATATATATATATATATATATATATATATATATATATAGTTTTCTGTATACATTTTTTATTGACATGCATTATTTTTGCATACTGAAAAGTTTTAATGAGGAACAGGAAGTGATGTCAGCCCTATTTCCTTATAAAATGTGACTTGATTTTATTCAGTATTTGCTTCTTATGGTTTGACAAAGCCCTTACAGGGTGAAAGCACTTACCAATAAAACAGCTTGGATTTTACTTGTCTTTGGTAAGGACTCAGTCATTGTTTGAACTAGCATTTATTTTTGCTGCTTGAATAAGCCTGAGTGACTACTGGATTTATGCTGATTTTTGTTGTCAGCCTTGGTTTGCTCCTGTGCTTCTCTTTTGGATCAAATGATGTACTAGACCTGATGCAATCTTTAGATAGAATCGAAATAAATGTAACACCAAACCATTCTAGGCATCAATAAACAATCTCCTCCTCTCAGGACAAATAAATATCCCTATCCCATCCACCACTAACCCCAGCAACACTGTTGCTGTACAGTTTAACCATTACATAACAACAACAGATGCACTGATACCCAAGTTGCATTACCACCAAACAGCCCCTACCAAAAATTCAGTTTTGATCCTGTCCCTACCTCAACTGTCAGGAAACTCCTCCTTAAATTAAAATACACCACACCAGCTCCAGATAGTCTGCCTACAGATTATTTAAAAATTGCAGCAAATACAATAGCCTACCCTGTTTCCATTCTGATAAATTGCTCCACTACAGACAATTATGTATCTAATCTATGGAAAAAGAGTTTTATCTTAACATTTTATAAGTGTGAAACTTCCATTGAACTTTCAGAATTATAGACCCCACAGCAATCTTCTCTCCACTATCCAGAATTCTTGAGAAATGGGTTCGGTCCCAACTCTTACAATGCTGAACATCTAACAACATTCTCACACACAGAACAGATTATGTCTTAACCATAGTACAACTTCTGTAATACTCAGCTTTACCAATACAGCCAGTGCTAGCAGGCACTCTGGTAAACTTGTGCCTTCATTCTTTCTTGACCTATCAAAAGCATTCAATACCATGTCACATCCTTTAGTTTATGTTTCTAAATCTCTCTGCTCTAGTCATCTCTTTCTTTCCTTTTCTTTGGTTTTAGAGGTACCTATCAAACAGAACATACGCAGTGGAGTAAAACGATAATTACAAGGTTTTTTTTTACCTGTGTCTTTAGGATCAATTCTTTGGCCACTGTTATTCAGTTTCTTCACAAATGATCATTGTGCTGCCAACACAATAAAGTAAGACCATAAAATGCTGACAAACACTCGCAAACATTTTTCGTCACTCAGTGCATGCCTTTATCAGATGCGGAACTGGAATTAAATAAATTAAAATATACAAAATCATGTTAAAAATATATCCATTCAGTAAAATTCAATTAAAACCATTTAAAACTAGAAACATTCATCCTTTCAGTAAAAGTTAATCCAATATAAAATCTTTGAATATCTAAATACAAACATAATTTAAAATGTAATTTAAAATAAAATACATAAAGAATGTAAACACTCCATCTAGTGGCGACAAATGACAATGTCCCTAATTCATAAAAAACATTTTAAAACTCCTGTGCAAAAGACCCTTTATCAAATAATGTGATATATACATATATATATATATATATATATATATATATATATATATATATATATTTATAAAATCTGTACTGAGGTGGTGGTGCTGCGGTAGCGTTGTCGCCTCACAGTAAGACGTCCTGTTCACTTCTCAGCTAGAGCATCTTCTGTGTGGAGACATGTGTGAATGGGCGTACCTTCGTTGAAGGTTGTGCATCAGGGCTGGCAACTCTGCACGTAAAAATCCACTGCCAATCATTAGCGGACCGGAGTTCTGCTGTGGCGAACCCTAACCGGGAAAAGCCGAAAGACACAACAACAACACTCTAATGGAACTGCTTCAAGATTACTTAAAAAACCTTATAGCTTAGCAGCTTTCATTTTTAATAGGGATGTGATGGAAAGATTATCATTTAAACCAGGAGGTGATGATGCTTCTAAAGTCAATTGCCACCATAATTCTTTATATTCGATTTTCTCTTCCCAAAGACTCCCTCTAATTTCTTTCATAACTCTCTCTAATATGAAGAAAGAAAATTTAGCTTGGGGACACTCCAAAGTGTGCTTATACAAAGCATCCATTTATTTTTTATTTTAGACATCATATAAATGTTCATAAATTCTTCTCTTGAGCTTCCGCTCAGTCTTTCCAATGTAAAAGGAATCACAAGATCCACACAAGGCCAGGTAAATTAATCTCTATGACTCACAATTAAAATATCCTTTACTATATATTTTTTTTATTTCTACTAGCCAAGAAAATTTCATCTCTATTAATAATTTATTTACACTGGACACAACGTCCACATTTATATGTCCCTACCTTCTGCCTATTTGTGTTATGTTCCCCGTTTTCAAGCAAACACTTCAAATTCGTAGAGTTTTTATAGACAAATTTAAGGTCTTGGGGATAAACCTTTGAGGTCAGAGAATCCCGTAAATGTTTTCCATTACTTTTCAATAACTCTCCTAGTAACTTTAGAACTTGCATTAAATTCTAAAATCATAGCCTTATTGAAATCATAAGTGCCATTATGATTGTTACAACTAACACTCTGGCCATTATTATTATTATTTATGCCAATCATCTCTTCTAGGATGGGTTTGAATTTTTCTTTTCTTCCTATGCTAACCTCTTTCCTTACTTAACTTAACATTCCAAGGGGTAACCTCTGTCACTGAACATATTAACAAGGAAATCCAGTTCTAATTCATATTAACCGTCTTCTGACGTCTTGCAAATTGCCTTTATAAACTGTCCTTTAACAATATTTTTCTTATAGTGAAAAGAAGTGCAGAAAAGAGTTAGAATAAGTGGATTTCCTAAAAAATTTGGAATGAAAACCTTCGTCCTTCTTATAAACCTCAATATTCAAGTATTGTAGTCTGTCTTAACACAAATTCCAAGTAAAATCCAAAAAAGGCACAGAGTTTTTAAGAAAATCTAAAAATTCATTAATTAAATTAACCTGACCCACCCAAAAGATGCATATATCATCCAAAAACTGTTTATATAAGTACCAGGAGTCCTCTTAAATAAAATGCAATACATATTTTTCTTCCCATTTAGCCAAGACGAGGTTGGCGCATGTGGGGGCGCAAGCAGCCCCCATCACTACACCCTTGGTCTGATGGTAAAATTCACCTTTAAAAAACAAATAGTTATATTTTAAAACCAACTTCATCAAACTTAAACACACCAACCTCTCATTCAATTTTATTTCATTGTCCTCAAATAATATCTCCTCTAAAAGTTGTAACCCTTCTGCATGGGGAATACTTGTAAATAGGTCAACTACCTCAATAGTTATAAAAGTAATAGCACCACTATAATTTTCTTTATTTATTTCTCTAAGTAGATCCCATAGGTTCATAGGTAGGTACTAGGCTATTGGCCCAAGGGCCTACATAAGCCTAGCCAGCAAGGTTCCATGGCTTATGCCACCCAAGTTATTTTCCTGTGCCACTGTAGAGCAGAGACACAGAAGTGATCCCCGGGGTGTATTTCCTATTTCCAATCCACTCATCAAGATTTTTCTTGAAGAGTGCTAATGAAGAACTTTGCTTGACATAGATGGGTAGCTTGTTCCAGAGTATAGGAAGTCTGTGGGACAGGAATCTATCCCTCCAGTGTCTCCTGTTTATTGTGGTGACAAGGGTTAGGTCCCTAGAGCGTATAGCTCAGAGGGATTGGGATTTCTTTAGGTGTAGCATGTCCAACAGCTCTGGGTTTGACATAGATTTATATGTTAGGCAGAGATCACCTCGGAGTAGGCAATATGCTATGGAGTAAAGCTGGAGTTTTTTGAGGCGGTCAGTGTAGGGCATTTGTTTGAGGCCAGTAATCCTCTTTGTGAGGTACTTCTGTGGCCTTTCCAGCTGCTGCAGATGTCTTGTGAGGTACATTCCAAAAGGGGCATTGTACTCTATAATGGGTCTAATGAGTGACAAGTAGAGGGGAACAATGACCTCTTTTTTCCTGGATGAGATCCCTTTTATGATGAGGTGTGCCACGTAGAAGGACTTCCTGACTACTGTGGCGATGTGACTATCAAAGGAGAGATTACTGTCCACCTGGGTCCCAAGGTCTCTTATCACACATTCGATGTTAAGTAGATTGCTGACTATGTTGTAGTTCATGGGTACAGAGTTTTTACCAAAGGGGATGACACTGCACTTTTTGACACTGAGCTTGAGGCCATGGCTCTGACACCAGGCATCTGTCTCAGTGAGGCCCTTCTGTAGGATGTTCACATCATTTGGGGACTTGACTATGGCTCCTAATTTGCAGTCATCTGTGAACTTCATTAGCCAGAGGCCTTCTGTGTTAGCCTGTACTTCAGAGAAGTAGATACCAAACAGGAGAGGTCCCAGGGCGGAACCCTGTGGTACTCCACTTGTCACTGCTTTGAGGTCAGATTTGGAGTCTGCAACTTTTACAGTGTGAATTCTGTCAGTGAGTCAGTTGGCAACCCATCTTGTGATGTAGGGATTTATACCTAGTTTAGTGAGTTTAGCTATAATTCCAGAATGGGGGATGGTGTCGAAAGCCTTGGCGAGGTCAAGAAAGGCTGTGTGAACCACCTTACCTTCATCCACGGCTTTGGTGACTGCCTCAGAGAAGTCGATCAGGTTCAGGAGGCATGATCTGCCTTTCACAAACCTGAACTGGGTGGGATCTAGAGTTTGGAGGTTACCAATGTCTTTGTTTATGAGTTCCATGATGATACGTTCCATGGCCTTGCAGACCAGGCTCGTCAGGCTAATAGGTCAATAGTTCCCTTAAGATATTTTTCCCCTTAAGCCAAAGTTTTTTTAAATTATCATCTACATATTTGGCTCAGAGTAGAGTCTTAGAACCTTTGGCAGAAACAATCTAAGAGGGGGTTCCAACTCATTCTTGTGTGTTTTCGGAATACCGAAAACTAAAGGAATTCTTGGCTTATCTACCATCCAATAATTAAACACCTTTTGGTCAATCAGACCCTCCAACAAGAGGTCATTAAAGGCTAAATCTATTTTGCTGAAACCAATATTAATCTCATTTTTCGATACTATAGCATATTTAGTTGAATCCTTTAATATATCTTTCATTTTTCCTTCATATAATAAACCATCCATCAAAACCATACCCCCACCCTTATCCAGCTTCATCACTCTGATTTGCCTATCATTTCTTGGTTCAAATAACACTTTCCTTTCTTTTTCAGTTAAATTACTTCTAAAGTTCACATGTTCAAACAAAACTTTCTTTAATTTCCCTCTCAAGTGTTCTCTCAAAATTCTTTAATTGAGGGTGAAGCAGTGGATTGACTATACTTTTTCTTGTAAATGGTGTAGGGGTAAAGTTATGGTCATGAGTTAAAAATAAGCCTAAATTTACTTTTCTCAAAAACATCTTAACTTCAAGAATTGTTTTAGCTATATCATCGTTCCTCATAGGTATGTTCTTCAAGCCCTTAGATAACAAACTGAAGTGTTCTTCAAGTTTAACAGCACTATAGTTATAAATGGTAAACCCATTCATGGTGAATTTAAAGTCATTAATAACATCCTTAATTACTGTCGAGGTAGGGAGGGTCTCATTCAAACTCATTATTTGATTCAATATCTCCCCCTTCTCCCCCCTCTCCACTAAAAATTTAGATTTTGCTTATAATTTTAATTATTCCTTCTATTTCTAATTATCTCAGACCTATGTAGAGATGGCAGTTCCTCAAAGTCATCCAAATCACCCCCCCCCCCAGAAAGTGGAAGCTCAAGAGAATAATTTATGAACATTTATATGATGTCCAAAATAAAAAGAAATGAATGCTTTGTGTAAGCACACTTTGGAGTGTCCCCAGGCTAAATTTTCTATCTTTGTAGTAGATGAAGTTACAAGAGAAATTAGAGGGGATCTTTGGGAAGAGAAAATCGAATATAAAGAATTATGGTGGCAATTGACTTTAGAAGCATCATCCCCTCCTGGTTTAAATGATAATCTTTCCATTGCATCACTATTAAAAATGAGAGCTGCTAAGCTATAAGGTTTTTTAAATAATCTTGAAGCAGTACCATTAGAGTGTACAGATTTTATATACTTCACATTATTTGATTAAGGGTCTTTTGCACACCAATTTAGGGACATTGTCATTTGTCGCCACTAGATGTAGTGTTTACATTGTTTATGTATTTTATTTTAAATTGAATTTTAAATTATGTTCGTATTTAGATATTCAAAGATTTTATGTTGGATTAACTTTTACTAAAAGTATAAATGTTTCTAGTTTTAAATGGTTTTAATGGAATTTTACTGAATGGATATATTTTTAACATGATTATGCAGTTTATTTAAGGATATTTTAATTTATTTAATTCCAAGTTCCGCATCTGATGAAGTCATGCAATGAGTGACGAAAAATGCTTGTGAGTGTTTGTAAGTGTTTTATGGTTTTACTTTACTATGTTGCCTGCTATTAAACATTTTTGAAGTGTCCAGAATCTCCTGGCCTGGGCAATTTGTTTGGATTAATCCAAACAATAAATAACACCCATCAAAACTTATTATACTAAACAGAGCCAAACCCTGTTTTACTGACACAGCAAGAAAGCACATTGCTACAACCTTTCTATTATCACCCCTCCTATATGCCTCCCCACTGCTCATTAATCATCAGCCTACACTGCTTCTCAAAATGGAAAAATGCTGTCTATCACTAAAACATCTTAACAGGTTTGAGCTCCCACAACATCTAACCTTGACACAATTGATAGTAACTCACATACTTATATATCAACCAGATAAACGCTCTGCTCTACAAAGTATTATTCAAACCTACTCAACAAAAAGAGAGTTAAGGTCAGGCAGAAATATATGTTTGCTATTTCTAAATCCTATAACTCAGTAGACAGCTCACTGTTTCAAACATTTTACTTCAAATCCATGAGACTCCTTTCCTTTCTGTCTGAAACAAATCAGCAATCAAAAACGTGTTAAAACTCACCTAAAGCAGCATCTGCTGAGCTCATGGTTATGTTCCTGTTCATCTCCTGGTTAAACCAGCTTAGCTAAACCCATCTTAAGAGTTAGAAATCAGAAACTTCTACTTTCTAATTCAATTGAAGGTCATATATCATGTGAATTCAGCTTTCCATTACCTCATCTCACTCTAATCTTTTCAACTTACTACTTTTTTCTTTTCAAGACACCCTTATATACTCCATAATTCTTCTTTCTCCTCCTCTACTCACCTGAAAACTCGTCTCTAACCTACATTTTTTTCATTTCCCCTTTTCCTTATCTTTCCTGCTTTTTCTCTTTCCTTTCTTTTCTTACCTCATCCCTTCTTTAACTACTATCAGCATATCAGACTGCATCTTAGCTGTTTTTAAATAGTTCAGGTACTCTAATTAATACTCCTTTTATTTTTCTGCCCTATATTTTACACACCTCATATTTTCCTTGAAATTTAATATAATTTTAGCTCCATCATTTCTGTATTATAAGATATTTCACAAAGGTATATCAAATTGCATTGTTGTTTTAAAATTGTATTATACATCATTATATAATATGTCATCATTTCTTTTGCATGTTGTATGGTATTGGTCATGACTCTGTATTTTTTATATCTCTCAACAAGTGTAATAACTAATTGTAAATTATATTTTTATGCTGGAGCTTTTCTCCATGTGCCTCCACTGAAAGGGGTCTTTTAAGCCCCAATCTGACTAACCCAGTAGACAAATGCCAATAACTAAATAATAAATAAATTTCTGGGAGCTAATCCTTTGAAGATATCTTATACTTTGATAAAGGCTTAAATCTCAGAAGCAAAGATGTCTGAAGAAACTGGAATACTGTAAATGCTGCAATGGTAAGAGCTATTGATCCATCTGTCCCTAACATAAAAAGATGGAAAATGCTAGGAAAAGCTTTTCCATTTTTTAATGAAAGTATATTTTAATGAGAACTGTAGTTAATCCAGATAAACACAAAATGAAACATTCATACAAACTGGTTAACTTGTTAAACACTGATTTTAGATGAAAGCTAGGAACTAGAGTGCATTTTCTCCTGTTTCATTATAAGAATAGAAGGCTAACTCATCTGTTGTAGAGTGTGTTAGAGATCAGAGACAGCTCAGGACTCATTGAATAAATCTGAAAGAAGTGTCTCTTATAAGGCAGACAGTTCTATGGAGGAAATAATAATATTCACTGAAAGCTGCAGGCTGAAGAATACTAGAATTTTGAAAAAGCATTTAAATAGTTCATGCACAGAAAAATTTTACAGTTGCATGAACTTTGATTAGATGCTTCAAATGCAGGCAAGTGGAAATCTACAAAAATAGTGCATATTTTGTGCAGAATGTATCAATGTATCTACATATCTATTTACATTTTGATGGAAACAAAACACTAATGTGTAATATGATAGATACATTGTCACATAGTGTTAGTAGTACATTCTCATAAGATAAATATGCCTTGACAACCATAGGAAAAAAAAGAAATTTGCAATTAGACAGAATGATGTGCAGTGATGTTTAGGCTATGCAAGTTTCATCTATGTATTTAGTGTAGCCACTTACTTCATTGTTTACCAAGATGAAAGCCGCAATATAAATGGAGTTGCTAAGAATTCTGGTATAGGACATACTTCAAAGAAGACATGAGAATGAAATGAATTATGCACTCTTGGTGAAGATGACAATAATGCAGATGTTTTAAACATATTATCACTATAATATTCAAATTAAAATGTTATGATCCTGAATAACCTGAACATTAATCTAGTAACTGCTGAAAAAGCTAAATTGTGGATAATTCATTTAATTGTCATATGTTCTCTGAAATATGGTCTATAGCTGGAGAAAACATTGCAATATGTTTTCCATAATGTAAGGAATCTGTATTGACACCTCTCATGTTAAGAAGATAAGGAAGCTAGAACTCTAATCCAATAACCTGTAGATAAAGAGAGTTGTCAGATTTACATAAATGTTATTACAATATCACTGACATGATTAATTTGATAAAACATGGATTCTGACCTTGACAGTAAATAAAAAGTAAACTATAAAAATATATGTCAAGAACACTGGAAGAGTCCTAATGTCCTGGTTATGTTTAAGGAAATCATGGAAGATCTTTCGCAATGTTTATACTCACCAATAATCAAAAAGAGTATGGTTATTATTGTTGCTCATTCAAAAATAAGTTGATGTGTACTGCATAATATTAATTATTATTCATGGAACAACAGACATCTTCATATGCATCATGCATCATTCTTTATGTGTGATGAATTCCCAAACTTTGTAAGGAAAGTGGAATTACTTATATTAATTTGGCATCCTGCCATC
This sequence comes from Protopterus annectens, assembly GCF_019279795.1. Lineage (NCBI taxonomy): Eukaryota > Metazoa > Chordata > Ceratodontiformes > Protopteridae > Protopterus > Protopterus annectens. The sequence continues at coordinate 844,407,175 of NC_056745.1, forward strand.
CTTCATTAATTGAATTAATATCAAGTGTATTATAAACTGAATGAGTGGTATAAACATTTCAGCAGTATTAGAAAAATGTCAGTAATAGGTCCCTTGAAAAAAAGAGAAGCTAGGGTTTTTAATAAGTTTGCAGTTTATGCTGCAATTAACTGCTAGAATGTAACTTGCCAAGATGCTCTTGGGTATATAACTGAAAGCATGTTGGTCTTGCTTCAAATGGAGTTTAGAAGGGATATTTTTGTGTAAAAAAATCATGAAGAAAAAGTGTCTTGGAAATAAAATGAAACTTGAGATCAATGGGTTTGTAAAAGTGAATAAATGTTTATTGTATAGGAAAAAATAATATTAGAATGATAGATATTATTGGCCAGATATCTTGTACTGTCAAATTAGGTAATAAGAAACCCGTGAGAAGCTAAGCTGATCAAATTTTGAAAAGTAAAAGGCAGCTGGTTACATCTAAGGAAAAATGGTGTAGCACTGTACTAGATAAATCTATGACTACAGAAAAGGGGTATATTACATTAATGACCGTGGATACATGCGTATCTATGAACATTACTACTAAACCAAGACTGTAAGTTTTTGGTGATATTTTACAGGGCACTGTACACCATATTCAGCTCAAAACTATGGATGAAACAGTGACTGAAGCAAGGATATCACATCTTCTTAATCCAAAGTAAGAAAGTCCACTACAGAATAAAGGCTAGATACTTAACATAAACATAACTGCCCATGGGCATCTTGATAAGATGGACAGCTGCATGGCTTACAATAGGACATGGCAAGTACCATACAGCAACTGGACAGGCAAAATCCTTGGTTACAGTAACGGTGTCCCACAGGGCTCTGTCCTATGCCCTTACTTGTTTAGATTGTATCTTCCAGACCTTACATTTTCATCTGAGGTGTTCTACAGTCTATATGCAGATGACCTGAAATTGGGTAAGCTGGTTACATGTGTAACAGATAAGACATGTCTGCAAAAATAACTTGACTAAATTGACCATTTGGGCATGGAAAAATAATATGCTGATAAATACATCAAAAACTAAGTATATGAGGTTTGGTAGGCATAAATTGAAAAGTGAATATTTAATACAGCACACAGTGATTGAAACTGTAGACTCATTTAAGAACCTGGTTATATGGGTAGATTCAGCTATGAGTTTTTCTAATCATATCAACCAATTGGTTAATGATAGCTATAGAACTATAGGTTGTATAAAAAAGATTTATAAAGTCTAGGAAATCAAAAATGATGAATTAATTGTTTGTTAGTTATGTTATCCCCAAACTTAAGTATGGAATAACAATATGGAAACCCTATAAGAAAACAAGCATGAGTAAACTGGAAAGAGTAAACAGAAATGCACCAAGGGTATCCATGGATGTGAAAATTGAAGTTATGAAAGACTAAAGTATCTGAACGTGTACAGTGTCTCTTACAGATATCTAAGAGGAGATCTTATTCAGGAATGAATGGCCCATCTCAGTAACGGAAGATTTCCAAATTCCGGTAATAATGGCCACACAGGTAAAAAATGCACTCTCCAACGCTAAGAATACAGCATCAATGGGACCAGATGACATCCCGGGCTGTGTACTACATGAACTACAAAATGAACTGGCACTTCACCTAAGTGTCATGTTTAATCTTGCCCTCACCTCAGGCTTCATGCCCACTGAGTGGCACTCAGCTACAGTTATCCCACTCCACAAGGGGGGATCCACCCTGTATCCCGGGAACTTCTGCCCCATCAGTCTGATGAGCCTGATCTGCAAGGCAATGGAACATATTATCATGGAACTTATAAACAAAGACATTGGCAACCTTTAAACACTGGACCCCACCCAGATTAGGTTCATGAAGGGCCGATCTTGTCTCCTGAACCTGATTGACTTCTTCGAATCAGTCTCCAGAGCCGTGGACGAGGATAAGGCAGTCCACACAGCCTGTCTGGACCTTGCCAAGGCCTTTGACACCACCCCCCACTCTGGAATCATAGATAAACTTACTAAACTGGGCATTAATCCCTACATCACTCGATGGGTTGCCAACTGGCTTACTGACAGAACCCACACTGTAAAAGTAGCTGACTCCAAATCCAGCTCCAGACAAGTGACAAGTGGTGTACCTCAGGGTTTAGTCTTGGGACCTCTCTTGTTTGGCATCTACTTCTTTGAAGTACAGGCCAACACTAAGGGACTCTGGCCAACAAAGTTCACAGATGACTGCAAACTGGGAGCCATTATTGAATCCCCAAATGATGTGGATACTCTACAAAAAGGCCTTACAGAAACAGATGCTTGGTAACAGAGCCATGGGATCAAGCTTAATGCCAAGAAATGTATAGTTATTCCCTTTGGGAAAAAACATGTACCCGTGAATTACCACATAGGTGGCAGTACACTAAACACTGAAAGTGTGATAAGAGACTTAGGGACACAGGTGGACAGTGGTCTCACCTTCAATAACCACATCGCCACAACAGTCAGGAAATCCTTCTATGTGGCACACCTCATCACTAAGAGCTTTTCATCCAGAAAAAAGGAGGTCATTGTCCCACTGTACTCATCCCTCATTAGACCCATTATAGAATACAACACCCCATTTGGTATGTACCTCTTAAGACATCTGCAACAACTGGAAAGGCCGCAGAAATACCTCACTAAAAGAATCACAGGCCTAAAGCAGATTCCCTATGCTGACCGCCTTAAAAAACTCCTGCTATACTCTGTCACAGATCATCTACTCTGAGGCGATCTCTGCTTAACATACAAGTCCATGTCAAACGCAGAGCTGCTGGACATGCTACACGTAAAGAAATCCCAACCTATGAACCTATGAATATAAGGCATTTAGTGACAGCTACCTCTGGGAATGTTTGGTGTTAACAAAAAGTACTAGAGAATCATCCGACAACCTATGTAGGAGATTCTATAGGAATGAGAAGTGTACTAATTAGTTCTTTGACAGAGTAGCTGATGTATGAAGCAGACTACCAAACTACATTAAAGAAAGTACTAGTTTAGATATTTTAAAGAACAGCCTTGATACTTATTATGGGAATAAGTGTTTTGGTATATTGGCAAGCTAGAAGGGCATTAATGTCCGTGCTTAAAATATTTGTATGTATGGGTTGAATCTTACAATATGAAATCCATAGTAGCAAAATACCAGATCATCAGACAATCTCAGTGTTTATATTACTACATTACATGCATTCTAATACTGTAGAATACATGTATGTATGTAAAACTGACATTTAAATGCACTACACAGTTAAAAAATTAGGTACCGCTGATATGAGAAGTTTTGCTTTCTCTCATGATCTCTAATTAAATAACTTTGAGGTTATGCTGCCTCAACAATAAAGAAAATATATTACTTAAACACAGCATAAACTGAATAGTTAATTTATTTAGTGAATTGAGATTTGGGCTACATCTTGCATCACAGGAGGCAGCCCCTTCTCCCCACCCTGGCTACTTTTCTGCCTTAACCAATAACTATCCCATTAGACTGTAGATCTATATTATATTTAAGCTCTGCAACTAAATCAAATCAAGTTTATATAGTGTTTGCCTTCTTGTCTCCCCTCTGTTGCTAGCCTCTTAGTAAAAAGTATACCAACGCAGTGTAGCAACTGCCTTATACTCACAGTAATGAACTCATACTAGACCTAAATCATTTTGTAAAAGGTGTAAATTGTTAAGATATGAGGCCTCATTTTCACAAAAAAGCTTGGACTGTGAGCATGGCAGTTACACACTACATGCTGAGCACACAACTCTGACACATACTTTAATGTTGTATGGTGAAGGACACATACTTTAATCTTGTATGGTGAAGCTGTAAAGAAATCCTTACTTCAGCTTCCTAGACTCAAAAGGATTTAGTCTCAGCAAAAATCAAAATCTTAATTTTAACAATGATTGTCCGTGAGACAAAAGGCTTCAATTCCACTGCACCAGACCAAGCCACAAACAAATGCTTAAGTGATTGGTGACTCCATAGCTCATTATGCTGAAGAAGGAGAGAGTGACTGCAAGTTTTCTTTCAGGTACCAGAATCTCAGGTATCAGACAACTATAACTACAGTATGGTAGTTGCATATGTGTGTGTGAATGTCTTGGGGTGAAAAACCTTGAGGGATGTCTGAGCTCTCTGTGCATGTCATAAATGTAGGTGAGACTCTGATGCTGAATAGAATACTCCTTTCCCAATGGTTTATGCCTAGGTACAAAGAAAAGATGATTGGCTTCAATAATTATATAAATAATTGGTGTCATTCTAGTGAGATCCACTATGTGTCCAGATAGAATGAGATGCTAGACAGTCTTATGTGCTTTGCAAGGTATGGTCTGCACCTCTAGTTCAAAGGCTTCTGAATTGTAGCTAAAGCCCTTGCTGCCATATAGTGCCTTTTATTAGTTAAGTTCAGTTAATGAACATTCCAGTGTAGGAAATGCATCAGTATTAAAATAGGTTAAAATTAAATGGCTTTGCTCATTGCCAGACATCTAAACCACAACTTGTCTTGTCTTGGGGTAATCCTGCATTTGTAAAGAATCCATATATATGTAATCATTAGAACATGGTTTAAATGCCCTGAATCCACTCCCACAATGCCTGGATTTAGAGCCTACTATGCCTTCAGATCAATTGATAACTGTGGTGGTGTGTCCATATTTGCCAAAAACATATTATCTCTAGACAGATTCCAGAGCTACACAAATTGAACTTATTGCACTCCAAATTACACTAAACAAAATCATCTGTCAATTTATTGCCTGTTATTGTATACCTTCCATGACCCCAGAAGTTCATGTCAGGTACCTAAATGTCTTGGATGAACACGCCATAAACATGAACTTCATCCAACTAATCAAAATCTAAAGTCCTTTAAAACTGCTCTAAGTGGATGCTTACATAATGCAGTTAATTGTACTTGTTCAGAAAGGAGATCTCCTTTGCCAGTGGCTGCTTTGGATGATTGGGTGAGAAACAAAGATATAGGTAATCTCCAAACACTTGACCCTACTCAGTTTGGATTTGTCAAAGGGAGATCATGCCTGTTAAACCTGTTGGATTTATTCAAGACAGTCACCAAGGCCCAGGACAAGGGGAAATCTGTGCATACAACCTACCTAGACTTAGCCAAGGCTTTTGACACTATCTCCCACTCAGGCATCATTGACAAACTCACCCAGCTGTGTATCAACCCTAATATCATTAGATGGGTCACTAACTGGCTCACAGATGGAGCACATATAGTCAAAATAGTGGAATCCACCTCCAACAGCAGACCTGTAACCAGTGGTGTTCCACAGGGATCAGTCCTGAGACCTCTAATGTTTGGAATCTTTTTCTCTGAAATACATGCAAAAATTAAGGTCTGTGGCTGAAAAAGTTTGCTGATGACTGCAAAATGGGAGCGGTCATAGAATCTCCAGATTACGTCAACATCCTACAAGAGGGTCTTACACTAACAAATGATTGGTGCCAAACTCATGCCCCCGGATTCATGAATCCTCCATGTAAGACTAAATAAGACTTACTCGGAAACTGCAGTTGAACGGTATGACATCAGCATGCCATGCATATTCATGACGGCACGCTGACTCCACTCCAAGTCTAACACGGACCGTGCAGGAAGGTAGGGAGTGTGTCTGACTGCCGAGCAGTCCAAAGGTCCACGCCCCTGCAAGTGTCTGAATTGTGAAATGTCAACACACATGAGCAAGTCCGCTCAAATGTCTACGTACCCAACACTACCACTACACTCCCTGACATTGTAAACCCCCAGTACAGTTATAAAAAGTAAAACTTTAATTTTTTTTCTAAGTTCCGATATAGCTGCCTGTATTTGCGCATGTTTGCGCGGGTGTGCCCATTGCCCAGCTGCAGTTAGCAATCCCGACACTGAAGAGCATAATAAGGAATGTTTATACAAATTAAGCCAAATAGCAATAGCATAGTGGTAGAGACTTTGCACAAAGAGGAGGAATTCATGGTTCGAGTCCCACCACTCCCCTTTCTATTATATGTTTTAAATTAGTATATGAAATAATTCCTGACATATATGATTAAAATTTTACTAAAAAGCATTGAAATGGCCTATGTATCAGTGAACAAAATGTATATTTATAAAGGATCCTGACATATAATTGCCCGTAGTTAAGCAACGCTTTACCCAGCACAATATAATTGCCCATGGCTAAGTAGCACTTTACCCAGTGCAATAGAGTTGCCCATAGCTAAATAGCACTTTACCAGTGCAATATAGTTGCCTGTAGTTAAGCAGCGCTTTACCCAGCGCAATAGAGTTGCCCATAGCTAAATAGCGCTTTACCCAGCGCAGTCGGTTTGCGCGGGGGTGCGTGCCACGCCAACCAGTGCACCGTCGGGCAACGTGGAGCAACGTAGAGCAAAGTTGCCTAAACACAGCCACACCCCCTAGCCTGTCTGGACAGTAGCAAAATAAAAAGCAATGACAAGGTTCGAACCCGGGACACTGTGCAACATAATCAAAGTACTGAACCACTAAGCCATGAAAGCTTAGGATAAACAGCCACTGTTAACATACATATACTTATAAATGGTAGATTAACCATTGCTAAGCAGGTCTGCAGTCAGCCGAGAATTTTCAAAAACAGCCAATCACAAAAAAGTGTGGGAAATGCGGCATATTTAAGCCCCATAGGCGGGAATACTCGCCATAACTGATTGTAGCTCCCATCTGCAGTTAGAATGGCTGGTGCTGGAGAGGGTACATGCTTTTGAGCGCAATGCTGGGGCATCGAGGAGTCAAAATACATGGTTTGGCTCCTTGTCCACCGTCATGAGTCAAGACTCCTGCAGGGCCAGTTCCAAGGGACGGAGTGCATGGCAGAGGCTTGGAACCGGTTAGCTCATGATCTCACAGGTGCCACAAGCATTCCTCGGGCTGGTGAGCAGGTCCATCACCACCATGCAGACCTGAAGAGATGGAAGCAGGACCTACTGAAATGATGGATACAGGAGGCCCGTGGGATGCAAGATGCCCCACTACTGAGTAGGTAGCCATGGAATGCAGTATGTAAGACATGCTAATTTAGTCTATATAATGGAAAGGTATGTCTCAATATCCCTTCATTAACTTCACAGCTGCAGGTGTCTGTGCTGTGAATCAGCAAGCCTATGCAGATAGGCTGCTAAGGCTGCGCCACCAGGCAGGTTAGTAATTATTCTGCATGTATTGTTATATAAAATAGGTGAGAGAGCCTGAAAGAAAGTGTTGTAGCCCAATAATACAGCCATAAAATGCCCTGAATAATTCCTCTGCATGTACTGTTATATAAAATAAGTCAGAGAGTCAGAAAAAGAGTTTAGTAACCCATTAAGAAAGGTAAAATAAGTCTGGAATAATATCTCTGCATGTACTGTCATATAAAATAAGTGAGCAAGCCTGAAAAAGAGTGTTGTAACCTATTAATAAAGGTATAATATGCCTTGAATATGTCTTCCGTATGCACTGTAATATCAAATAAAGGAGAAAGCCTGTAGAAAAGTGTGTAATGTAATTAATAAAGGTATAATACTTGGAGTGTGTCTGTGTCACTTACTTTGAAATGTTGTTGTACCCTTGCATTATACAAATAGTACTGTTGTAATAAGTGCTGTCAACCTACAGTTGGGCAGTCCCATATAAAGTGGATAATGGAAGTGCCAGTAGCTGTGAAGCATATATACAGTCCTCAACAGTCAATTAATGGCTGGCATGCATAAGTAAATCTGGCACATGAGTAGCTTGTTAATGTGTTCCCCAGAAATGTGAGTGTGCTACATGAAATGTAGGGTTCTGCAGAAATTTAACTGAAAATGTCACGTGAACACATCCAGATATGTAGATATAGAAATATAAATAAATTAAATAACTATGTAGCAGTAACATCTGCATCTTGGACAGTTAGTATGGCAGATATAGGTCAGGTATGTAATGAACTAGCCAAACCCATTATACAACCTAATGCATGTTGCCAAGTGTAATAATACGTGTTGGGGATATACACCTGCAGTCAATAGGAATGTAGTGTAGACTAAAAGTACCTATAAGATTTTAATTGAGGTTTCTTTCTACACCCTACTGTATGTGCATAAACAATGCAATTCCACACCTCAATGGGTATGTCTAATCTCAAAACATTTGTTGGGACATATGTCCTATTGTTCTATAAATATCTGCATTTACTTTGATGCATGTGCCCTGTTCAAACACCACAATCTTGGTGGCCTGTTGCCACCAATCAGCCCTGCATGCTGTTTGAATGTCCACTGTCATTTAATATATGCATGTGTTATGCTTGCTGTTCAACTGTTTGAACCTTGGTGTGTTGGGTTAATGGGAATATTACTGCATGCTGTTACAACTAATTTGGAATGCTGTTGTTTATGTTGTAATTAAACACACCTAATCACAGAACGTATGGGAAGGCCGGTCCCAACGGACCCACCTGTCCCTCCTCAGCTGGCGATTGCACCTGGCACCAGCAGGTCTGGTGCCCAGCCCGGGCTCCCCTCCTCCATTGGTCCTGTGCCACCTTCGGGTGGAAGTGCTGCAGGGGATGGGGCTCATCCCCCATGTGCAAGCGTGGGTGGAGAAGGGCCACCTGTCACCCTCTGAAGGGTCCGGGCTATGGTGTGTAGGGAGATCCAACGTTCAGTCGCTGATCCCCTATGCCAGCTCGAGGAGAGAGTGGTGCGACTCATGGGTGAGCCTGCCCCTCCTACACAGCCCCCAGCACAGCCACCCTCAGGGCTGTGAAGGTGCAGTGGTGACTGCCCATGGGTGGAGATCTCAGTTCCACTGTTACCATCTGTGGGCTCATAGGCTTTCGATTTCCAAATATCCGTCCCCGTCAATTGTGTTCACCCACCCCATGTGTCATACTCCTCCCCTGTATGCGTCTTGTTTGTCTTGTCTGTTTACCTCCCCAACCTACCTCCCCAAATATACCTACTTCCTCTACCTCACTTTCCACTCTCACCTGAAAAAAAAGGGCAATCTGTTCCCACAAAAACATTATGCCCCGTACATAGCTGCCCATTTCGCACACATGTCCGCTGAACATGTAAACTGATAATTATAATTGGCAGTACAACAGACTTTGCTGTCCTCACCCCTCTCTCAGGGGTGGAAGGTTTCAAATTTCACACCAAATTTATTCCATATGCACAGCTGTTGCTGGTAAAGAAATGGGTAGCTATGGACCTTCCCTACAACCGTCCTGCACATCCCAAGCTTGTTTCCCTACTGTCTTTCCCTCTTTGTGCCCCCTTTTTCACCACTTTCCTATCTCCCCATTTTCTTTTCTTTCAAAGAAATTAGCATGGGGGTTAGCGGGAGTAAGCAGGTTTGAGAGAGTGTGCGCATGGAAATCACACACAAACATACACCCCCACACACACACACACTTAGCAATTGCAGGATTCAAACCCCTACCTAACTATGTTATGATACTAGAGAGAAACGCATTAACATGACGTGCTATATGCTTTACTGGGTGTTTTCATTTCTCCTGCTATATTTGTAGGATGCTGACATCATCAGACTGGACATGGTAATGTGTGTGCACTTTGTTTTATGCAATCCCCGGACTGCACCATGGGGGACAGCAGGTGTTAACAGCTTGAACAGGACTCCACAATCCTTACCTTGTGTGATCTATCTGTGGACCAGTTGCCAATCCATCATGTGACAATACATATTTATGAACAGTGTGTTGATTTTGTAGATACAACATGTGTCTGGGATGTTGGAAAAGGGCTAATCAATGTCTATGTGGGATGTGTGTAGCTCATTTCAGTGATGTATGCCGTGGGTGGCTGCCTTGCAAACAGTCTAGCAGGTTTGGGAACCATGATCTGCCCATGACCAAATCAAAGTTGGTAGGGTTGTGTGTTTGTCGGCTTCCAATAGCTCTGTTTATGACTTCAATCATGATGGACTCCATAGCCTTGCAGATCAGACTTCATAGGCTTATAAGACTATAGTTCCCATGGTCTGTTGTGCACCATCACTTGTGGAGTTTGCCGTATGTTGCTGTAACCCATTCAACGGTTTCATATCCTGTAGAGAGGGTGAGGCTCAACAGACTGTTCGGGTGCAGGGTCTGTTTGTTCTGCAGTTCACTTATGACACATATGGGGAAACAATGTAATCCAATTGATGCCATGTTTTCAGCTTTGGAAGGAGCTGTTTACCCATTCTACATGTGATATCTCCTGGTATGATGATAGGGCCTTTTGTTAGTGGGAGGTGGGTATGTATGTATGGGCCTGTCTGACAGGATGTTGGCATTGTCAGTCATTTACAGTTGGCCCTGACTCAGGACATATATGAGTGTCCATTGCTATTTATGACATAGCTGAAGGAAGTGTCATGGTTCTGTCTGGACTCCTTCACAGATAATCTTTCCAAAACACCAACAAACTTAAGCACTGAACCTCTGTTATACACTTTTACACACTGAACACCCTACTGATCCTTTTTGATCAGTCAAAAGAGTATTTCATCATAATATGACATGTCCAAAGGTCAGTTTTGTGTGTACTCTCCAGTCCATCTGGTGAATATGGGACTTTTCGGGCAATGTTACAACTGCCTTATGTACACAGACAACCCTCTCCTCCTCCCAACAAACTCAGATATATGTGAGAGATGCAACTATATGGACAAACTGGAGGCTGAAATCTCTCGACCCATGACTGGCACAGTCTATCAGGAGGAGAAGGTAACCACACACACCACAAATCCAGTCTCACATAGACCTATAGCAACAGCAAACCAAACACATAAGCACACAAAAACATACTCGGAGGCTCTAACTAAAAATCTGCCTAAGTAGCAGAGACCTCCGAAGCAGACACCGAAACAACTGCTACCCCACAACAATACCCACATATCACATAGTTCACAAAGTCAGTGTGCCACACAGTCACTGCCCTTAAGGCTAAACAACACACCTAATACACTTGTAATAGGTGACTCTATTGTCAGACACACTGACGTCCCACTCACCAGGCTGAACAAGGAGAAGGTCACTGTAAGCTGTCTGTCAGGTGCCAGGATCCGCCACATAACACATGCACTCAGGTCACTCCAAAGCAAGTACAAATATGACTCCGTCATTGTCCATGCTGGTATGAATGACCCAAGATGTTCCTCCCTGGACTACATGAGAAGAAACATAGAGGAGCTCTCTGATCATGTAGCCCAGGCCGGTATGACCCTGACCTTGTGCAGCATCTTACCCTCACCAAGAATGATGCCACAGTATAAAGACAAAATGATCAATTTTAACAGTAATATATTGGTGTCATTCAAAGGGGATCCAGTGTCTGTCAGCCTGGGATGACATGCTCGACAAGCCACGTTGCTTCACTAGGGACGGCTTGCACCTGTCACCCCTGGGCTTTCAAATATTGGATAAGGCTCTTGCCACCCCCATAGTGCCTTTTTTAGGCAAGGCTCAAAAGACAAACCCACCTCCATAGATGATACAAGGTAAAAGAAACCGAGGGTAATGCTGCTCAATGCCAGAAGTCTACACCTCAAAATGCACGCACTCAAGGCTCTCTTCAGTATGGAGAATATCGATATCTGTGCGGTAACAGAAACCTGGTTCAAGGCTCCCGAAAGCACTCCAGCACTACCAGGTTATACTTCATACCATGCTTTCCGGCCACAAAACCCGGACCAAACCACAAAAGGAGGGGAAGTATCCATATACATAAAAGATACACACACCTCCAGGTTAGTAGCACTGCACGAAGCATCAGAGACCATCCATGTGCAACTAACAGTGGGCAAAACTGCCTTTCAGTCTGTAGCCTGCTACAGACCACCCTCACAAACTCAGGGACCCCACTCGACTTTCCTGAGAACACTGGAGATTATTAAGGTCTCTCCAAACACCATTATATTGGGTGACTTCAACTACCCAAACATTGACTGGGAATACTACTCAAGCCCCAACACCCTCACCCAACAGTTCCTAGAATTTATAAACTCAAATGCTATGGAACAACTGGTCACCACCCCCACAAGAGGGGAAAACATATTGGACCTGGTCATCACCAACATGGGGACTCTATGTTCCACACCAGAGGTATACCCCTCATTGGTAAGGTCAGACCATACATTTATCTCACTGGACATCCATATCCTGTCCCCACCCCCAGCCAAGGTAATCTTGGTGAAGAACTTCTCAAAAGCAAACGTCACACTTCTCAAAACCGAGGTGGTATCCTTCAAAGCCCCCGGGCCAGTGGGAAATACGGCTCAAACCGCAGAATCATTTACAAATGCATTCTATGGACACCTACAGGAATGCATGGATCATGCTATCCCAAATTAAACCAAGACTGACTCCTCCAAAGGCAGGGGACCTGTCTGGTGGACCCCAGCCATAAATAAGCTATAGAACAAAAGGAGGAGGCTACTACATGATCGAGCAAAATCCCTAAAAGGGAAGGCATCTTTGCCTCTGGTGTGGAACATAGAGTCCCCATGTTGGTGATGACCAGGTTGCTCACTCAACTGAGTGCAGTGAGATCATATTCTGATTTCAGGCACTCCTACTGTGTACAAAGAGAGCATCTGGGAAACAGAAAAAAAAATTAAGCTTGTTTCCTGCCTTTCCTGATAAGTGGTATAGACTATTTGTAGGCTTCTGAGCCCCCAAGCCCTTCTGTGTTGGAGGGAAGCCTTCTAGCTTAGTTTTTTTTTCATAACTAGCCAGTTTTCTAGTTTCAGCACTCAAATCTATTTCTTTGATCTCAGCACTTGTTCAGAAAAAAACAAAAAACAAAAAGCTTTTACTGTACTTGTGTTTCTACCTACTTTATTTTACTTTTGCATCATCTTAAAAGTACTCAATTGTATTTATTACTGCTTGATGTAACTCATTCTAAGCCTTTCATTTTAAACACTTGGGCTTCGGACCAGTTGTTTTGCACTGAGAGGGTTTGTGGTCTGCACTGTAGTGGCAGAACAGGTAGCTTACATCTTTCTAGGTTGGGAACTGCTGATTGAGGGCTCAGTGTCTGTTATTCTAAAAGTGTATTAATTCTGGTTTAAGCACGTGGGGTTTCAGGCCAGTTATTTTACATTAAGAGGGTTCGTGGTCTGCACTCTTGTGGGAGGAGAGGCTGGACTCTGCCCTTCTGAGCTGGGAATTTCTGGTTAAAGGCTTATAGTGCATGCATATCTGAACTGTTTCTTACTGAAGTTGGTGCGCCTTGTTTGCTGTGGCATTGACTGGATTCGGGCCTGCTGGATCTAGCTTTGTTTGTGTAACTTGAGCACTAATCCAGGCATTCTCTAAAGTATTCAATTGTATTTATTACTGCTTGGTAGTAACTTGATTAAAGTGGAGCTATCGTTCTAAGTCTTTTGGATTAAGCACTTAGGCTTCAGACCAGTTGTTTTACATTAGGAAGGTTTGTGGCATGCACTGTGGTGGCAGGACAGGTAGCTTTCATCCTTCTAAGTTGGGAACTGCTGATTGAGAGCCCAGTGTCTGTTATTCTTAAAGTGTATTAGTTCTGGTTTAGGCACTTGGGCTTCAGGCCAGTTATTTTACATTAAGAAGGTTCGTGGACTGCACTCTTGTGGGAGAAGAGGCTGGACTCTGCCCTTCTGAGCTGGGAATTTCTGGTTAAGGGTTTATAGTGCCTGAATATTTTAACTGTATCTTACTGAAATTGGTACACCTTGTTTGCTGTAGCATAGACTAGATCCAGGCCTGCTGAATCTAGCTTTGTTTATATGCTTGTTGTTTGTTTGCTTGTTATTTCCCTGGAACGCTAATTCCACCTAATACGCGGCTTCTCAGCACTTCTGTGGATCACTAGTGATATCTGCATTGCTTACTGTACTTATTTCCTTGTTTCACTTGAAAGAAAGTTACTGTTTGTCATTTTTGCATTTAAGTTACCTGTAACACATTGCACTTAAGTTACCTGGCACTTGCTCACTAAAGCAATTATATAAGTCAGCACTAAAAATTAAAAAGCACTACACCCTCACTCCCCACTGGCCCTTGTTTTCAATTATTAAGGAATTCCCAATATTATTCTAGCATGTCCAAAGGTCAGTTGTCAATCGCCTCTCCGGTCCAGCTGGTTAATCTGGGAATCTTGAGGCAATGTTACAACTTCCTCATGTACACAGACAACCCTCTCCTCCTCCCAACAAATTCCAATACATGTGAGAGATGCAACCATATAGCCAAACTGGAGGCTAAGCTCTCTCAACTCAGTACTGGCATAACCAGTCAGGAGGAGAAGGAAACCACACTCACTACAATTCCAGTCTCACATAGACCTACCATGACAGCAAACCAGACACATAATCACACAAAAACATACTTGGAGGCTCTAAATAAAGATCTGCCTAAGCAGCAGAGACCTCCAAAGCAGACACCCAAGCAACCGCTACCCCAAAACAAAACACGTGCAACACATATCTCACAAAGTCAGTGTGCCAAACAGTCACAGCCCTTAAGACTAAACAACACACCTGATACACTTGTAATAGGTGACTCTATCGTCAGGCACACTTACGTCCCGCTCACCAGGCTGAACAAGGAGAGGGTCAAGGTGAGCAGCATGTCGGGCCTAGGATCCGCCACATAACACAAGCACTCAGGTCACTCCAAGGCAAGTACAAATATGACTCAGTCATTGTCCATGCTGGTGTGAATGACCTGAGACGTACCTCCCTGGACGACATGAAAAGAGACATAAAGGAGCTCTCTGAGCATGTAGCCCAGGCCGGTATGACCCTGACCTTGAGTAGCATCTTACCCTCACCAAGAATGATGCCACAATATGAAGACAAGATGATCAATTTCAACAATTGGCTTAAGTATTGGTGTCATTCAAAGGGGATCCAATGCCTGTCAGCTTGGGATGATATGCTCGACAAGCCATGATGCTTCGCTAGGGACAGCTTGCACCTGTCACCCCTGGGCTTTCGGATATTGGCAAAGGCTCTTGCTACCCCCATAGTGCCTTTTTTAGGCAAGGCTCAAAAGACAAACCCACCTCTATAGGTATCACAAGGGATAAGAAACTAAGAGTAATGCTACTCAACGCCAGAAGTCTAAACCTCAAAATGCACGCACTCGAAACTCTTCTTAGCATGGAGAACATCGATATATGTGCAGTAAGAGAAACCTGGTTCAGGGCTCCCGAGAGCACCCCAGCACTACCAGGTTATACCTCATACCATGCTTTTCGGCCCCATAACTTGGACCGAACCACAGAAGGAGGGGGAGTATCGATATTCATCAAAGATACCCACACCTCCAGGTTGGTGGCAAAGCACGAAGCATCAGAGACTATCCATGTGCAACTAACAGTGGGTAAAACTGCCTTCCAGTTTATAGCCTGCTACAGACCACCCTCCCAAACCCAGGAACCCCACTCGGCCTTCCTGAGAACACTGGAAAATATGAAGGTCTCTCCAAACACCATTATATTGGGCGACTTCAACTACCCAAACATAGACTGGGAGCATTACTCTAGCTCCAACACCCTAGCCCAAAGGTTCCTAGAATTTATAAACTCAAATGCTATGGAACAACTTGTTACCACTTCCACAAGAGGGGAAAACATACTGGACATGATCATCACCAACATGGGGACTCTATGCTCCAGACCAGAAGTGTATCCCTCACTGGTAAGATCAGACCATAAACTAATCTCACTGGATATTCACATCCCGACCCCACCCCCTGCCCAGAAAACCACAGTGAAAAACTTCTAAAGCAAATTTCACACTCCTCAAAACTGAGGTGGAATCCTTCAAAGCCCCGGGGCCTGTGGAAAATACAGCCCAGACCGCAGAATCCTTTATAAACGCATTCTATGAACACCTTCAGGAATGCATGGATCATGCGATCCCAAATAAAACCAAGACCCAATCCTCCAAAGGCAGACGCCCTGTCTGGTGGACCCCAGCCATAAACAAACTATACAATAGAAGGAGGAAGCTACTAAATGATAGAGCAAAATCCCAAAAGGGAAGGCATCACTGATCAGTATTAGCAAAAACTACGGGCACTCATAAAATTGTCTAAGGCCAGCTTCGAGAAAAATTGCACAGGACACTAAGGATAATCACAAGGCTTTCTTTAGTTATGTTAGGAACCTGGGTGGGAATTCCCAGATATGCTCAGAATTAGTCCAAAATGACAAAAAATACACTGAACCCACAGACATTGCCAACATCCTAGCTGACAGGTTCAGCGCAAACTTCCCCTCCCACCAAAAGGGCAAATATCTATCCCAGCAGAGTGCTGCTCCCCACTGACATCTCAGATGCTCAGGTAAGAGCCGCCCTCTCCAAAGCAAAAAACACAGCATCAATGGGACCAGACGGTGTCCCGGGATGCGTCCTACATGAACTCCAAGAAGAGCTAAACCCAAACATAAAACTACTGTTCAATCTTAGCCTTACTACAGGATATGTGCCCAAAGAGTGGCGTACAGCAACAGTGGTCCCTCTCCATAAAGGTGGTGCCTCAACGGATCCTGGAAACTATCGCCCCATAAGCCTGACTAGCTTGGTCTGCAAAGCTATGGAAAGGATCATCATGGACCTCATAAATAAAGATATTGGGGACCTACAGACACTGGATCCTACCCAGTTCGGCTTTGTTAAGGGCAGATCCTGCCTCTTAAACCTGGTTGATTTCTTTGAAACAGTCACCAAGGCCATTGACGAGGGAAGGTGGTCTACACAGCCTACCTGGACCTCGCAAAAGCCTTCGATACAATACCCCACTCGGGCATTATAGATAAGCTCACCAGCTTAAATATAAACCCCTATGTCACTAGATGGATTGCAACCTGGTTCAAGGACAAAACCCACATGGTTAGAATTGCTGGAGCCATGTCAGACTCCAAACCAGTTACAAGTGGTGTCCCACAAGGCTCAGTCCTGGGACCTCTCTTGTTCGGTATATATTTCTTGGAGGTACAGGCCAACACGGAAGGACTGTGGCTGACCAAGTTCGCAGATGACTGCAAACTGGGCACCATAATCGACACGCCAACCGACACAAGCATCCTCCAAAAGGGCCTCATAGAAACAGACAACTGGTGCCAGAGCCATGGCCTCAAGCTAAATGCCAAAAAGTGTATAGTCATCCCCTTTGGCAAAAACAAAGTGCCCACAAATTACCACATAGGTGGTAATCCATTAAGTACAGAAGAAGTAATTAGGGACCTGGGGACCCAAGTTGATAGCAATCTCTCATTTGACAACCATGTGGCCAAAGTGGTTAGAAAAACATTTTATATAGCTCACCTAATCATGAAGGGATTCACATCTAGATCAGGGGAGGTCATCGTGCCTCTTTACTCATCCCTCATCAGGTCCATAATTGAGTACAATGCCCCTTTTGGGATGTACCTTACCAGACACCTGCAGCAACTGGAAAGACCCCAAAAGTACCTCACCAAGAGGATCAAAGGGCTCAAACAGATGCCATATGCTGCCCGGTTAAAGAAACTCCAGCTCTACTCAGTGGCATACCACCTGTTCAGAGGCGATCTGTGCCTGACATATAAAAACATGTCCAACCAGGAATTAATGGACATGCTGCACCTCAGAAAATCCAAATCCCATCGAGCTACGCACTTGAGAGACTTGAACCTCAGCACTGAAATAAATAGGACATGCTGGAGGGACAGATTCATAACCCAGAGGCTCCTTTCACTCTGGAATAAAATCCCAGTCCAGATTAAGCAGAGTCCCTCATTGACTCTCTTCAAGAGGAATCTTGATGAGTGAATGGGAGATCTTAGGTTTACCCCGGGTATCACTTCAGTGTCACTGTTAGACAGAGGCACAGTATACTAACCTCGAAAAAGGGCATAGCAAAATAAATTTAAAATGGGTGGCGAAAGCCAAACACATTCTGGCTAGGCTTATAAATGCCCTAGGGCAGATAGCCTAGTATGAACCGATGAACCTATGAACTAGCAAGAAGCTACGATCACTCTCAAAATCATCTAAGGCCATCTTTGAAAGAAAAATTGCACAAGACACTAAAGGCAATCACAAGGCCTTCTTTAGTTATGTCAGGAACCTGGGTGGCAACTCCCAGATATGCTCTTAGTTAGTGCATAATGACAAAAAATATACTGAACCCACAAACATTGCCAACATCCTGGCAGACAGGTTCAGTGCAAATTCCCCCCCCCCCCATCCCCCCAAAAGAGCAAATGTCCATCCCAACAGAGTGTAGCCTCCCTGACATCACAGATGAACAGGTGAGAGCTTCCCTCTCCAAAGCAATGACACAGCATCAATGGGACTGGACGGTGTCCCGGGCTGCGTCTTACATGAGCTTCATGAAGAACTTAACCCTCACATAAAGTGACTGTTCAATATCAGACTTACTACAGGATATGTACCCAAGGAATGGCGTACAGCAACAGTGGTCCCACTCCACAAAGGTAGTTCCACAACGGACCCTGGACACTATCGCCCTATAAACCTGACCAGCCTCATCTGCAAAGCTATGGAGCGTATCATCATGGAACTCATAAACAAAGACATCAGGAACCTCCAGACACTGGTTCCATCCCAATTTGGCTTTGTTAAGGGCAGATCTTGCCTCTTGAACCTGGTTGACTTCTTTGAAACAGTTACCAGGGCCATAGACATAGGGAAGGTAGTCCACACAGCCTACCTGGACCTCGCAAAAGCCTTCGACACAATACCCCACTCGGGCATCATAAATAAGCTTACCAGCTTAGATATCAACACATATGTCACAAGATGGATTGCAAACTGTATCAGGGATAGCACCCACATGGTCAGAATTGCAGGTGCCATGTCAGACTCTACACCAGTTACAAGTGGCGTCCCACAAGGCTCAGTCCTGGGACCTCTCTTGTTCAGTATATATTTCTCTGAGGTACAGGCTAACACGAGAGGACTATGGCTGACCAAGTTCGCAGATGACTGCAAACTGGGTGCCATAATCAATTCTCCGGCTAACACAAGCATCCTCCAAAAGGGTCTCACAGAGATGGATAACTGGTGCCAGAGCCATGGCCTAAAGCTAAATGCCATAAAATGCATAGTCATCCCCTTTGGGAAAAACATAGTGCCCACAAATTACCACATAGGTGGTAATCCATTACATACGGAAGAAGTAATTAGGGATTTGGGGACCCAAGTAGATAGTAATCTCTCCTTTGACAATCACGTTGCCAAAGTGGTTAGAAAAACCTTCTATATAGCAGACCTTATCACGAAAGGTTCCACATCTAGATCAAGGGAGGTCATTGTGCCCCTCTACTCATCAGGCCCATACTTGAATACAGTGCCCCATTTGGGATGTACCTTACCACACATCTGCAGCAACTGTAATGACCCCAAACGTACCTCACCAAGTGGATCAAGGGACTCAAACAGATGCCCTACGCAGTTCGGCTAAAGAATTTCCAGCTCTACTCAGTTGCTTACCGCCTACTCAGATGCAATCTGTGCCTGACGTATAAAGCCATGTCCAACCCAGAATTAATGGTCATGCTCAACCTCAGGATATCCAAATCCCTTAGAGCTACACACTCCAGGGACTTAAACCTCAGCACAGAAATAAATAGGACATGCTGGAGGGACAGATTCATATTCCAGAGGCTCCCCTTACTCTGGAACAAAATCCCAGTCCAAGTTAGGCAGAGCCCCTCACTGACCCTCTTCAAGAGGAATCATGACGAGTGGATGGGAGATTGTACGTTTACCCCTGGGATCTCTTCTGGGTCCCTGCTAGACAGAGGCACAATAAACTAACCGTAAAAGGGCTATCTTGTGTGACCTACTATTCAAAGGCACAGTCTACTAATCTAAAAGGGTGGCAAAAGCCAAACATACTCTGGCTAGGCTTATAAATGCCCTAGGGCAGATAGCCTAGTATCAACCTATGAACCTATGAACCTATGATAATGTTTGGAGTGCACATTGTTTATTGATGATACTGATTGCATGTTTTTTATCTTCTTTGCTTTCCCACTTTCTATGAACAACCTAAGTATCTGTAGTACATATTTGATTATGACAGGGTTCCAATTAATTATATATGTGTCTGTTGTCATATAACTGTGTGCACAAGGCAGGATTGGTGAATAGTGAGAGGTTCCTGGGTTAACACATGCAACTGCCAGGTATGTGTGGCCCACTGCTGTACTCAGACATGGCCTAAGTGTGTGAGCATGCCCAGTTTGGCCTTTCAGTGTTTTGTTGCCTGACATTTGTCTCATTTATTCAAGTGTGTGAGCATGCCCAGTGTGATCTTTCAGTATGTTGCTGTCTGAAGTCCACTACATTTGTTAACGTGTGTGAACATGCCCAATATTAACATTTATGCTATATGTGTGTTGAAAATCAAGTTATATTTTTACTCCAGGGCTCATCTTTGTGTCATAACTCGACAGGGATTATGCTGTGCCTGCAGGGTTTCCATGAGACACTTTGCATAGACTTATCAACATTTCTTCATACAGGCTAATCACTGAAATACTGTCATGGTTTGGTGGTTCAGTACTGTGACTATAGTGCACAGTATCCTGGGTTCGAGGGCTGTCACTGCTCTATATTTTCATACTGGGCAGACCAGACTGCTTAAGGACCAGTAAAGCAGATCTGAGCATGTTTACCTGCTTTTGCTCAACTATGCCCAACTTTGACCAAACTTGCCCAACATTGCTCAACATTAACCAACATTGCTGAACGTTGCCCAATATTGCTCAACATTGCCCAAAGTTGTGCTAGTTAGTGTGTGCAATTTTGTTTACATATACTAAATAGTGGTAAAAGCTGTTTAGCACTGCTTTATAATGCTTTAAACATGGCAATCATGCCTCAGGTGGTGCTGCAGGGCTGTCTATGTTGGATGCACATAGTACACTCCCTATACATGTTTGAAATCAGGTAGTGTCAAGTTAGGCATCCCTTTTACTATATGTGTGAGTCAGAGAGAGGTATCATTTCCAGGGTTCTTACTGTGCCAGTGTATGTGCTATGCATTGCCTCTTTGCCAAGGCCAAAGCATACTGGGCACGCCTCCTTCTGCCTACTGGGGCAGGCTCAGGTTGTTCCTCCTCCAAGTCACGCTCTGCCTGTGATGGTCTTGACAATGGTGGGGGGCTGTTTGGCCCGGGCCTATGCTGCTCCTGCTGCAGCTGTTTTCGCAAGATCATATTATGTAGCATAGCACATACCATGACAATTTGGCTACATGTAGTTGGTGAGTACTGCAAGGCTCCACCAGATGTGTCCAGGCACCGGAACTGTGACTTGAGCAGCCCAAACACACGCTCGATTACATTTCATGTTTGTGCGTGTGCCTCATTATGGCGTTCCTGTTCAGGTGTGTGTGCATTTCTGATGGGTGTCATCAGCCACGGCTCCAGTGCATATCCAGCATCCCCCACTAGGTGACCATGAGGGATGTCCCCACTGGCAAATGTCTGGTACAGCTGTGTTAGATGCCAGATATGGGAATCATGGTAGCTTCCAGGGCAGCCAGCACACACATTTGGTATTATGCCCTGGGCATCACACATGACCTGGCAGTTGATGGAGGGGAAGCCCTTGCAGTTAATGTAGGCCCTACCCCGCTCACCGGTTGGTGCTTTAATGCGTATGTGCGTGCAGTCTATTGCACCCACTACCTCAGGGTATTCCGCTATTTGCTGGAAAAGACACATATTGCTGGCCAATGCCTCATGGGAATTGGGGAAATATACATGATCACTGACATGTGCTGACATGGCATTCAGGAACTGGTGCAGTACCCTGGATGCTGATGCCTGTGATATCCCCATCATATCACCAGTTGGTCTCTGGAAGGTACCTGTTGCTAGTATTCTTTGGCCAACACATACCTTGGTTTCCACTGGGATGGGTTCCCCTCTGTTGGTTCTGTGTGTGAGGTGTGGCCTGCACAGCTGAACAATTTGCTGCATGAGGTCTCTGTCCACTCTATAGCTCTCCACTATCTCCAGCTCATGTAACCCCTGGTAGGTTACCCTGGGCCTGTACACTTTTCTCCGTCTCCTCACTGGGGGTTGCACAGCAGCATTCACATTGTTACCACCCTCAGCATGTTGCATATGTCACCTTATAACAGCAATGGCAGCCCCTAACATTTCTTTGTCACATTAAAGATTTTTAAGTTTTCACTTCTCTTAGTTTACTGCAGTGTTGCAGTGTCTCTGAGGAAAACATGGTGGAAAGTTGTTTGCAAAGTTTTAAGTGCTGGGCTGGGCTGGGCTAGTGTACTGCCTGTGTAATTGCCTGATTCTGATTGTTTTCACCTGCTAGCTCTGCTAGTTCTCCCTGGTTAACTTCCTACTATTTCTTGTGCTTCCTTTTCCCTTTCTGTTTCCACAGGGGGGCAGCGCCGCGCACACAGGCGCAAACATGTGCACACCAGCTCACATGCGCGCACACATGCTTACACGGCCTAACACTTGCTAATTCCTGCTTAAATGCACACACAGGGACAAACGTGCTTACACAACTTTAGACAACCTTACACATACTTACTCCAGCTTAAACACATGCACACGGGCGTGCACGCATGTACACAGTCTTACTCGGATATACAGGTGCGCACCCGCACGCAAACACATTGCAGGCACTTCAACAAGAAACTTTAGTGTTATCCACAGCATACGCCTTCTATTTCTTGCCTTTAGCTAGGATACCTGTTGACACACCTCTTCCAGTGATGAGTAACTGACAGCAAACACATGCTACTCTGCTCCAATGAGCTTACATTCTTTCATACATACCCCCCTCATGACGTCACCTATCTTCTACTCTGTTACTCCCCTTATCCTACTCATACACTCCACTGACTGTGCTCATTTGCTATGCAAACTTGGGATTCACTATCCTTACCCTCATTTGCATGGGATTGCCAAGTAATGCTTGGTTACATCTCTTAGACTGAGCTTCCCCCTTAACAACCTCTACTCAGTTGCCATGTTGTCTTCAGCCTGCCATTCACTTGCATTGAAACTTATGATTTGCTATAAAATCCCTATTTGTGGCTTTTCATTTCTGGTTTTCTGGTTTTTAGAGCACAGCACGTTTGAGTGGTGCTGCGCTATGCTTAAACTTCGGAGATCGAGGTAAAAAAAAATATATTTTTTTTTTAAATTTTGCACCAGGAAACATTGCAAATGGCCATATATTTGGCCATTGGCATGCTTCCTCAACTGGATGCAGCCTTTATTTGGAGCTGTCACAGCTCCATTTTGCTATTTGCAGAATGGTACTCAGTTGTCAACGGAGTACATTTCTGCAAATAACACTACTCTTACTCTTACAGATTAGGGTTTCCTGGATCGCAAATTTACCTCATTTGCATGGCTTTCACCAGCAAATGAGATAATTTGCATAACCTAGCCCTGTCCGTGTAAGAGTCATTTTAGGACCTCTGTTGCACACCCCTGCCGGCTGTTCCTGGATCGCTCGGCAGCCATGTTGGCTGCATGGAGTCTTACTCTACTCTTAGACTCCATGCAAGCCTTCATGAATCTGGCCCATGGCCTTATACTCAATGCAAAAAATGTATTATCATCCCTTTTGGTAAGAGGGATTTTCATCCTAAGTACCACATCAATAGCAACACTCTAAGTGCGCACTCAATGGTGAGAGCCCAGGCACTCAGCTTGACAGCAATTTTACCTTTGATCACCATGTCTCCACAGTGGTAAGAATGGCATTCTATATTGCTCATCTCATAAGTAAGGGCATTGCCTCCAGAAAAAAAGAAGTTATAACCTCCCTGTACACTTTCCTCATCAGGCAAATAATTGAGTACAATGCCCCTTTTGGTATGTACCTTTCTAAGCTCCTGCTGCAATTGGAGAAACCACAAAGGTTCCTCACAAGGAAAATTCAAGGTCTTCAGCATCTGTTCTATGTGGATGGTTTGAAATCACTGTCATTTTATTCTTTTTCATGCAGACTACTCAGAGGCGATCTCTGACTTGCATATAATATGTCCTCTGACCCTGCTTTCTTGGAAATGTTGCATATCTGCAAGTCAAATGGTACACAGGTTACTCACTCTAAAGACCTTAACCTGGTATGTGACATTAATAGAACCTACTGGAGAGACAGATTTGTCTCCCAAAGGTTACCACACCTTTGAAACAGACAACCACTTCATGTCAAACAGAGCACCTCATTAGAACTCTTCCAACGCAATCTGTACGATTGGATGGGTAACCATGAATTCATCCCGGGGGTTCCATCTGTGACCTTCTTGGACATGGGCATTAGGTGTGGTTGTGGGAAAAATGGTAGCATTTGGCTAGGCTTGTAAGGGCCCTAGGGCCATTAGCATGGTAATGTCCTGTGATCCTATGATCCTAAAAGGGGAGATATTTTGAATAAGAAGAGGAGGGAGATCATTTTGACTTTCACTTTGTCTCTATGGAAATGGAAGTTTAGTGAGTTTTCCAGCCATAATCAGATATTTGAAGGTTGAGGTTACTTCTGTAGAATGGTTATGTAAGTTAAAGATAGTTAAAGAGTTGGGTGCTTGATGAATTTTCTGTGGAGTTTCAAAAAGCAAAGTTTTGGTCTTGGTGTGGTTGAGAAATAGTTGTTTTATGAGCCATTAGTGGAGCTCATGCAATTCAGACTGGACCTGGCATTGAATGTTGGTGCAAGAGTGACCTGATTGGAAAATTACTATGTCATAAGCATAGAGGATGAGTGTGAGATGAGGGAGATCACAAGGAAGTTTATATATGAATATGGAGAGGAGGAGGGAGAAAAAATGAATCCTTGTGGTACACCTTTGGTAATAGGTGCAGATTCTGATTGGGAGTATCCTGCATTAACTCTGAAGTGTCTGTCAGTGAGTAATGTTTTAAACTAGAGAATAGCTTCTGGACTGATACCAGTTTAATTTAGTTTGTTTTGCCGATGACAGTAGTCAATGAGGTCAAATGCTTTTGTCAGATTTATCAGTAGGCCACATGTAACAAGATGTTATCAGTTAGGAACAAAAGTGTTTTCATAGTACATTGCCAGGGCCAACATACATGTTGATTGGAGAAGAAGAAGAAGAGCAGATGGTTCAAGTTGATATAACCCAAGATTAGGGTGTAGACTATCTTTTCTAAAATTGTGAGAGTGGACATTGGATAGAAGTAAGACTTATCTTTTTTGCCAGTTTACATTGCAGTTTTCTAAATTTGTAGCATAATGTTTTAGGTGAGACATGTAATACGTATGTGGGTGAGAGGAAGACATAGCTGATGTCTGTAGTGATATATGAACCAGGGGGTTTATGTCATCAGATCCAGGACAGGGGTCAGTGGAAATATTTTCAGGTAGAAAATAGACTTCATTGGAATATTTGCATTTGAAGTAGATGAGGGAGATGAATAGCCGTGGGGTGGGAAAAACATGATCTGAGAGAGGTGTGGAGATCATTGATGGAAGATTGCTAAATTTTTTAGTGAAATCTGGAGAAAGGTTTGCTGTGCCACTTTAAATGATATTTGCAGAGAAGGTGTCATGAGGAGTTTTTTTTTTTTTCCTGTAAGAAGGTTAACTTCTTTCCTGAAGTGTTTGGGGCAATGTAAGTGGATAATTTTTTCTTTGTTTGGAGTTTTTTTTTTCTGTCTTCTAAGAGACTTTTTGGTTAGGTTATATAAGGCTATAAAGAAGGTATGGTAGTCAGTTGTAGGAGCTTATTTCCATTTTCACCAGGATTCATTCCTTAGAGTAAGAAAATGTTTTGGTTTGGTGGATAACCATTTAGTTTTGGTAGATTAATAAAACCAGTTGATAAATGGGAGGGTTTTTTTTCTTGTAGCTGGAGTAGAAAGTTGGATAAGCTTATAACTGCTATAGTAGGGTCATGTAAGAAGAGTATACTTTTCTAATTGTGGGCAGTGAAAAAGTTTTTTGAGTATTGTCAATATTAGTACTACACTGTTATCTGAAGGTTTTAATGTTAGTGGCAGTTTTATAGAATGGTTGATGATTTTAAGGGTGATTGCACAGTTGGCACTTAGAGTTAATGGTAGCATGTTTATTTAGAGATGGAGTCTGGTATGTTTGTAATAATCAGGTTGAGTATGGAATTAATCAGTCAAGGCCTGTATCTAGCAGTGACCTTAAAATAGTAGGAATGGGGAGTGGCCAAGATGGTGACAAGGTAACAGCTTAGTTTCTCAACTCTGCTATTTGAGTTATATTTCTGGAAGGAATTATTACGTTTTTGACAATGTAGATTCTTCAACTTTGAGGATTATCTTCTTTTTAAAAATTTGAAAGATTATATCAGGAATTTACATTTTCAGTTATCTTAATTCCTGTCAACATTCAAACAGAAAGGTTTTTGCTTATGCTTTAAAATTAATTATTCCAAAACTAACTGAGCTGGGAATTTCTGGTTAAAGGCTTATAGTGCATGCATATCTGAACTGTTTCTTACTGAAGTTGGTGCGCCTTGTTTGCTGTGGCATAGACTGGATTCAGGCCTGCTGGATCTAGCTTTGTTTGTGTAACTTGAGCACTAATCCAGACATTCTCTAAAGTATTCAATGGTATTTATTACTGCTTGGTTGTAACTTGATTAAAGTGTAGCTATCATTCAAGTCTTTTGGATTAAGCACTTGGGCTTCAGACCAGTTGTTTTACATTAGGAAGGTTTGTGGCAAGCACTGTGGTGGCAGGACAGGTAGCTTTCATCCTTCTAAGTTGGGAACTGCTGATTGAGAGCCCAGTGTCCAAGTGTATTAGTTCTGGTTTAGGCACTTGGGCTTCAGGCCAGTTATTTTACATTAAGAAGGTTCGTGGTCTGCACTCTTGTGGGAGAAGAGGCTGGACTCTGCCCTTCTGAGCTGGGAATTTCTGGTTAAAGGTTTATAGTGCCTGAATATTTGAACAGTATCTTACTGAAATTGGTTCACCTTGTTTGCTCTAGCATAGACTAGATCCAGGCCTGCTGAGTCTAGCTTTGTTTATATGCTTGTTGTTTGTTTGCTTGTTACTTCCCTGGAAGCTAATTCCACCTAATACGCAACTTCTCAGCGCTTCTGTGGATCACTAGTGATATCTGCATTGCTTACTGTACTTATTTCCTTGTTTCACTTGAAAGAAAGTTACTGTTTGTCGTTTTTGCATTTAGTTACTTGTAACACATTGCACTCAAGTTACCTGGCACTTGCTCACTAAAGCAATTATATAAGTCAGCACTAAAAATTAAAAGCACTACACCCTCACTCCCCACTGGCCCTTGTTTTCAATTAAGGAATTCCCAATATTATTCTAGCATGTCCAAAGGTCAGTTGTCAATCTTCTCTCCGGTCCAGCTGGTGAATCTGGGAATCTTGAGGCAATGTTATAACTGCCTCATGTACACAGACAACCCTCTCCTCCTCCCACATAACACAAATACTTAGAGAGATGCAGCTATTTAGCCAAACTGGAGGCTGAGCTCTCTCAACTCAGGACTGGCAAGACCAGACAGGAGGAGAAGGCAACTACACACACCACAAAACCAGCCTCACATAATGCTACCACTCCACTGAATCAAACACATAAACACACAAAGACATACTCAGAGGCTCTGAGTAAAATTTACCTAAACAGCAGAGGCCTCCAAAGCAGACACCCAAACAACTGCTACCTCAAGACACCCCACAAGCAACACATAAACCACAAAAGCAGTGTGCAAAGCAGTCACAGCCCTTAAGGCCAAATACAACACCAAACATACTTGTCATAGGTGACTCCATAGTCAGACACACTGACGTCCCACTCACCAGGCTGAACAAGGAGAGGGTCACAGTAAGCTGCCTATCGGGCTAGAATCCGCCACATAACACAAGCACTGGGTCACTCCACGGCAAGTACAAATATGACACAGTCATTGTCCATGCTGGTGTGAACGCCCTGAGACGAACCCCCTGGACTACATGAAAAGAGACATAGAGGAGCTCTCTGATTATGTAGCCCAGGCAGGTATGACCCTAACCCTGAGCAGTATCCTTCCTTCACCAAGAATGATGCCACAATATAGAGACAAGATGATCAGCTTTAACAATTGGCTTAATGTCTGGTGTCATTCAAAGGGGATCCAGTGTCTGTCTGCCTGGGATGACATGCTTGACAAGCCACGCTGCTTCACAAGGGACGGCTTGCACCTGTCACCCCTGGGATTCCGGATATTGGCTAAGGCTCTTGCCATCCCCATAGTGCCTTTTTTAGGCAAGGCTCAAATTCTAAACCTACCACCCTAGAAAACAAAAATGGGAAGAAACTGAGGGTAATGCTGCTCAATGCCAGAAGTCTAAATCTCAAAATGCACGCACTCAAGGCCCTTCTCAGTATGGAGAACATCGATGTCTGTGCTGTAACTGAAACCTGGTTCAAGGCTCCTGAGAGCACCCCGGCACTATTAGGTTTTACCTCATATCATGCGTTCCGGCCCCAAAACCCGGACCACACCACAAAAGGAGGGGGTGTATCCATATTCATAAAGGATACCCACACCTCCAGGTTGGTGGCAATGCACAAGCTCGGAAACCATCCAGGTGCAACTAACCATAGGCAAAACTGCTCTACAAATTGTAGCATGCTACAGGCCACCCTCTCAAACTCAGGAACCCCACACAGCCTTCCTGAAGACACTGGAGGGTATAAATGTATCTCCAAACACCATCATATTGGGTGACTTCAACCACCCGAATATAGACTGGGAAAATTACTCAAGCCCTAACTTTCTAGCCCAACGGTTCCTGGAGTTCATAAATTCAAATGCCATGGAACAGCTAGTCACTGTTCCCACGAGAGGAGAAAATATACTAGATCTCATTGTCACAAACATGGGGACAAAATGCTCCACACCGGAAGTATATCCCTCATTGGTGAGATCTGATCATAAACTAATCTCACTGGAAATCCACATCCGCCCCACCCCAAACAAAAAGACCATAGTGAAGAACTTCTCTAAAGCAAACTTCACACTACTCAAGACTGGTGTGGTATCCTTCAAGGCCCCTGAGCCAGTGGAAACCACAACCCAAGCTGCGGAAGCCCTTACAAATGCCTTCTATGAACACCTCCAGGACTGCATGGATCAGGCAATCCCAAATAAAACCAAGACTCTTTCCACAAAGGGCAAACGTCCAGTCTGGTGGACCCCAGCCATTAACAAACTTTACAATAAGAGGAGAAAGCTATTACATGATAGAACAAAATCCATAAAAGGGAAGTCACCCCTGATCATTATTAGTAAAAAAATACGCGCACTCATAAAATCAACTAAGGCCAATTTTGAGAGAAAAATTGCCATGGATTCAAAGGACAATCATAAGGCCTTTTTCAGCTATGTTAGGAACCTGGGTGGAAACTCCCAGATATGCTCAGAATTAGTCCAAAATGATACAAAAATCACTGAACCCACAGACATTGCCAACATACTGGCAGACAGGTTCAGTGCAAACTTCACCCCCCTCCCCTAAAGGAGAGATAACTATCCCAGCCGAGTGTAGCCTCCCGGACATCTCAAATGCGCAGGTGAAAGCTGCACTCTCTAAAGCTAAAAACACAGCATCAGTGGGACCGGATGGTGTCCCCGGCTGTGTGCTACACGAGCTAAATGAGGAATTAAACCCGCACATAAGGCAGCTGTTTAATCTCAGCCTTACCACAGGATACGTGCCCAAGGAGTGGCGTGCGGCAACTGTAGTCCCACTCCACAAAGGTGGCGCCTCTACGGACCCTGGTAACTACCGTCCCATAAGCTTAACAAGTCTAGTCTGCAAAGCTATGGAGAGGATCATAATGGAGCTCATAAACAAAGATATAGGGGACTTGCAGACATTGGACCCGACCCAGTTTGGCTTTGTCAAGGGACGATCATGCCTTTTGAACTTGGTCGACTTCTTCGAAACAGTCACCAAGGCCATTGATGAGGGAAAGGCAGTCCATACAGCCTACCTTGACCTTGCAAAGGCTTTCGACACAATACCCCACTCGGGTATTGTAGAAAAACTTACCAGCTTAAATGTAAACCCATATGTCACAAGATGGGTTGCAAACTGGCTTAAGGACAGAACCCACAGGGTTAGAGTTGCTGGCGCTGTGTCAGACTCCAAGCCGGTCACAAGTGGTGTCCCACAGGGCTCGATCCTTGGCCCCCTATTGTTTGGCATCTACTTCTCAGAAGTACAGGCCAACATAGGAGGACTTTGGCTGACAAAGTTTGCAGACGACTGCAAAAAGGGCGCCATAGTGGAAAGTGCATCAGACACGGATATCCTTCAGAAGGGACTCACGGAAACAGATAGCTGGTGCCAGAGCCATGGCCTGAAGTTAAACGCCAAAAAATGTATAGTCATACCCTTCGGGAAAAACAAGGTAACCCCAAGCTACCATACAGGTGGCAATCCACTAAGCACAGAAGAGGTTATCAGGGACCTGGGGACCCAGGTTGACAGTGGCCTTTCTTTTGACACTCACATTGCTAAAGTGGTTAGAAAGACCTTCTACATTGCCCACCTGATCATGAAGGGATTCACATCCAGATCTAGAGAGGTTATTGTTCCCCTGTACTCTTCACTTATCAGACCAATGATCGAGTACAATGCCCCATTCGGGATGTATCTCACCCGACATCTGCAGCAATTGGAGAGACCCCAAAAGTTCCTCACCAAAAGGATAAAGGGACTCCAAAATCTGTCATATGCTGCCAGATTGAAGAAACTCCAGCTCTATTCAGTCGCATACCGTCTGCCCAGAGGTGACATGTGCCTGATATACAAGGCCATGTCCAACCCGGAATTAATGGACATGCTCCACCTCAAAAAATCCAAATCCACCAAAACCACTATTGCAAGCGACTTAAACCTTAGCACGGATATAAATAGGACGTGCTGGAGGGAAAGATTTATCACTCAGAGACTCCCTATGCTGTGGAATAAAATCCCGGTCCATGTGAGGCAGAGCACCTCGCTGACTCTGTTCAAGAGAAATCTAGACCTGTGGATGGGAGATCGTAGGTTTACCCCGGGAATCATCTCTGTGTCACTGCTGGACAGAGGCACAACAAACTAATGGGCACAGTATTTTTTCATATAAGGGGTGGCGTAAGCCACAAAAATTTGGGCTAGGCTTATAAATGCCTTAGGTCAGATAGCCTAGTATAAACCTATGAACCTATGAGCCTATAACTCTCAGGACTTGTCATTAAATTAGGAAATACAATAAGTTCTTACTAGCATACATGACCTCTCAATAAAATTGGATAAATAGGCAATAAATTAGATAATTTCAAAGAAAAATGCACAAAACCAATGGAACAGCTACAAGAAATAACACAACAGAAGAATCAGATGTCCAGTATGGAAGATCCACTAAATGGTATAGAAGGAAGAGTTTCAG
Source organism: Protopterus annectens (assembly GCF_019279795.1). Classification (NCBI taxonomy): domain Eukaryota; kingdom Metazoa; phylum Chordata; order Ceratodontiformes; family Protopteridae; genus Protopterus; species Protopterus annectens. The sequence continues at coordinate 844,438,677 of NC_056745.1, forward strand.
AAGAAGAATATAATATTGATTTTTATTAAAGCACAATACTACTTTATTAAATAAAATAGATGACCTTGAAAACAGGTCTAGAAGGAACAACATTCACAGCTATAGTGTGCCTGACAAAATAGAAGGCTTATTTCCTCACAACCTAGCTCCCTAAGACTTTGAATCTACCTCAGAATTTTTCATATGGTATTGAAAGAGCACACAAGTCTTTTGTTTTCTCATCATCATCATCAAAAAAAAAAAAAAAAATATATATATATATATATATATATATATATCTTATATATATATATCTTATATATATATATATATATATATATATATATATATATATATATATATATATAAATCCAAGATCTATAATTGTGAGATTTTCTTTTCCTGCCAAGATAAGGAAGTGATATTAACAACTGCTTGGTCAAATTATCCAATTAAACCAAATGAGAGTACAATAAGGTTTGACAATGACTATAAGAGACAAAGTAAAGTGTACTTATTATTTCCAACTATACTTAAAGTTTTTCTTATAAAAGGTACTAAAAATTTTAAACACTTGCATCAGCTTTGTCTTTTTTAAAAACAAACAACATTTTGGAACAAACAGAAGAAATGGAATGGAACAAAAAGACAAGCAGAAAAAATGTGTGGAAAACAACTGACAAGAAGAAAAAATTAAAAGACAAATAAATATGTATTTTTTTGCTCTGACCTGTTTGGTTTATATTGATATATTCTTGGTACTGCTTTCCATTTTTACAACAAAAACTGATTCAGTCAATAAAATAGAGAGAAAAGGAAAAATAAATACACACACATATATATATATATATATATATATATATATATATATATATATATATATAAATAGTGAGAGAGAGAGAGAGAGAGAGAGAGAGATTTATATAGAGATATAGATATAGATATCTGGAGATATATATACACACACATACACACAAAACAGTAAGGTAAAGTGAATTAACTTTCTGTATTCTTTATAACATCATAAACTATCTAATGTAAGCAATATTTATTTAGATGTCATTTGAAAATATATTAGCTATAGGTACACTTTGAATAAATATTTGCCTTATTCTTCTTTTCTTAACTATAATTATTTTCCACTTACAGAGTTACTTTGATTTAACAAACAAACATTAATTATATTCATACGTATGCATGTTGATTCTAACTTGAAATGCAGATAGCAAAAGTCCTGTTGTTTTAGTATTTTTTTTTTCTGCTGGGTCTTATAGTTTTGTGTGTCTGTGTAGTGAGCAAGTGTTGCGTTTTGTTCTTTGGTACTGTGTCAGTGGTATAGAGATTTCTTTGGGGTGTATGAGTTTTTAGGAGCTCAGTTGTATGCTGGTTGGTTGTACTTTGTGCTTGTTGCTTCAGTGGCGTCCAGGTGATATAGTTTTTTTTCTGTTTCCTTTTTTCTTTGAACTGGAGTTGTGGACTCTTGTGACAATGATGGTTTAGATAGAGTCTCTTGTGTGTGGAGAGAAGTGTTTTGCCATCTCTACATGTGGGCTGGCTTTCCTTGTCTTAGATTTCATGACCGAGTTGATTTTTCAAAAAAAAAAAAAAAAGAAAGAAAGAAACTTGGAGCTGTTTTGGGCAGTATTATTGCTTGGTTTGGCTCTGCATTTTCCTGCTGAGGTCATGAACTAGAGGGTCCTTTTTTCTCTCCCTTCTTCTCTTCTTTTTGCTTTTAGATTGCACTCTTGTTGTGCAGACTGTCGAGAGGGAAACTAGATGGCAAAGTAATGACTTCATGTTTATGGGTCAAAGTTTATACTAGTGGTGATCCTGGTATAACATTATTTAACATGATAACATCATGTTTATGGGTTAAAGGTTATACTAGTGGCAATCCTGGTATAACATTATTTAAAGTTATCTTGGTATAACATTATGTAAAGTGAGCTCTGCCTTTATTTATAATATTTAAGCTAGTAATGTGTAAGACTATAAGCATATCTCTTAATATTTTTCATAACTTTGTTGCACACTAAAATAAGTGTGTTCCAGACTAACTTCAGAAGTTAGAGTTTAACCTACTTGGAAACATTATAAAATATAGTTCTGTTTCCGCTGTAATAATATAGACAAAGATAAATTAAGATATTTATCAGTTTTCATCTGAAAAGGACATCAGCTTTTAAAGAAATAATCAATGCAGACACCGACTATATATGTGGTGAGTCAGTTCAAACATTTATTCTTGGAGACATATGACAATTTCTTTAGTAATGATCAGCCTTAATAAACAAATTGCTATCAAAGATGTATAGATCCTAAACAGGATGCATAACCTTTTTTATGTTCATATTAAAATTGCTCCACTATCACAGTGGTATTGGAGTAATTTTTAAATAGTTGGGCTCAGAGATTGGGCACAACAGTTGATTTATGAGGTCTGAAGCATATAGCAAACTATATCTCATATCATTGCTAATATGAAATTTGCAGAATCTTAGTATATAATTCAACAGTTCATAAATAGATACAAAACTGCATTTATACACTTACATTGAATTAATTTTAATTAGCCATTTGTAAAGTCAGACATATAAATGATCAAAGTTATACTTGAAAACTTAAAGATGGAAACAACTTTTTTATACTTAAAGATACAAAGTGAAAGACGTAAGATATTACATATGGATGAACTGAAGCTGTCAATCCAATACATTGCATAGTATAAGATAATTATGAAATGTCATATTACAATTTTATTCATAATTGACAGCTTTTCACTCAAATATTGAAACTTGTCTCTCCATTCTAATAATATATTTATATTTATGGCATTACTTAACTTTAAGGTACATTATTACTATTCTATTCATGTACATGTTTTATGACTTATTGTACAATAATTTATTACAAGTGAGGATAGAGGAGAAATAGAAATGTGTTTAATTAATAAAATGAATAATAATTTGTTTTATTTTATATTAAGAGAAGAGAAGGAAAGTGAAACATTAGTACATGCTAGATTTCAGTATAGAACTGATAGATTTATATATACATATGTATTAATTGATGATTATCTAATACATAATAAGAAGCATAAATATTTGAGTTACACTTTTGTAGGCAATAACTGTTGACACAGTAGTAGTTGCAGGTAATATGGTTTCTTGAGGTCTGGTTAATTTGAATTGTGAGTTCTCCTTATATTCTTCTTTTAAGTACTAGATGAATTAAGAGTAAATAGATTAATATTATGTTATCTTTTATTTATATATTCTTGAAAGGTTAATATAAAATAATAAGCAGTACACACAATTCATTAGTCAATGTTTGTTTAATAAGTAACATTTTATATGAGTTTAGCTCTGAAATAGATAGACAGGGGGTTAGTTTCAGGTGGAGACTTTAGAGGGAATATGGGGTCTTAAACCCCAGGGGTTGTGTGCTTTGCCTTTTATGTAAAAAATTAATATTTCAATTTTTAACTACTTATAGTTTGGTATCTATGAATATTAATAGTTTATCCTTGATTGATAAACATATACAATCATTTTCAGTCATATTTGCAAAAAAGTTATGTTTTAAATTATATGATGTTTTTCTCTTTTTTACCTGTATTGTTAAGAAGACATGACTAACTATACTTCTACCAATTTATTATATATGAAGTGTATTTCTATCAATGCAAATGGTTTGAATAACAGTTGTAAAATGTGGAGTTTAATCAAATATTTAAAAATGTCTAATGCCCAAGTTGAATTTTACAGGAGACACATTTAATACAAGAAGATATTAATGGACTTAACACAAATTATCTAGTCAGTACTTGTTAGTTTACATTATAAAGAAAAGAAAATAGGTTTTGCAATTTGAAACTCTGTATTAATACCTAAAATCATAAATATATACAATGATAAATCTGGAATGTTCTGCCAGGTAACTTTGGAATTAAACTGTAGACTATACTCTACAAATAATCTTTATTGGATTCTTGGATTAGGAGCTAAAGTAGTTAAACAACAGTTTGAGGCAATTATACAATACTCTAATGAGAGCATAATTTTAGTTGGTGGCTTTAATTGTATTTTGAATGATTGCGATACTAACACAACATATAATCAAAGGAAACCAGCATCATCTAAAGTATTAATGGACTTCATAGATATGTTTAATATTAAGGACATTAATTAATTTTCAGAGGCAGACTCATTATTTTTTATACATTTTTCACACTGATATGATATTCAATCTAGAATAGACAGAGTATATATTTCAAGTGATATAATAGCAAAATTAGATAAGGTTAAAGTCATCTCATGTCCATGATCTGATCATAATGCAATAATGCAATTACATTTTATCTGAAAATTAATGCTAAAAAAGCATTTCTGTTAGTACAATTCTATCATATGTAACTAACCTAAAAGACTTTAGGGAATTTTTTAAGAAAGAAATTCAGTCCTTTGTAAATATAAATTTAACTGAATATACAGCTGAGATTTATGTCTGCAATTCTTTAAAATCATATCTAGATGGCAAAAGTCTATCTTGATATATTAATAAGAAAACAAAATGGGATAAATAATTATTATAAATTGAAATAGATCAGCTTAAATTGGATATGTAAAGAACTTTATGAGATAAATAAAACATATTTAGAGACATTACACCATAAACTATGAGTAACTTAGAGAAGATTAAAATGAGTTCCTATTCTATGAATCCTAAAAATCTATTTGGATTAGCAAATAGAACAAAGAGGATTATTAAATCTAATCAAATAAAATAAGTTTATATTTCTGGAACTTAAAAAAAAGGTTTCAGATTTAGAGGATATTTTAGAGGCATTTAAAATACACTTTAATTAATTTAATTTGTATAACCCAGTAATAGAATCACAAAGTATAATAAAATATTTCTTATGAAACATATCAATAATAAACTAATAGAAGATCAGATAAAATTAATAGATAAGCCTATTTTAATGTCAGAACTTAAATTTCAAATTGATAAATGAAAATTAAACAAAGTTACTATAAGTGATGGTGTTATTCCTGGGATGCATAAACTATTACCCAAGGAAGCTCTGGCAATATTGTTAAGAGTATTTACATTAGTTAAAAAAGCTAAAATTATCCCCCATCTTGAAAATATACACTAATTTCTCCAATGTTAAAGTCAGATGAAGATGGAAAAGAATGGTCATGTTATAGACAGATATCCCTATTAAATGTTAATTTTAAGATTTTTTTATGGCAATACATGCTAATAGAAATAAACAGTATTTACCTTTGGTGACTGATGAAGATCAAACTGATTTCATATTGAATAGAAACTATTACGATAATATTAAAATAATACTCACAATAATTGACTATATCAATACTACAAAAGGAAGTTTGACTCCAGTTAGGCTAGACATCAGTAATGACTTTGATTCAATTAATTGAGATTATTTGCTGTTGGCTTTGGAGGAATATTTTTTTTGTTCACATGATATAAGATTAATTAGATTGTTATATAGAATCTCTTTTCCCTATATAATGCTTAGATCATATACTTCTAGGCCAATTACAATTACTAAAGGTACTAACTGAGGATGTCCATTGTCACTGTTATTTGCCCTGATTGTAGAACCATTTGCAAAATGTATTAGATCTAATGCTAACATCAAAGGTATACAATTCAGTAATCACTTGAATACTAAAATTCAGTTGTTTGCAGATGATATTTTATTAATTTTGAATGATTAAGGCTGTTTATTGTATGTCTTATTTGAGAGAATAGATCTGCTCTAAAAGATTTCTGGCCTTAAATTTATTGGCAATAAAACTAAGCTATTACTTATAAATTGTAAAAAGAAACATAACATGAATAAAACATTTTCCAAATATATAGTTCCAGATAAAGAATTGAGAACTTAGAGATTATTTTATCAGTTGCTAATAATGACATAATAATTAATTATACTAATATTTTAAAGAAAATAAAACATCCTGTGGATACATGGAATACTTTACTTTAAATGGAAGATAGGTCGGAAGTTATTTTCTTTTAAATTTATGCATAGAACATTTATTACTCCTCATAAAATGGAATTAATGTTTAAACAGGGTTTTGGGTGTTGGAGATGTAAATTAAAATCAAAAGCAAATTGGCAACATATGTTTTATGATTGTACATTGCATAAATCATTTTAGGGAAAATTTAATTTTTTCTTGCAAACTGTTTTAATTGAAATTTCAGTTAACTAAATCTTTGATTTTTGTTTAATGTTCCAATACCTAAATGTGTTGCCAGATAAAAATATTCATTGTTATGGAGTTTACTAGGTATTACACAGTAAGTCATTTTGCGGTTTCCGTAAAGCAATTTCAGTAAGGTCTTCTGGGTTTCTTTCAGAATCCCAACAGTGTGTGCTTACAACTTTAATTCAATCAGTGCATCATGTGTATTTCATGGTGAGTAACACCTCTTGTCCACACTGCCTGCCAGAACTCACCTTACAAATTCTATCAAAGAAAGCAAACTCTAAAGCAGAAACATCTCAAGTGTTAGTTCCATCAGTGCATAGCATGCATTTCATGGAAAGTAACACCCATTGTCCACACTGCCTGCCAGAACTCACCTCACAACTTCTATCAGAGAAAGCAAATTCTGAACCAGAAACATCTCAAGTGTATCTCCTACCAGGTTCTGCATCATACTCTGTACAAAATTGCAAATATCTGAATCTGCCTTTAGCTGCACAAGTTTGCTTCATGGTTGCAGATAACTTACCCCTCCCCCTTTTATAATATCTATACTGAGCTTATTTACTTTACAAATACCCAGAGCACCATTTTCAATTTCAGTAAGGCCTTCTGGTTTCTTTCAGCATCCCAACAGTGTGTGCTTGCCACTTTAATTCAATTAATGCATTACGTGCATTTTATGGTGAGTAACATGCCTTGTCCACACTGCCTGCCAGAACTCACCTCACAACTTCTATCAAAGAAAGAAAACTCTAAACCAGAAACATCTCAAGTTTTAATTCAATCAGTGCATTGTGTGGATTTCACAGTGAGTAACACCCCTTGTCTGCACTGTCTGCCAGAACTCACCTCAAAACTTCTATTATTTTATTTATTTATTTTATTTTATTTGACACTTGTTGGCCGGGTTAATCTGACTGAGCCAAACTCCTTTTTCAGTGGAGGCCCGTGGAGAAAAGCTCCACAAATAAGTATAAATAAGTACAATGTGAACAGTATAGTTTCTATCAAAAAAAGCAAACTCTAAACCAGAAACATCTCAAGTGTATGTCCTACCAGTTTCTGCATCATACTCTGTACAAAACTACAAATATCTAAATTTGTCTATAAGTATTGTGGCTTGCATACTTGTTGGATGCTATAACCCAAGTCTCCCCCTCTTCTTAGTCCCCTAATAGCATTCTTACCAGTACTACCATTTATTTCTCAAGTAAATACCCCAGTGAATGTTATTTAGTCTATAGATATCTTTATAGTTATCTGAAAAAAATCTGTACTTGCCAGTTCTTGACACTGACCTGTATATTCCAAGATAACTGATTGTTTTTTTTTCCCTTTGCCTCAGCTACACAGTTTGCCTCGTGGTTGCAGATAACTTATCCCCCCCTTTTTCAATATCTGCACTGAGCTTATTTATGTTATGAATACCCAGGGCACCATTTTCAATTTCAGTAAGGTCTTCTGGGTTTCTTTAATATCCAGAAAGTGTGTGCTTACCCTGTATGTTTTGAATTACAGAAATAAACTGCATACTATTGCATGTAGTGTCTGTAAGCAGTTTTATTCAGCTGCCTAAAAGGTTTTAACTGACATTAACTATTTTGTTCTAGTTGCACCCTGGGTCTGTTTGTTTGACTTTGCTATGCTTGGTGAAGGAATCAACTTAAGTTTTGCATTTCAGATGTATACATTGATGTATATATTAATCTTGCTATGGCCAACACACTGTCTTACATGAGAAACTTTATTACTACCTTTTCTCGGCTGCAGCAGGCATTTTTTGTTACAGCCGAGCATACGACCAGTAGTTGCAGCCTAGTTTAATCAGTAGCAATATACTGTACAGTAGAGATTCCATGCAGCACTGTTGTATGATAAAGCTACAAAGAGGATTGCATTTAACAATAGTGCTGATCATAGTAGCTACCTGCAGTGATAAAAAGAATAAGTAGCCATCATCAAATGCTGTTATTCACTCTGTTTCTATCTGAAGCTCCTATAGTTCAAATTGGAATAATATAGTACTGATGTTTTTGCCTGTTATTAATATATAAATGTCCTTTTGTTAAATACTACCTTACTGTTCACCCTGCTTACTAAGGAAAGTGTATGTATCCTACCATTTCTCTACATTTAAGTACAATTTAATTGTAAACTCTGTTTTTAGTTTCTGCCCTCTTCTTAGTATAACCTGGTACCTATATGTGTCCGTCTCTCACTGCTATCTAATCAACAGTTAATGGTCTATCTCTTTCGCGCTCTGTCTTCCCTTTCAATGTAATTCAATCCATGCATCAAGTGCATTTCACAGTGAGTAACACCCCTTGTCCACAATGCCTGCAAGAACTCACCTCACAACTTCTATCAAAGAAAGCAAACCCCTAAACCAGAAACATCTCAAGTGTATGTCCTACCAGTTTCTGTATCATACTCTGTACAAAACTAAAAATATCTGAATCTGTCTTTAGTTATTGTGGCTTGCATACTTGTTGAATGCTATAACTCAGGTCTTCCCCTCTTCTTAGACCCCTAATAACATCCTTACCAGCACTACCAGCATTTATTTCTCAAGTTAAATAACCTAGCGGATGTTGTTTCGTCTATAGATATCTTTATAGTTATCTGAAACAATCTGTGTTTGCTAGTTCTTGACACTGACCTGTATAATCCAAAGTAGCTGATTGTTTTTTTCCCTTTATCTCAGCTGCACAGTTTGCCTCATGGGACAACCCGCTCGTTTCACCCTTGCTGCGCTTGGGATCACTCCACTACCCTACTCTACTCTTATTTTCACCCACCCCCTCTTTCCTCAGATTTATATTCTATAGACCACTCCCCTATCAGTAATTCAACCAGCCACATTACACCAGCGTCACTTAATCACTACACCATTCCCATCCTAGTCACCCATCCAACCAAATCACTCCATTTTAGCTAGATAACACACCACTCCCTCACTAACCCTTCTAGCAATCAGTCCATCCCTCACTCCAAGAACATTATACTACACTAATATAACCAGTAGTCACTCTGTAAACCCCTATCATAATAACCATTACTAACAAATACTAAAGCCTAACCAAGGTCTACTTAAGCATCAAATAGCTCATATAACAACACCTGTCTATCTACTTCATTACTTAGTATGCCCCACCTAAATTCTTATACACAGGCAGTACTTCTAGCAATCCTCATATTACTTGCACATATTCCCTCTTATCATACCATTCTACCCAGCACACTACCGCACTGTGCCACTTCTAGCACTTACTCTACAATATCAACACTGCTCTCTCCCTCCATCACCACAACTATCCTACATATACACATAATTCCTCATACCCTTAAACCTATCCCACCCTCCCACCATACCAGTAAAATATCCAATAAACATGATAAGTACATAACTAACCTCATCATAACCAAAGCTAACACTGCAGCCAGACTATCACTCAGTGGAGACATACATCCTAGTCCTGGTCCATCTGATAAAAATATCCACTTATGTAATAGCAATTCACCTTTTACCAAACTCCAACTTCCTAGAAAAGCTAATGCTTTGGTGATACTAAATATGACTGTCAGAAGCATTACCAAAATGTCCATGATCTTCATGCTAATCTTTCCCTATACTCCCCTGACCTAGTATTACTGACTGAAACTTGGCTTAAACCTGACATCTCCAACAATGAAATTCTAGCTCTGGGCTAGAACATCCTATGTAATGATTCCACATCTAAAAAGGAGGTATTGTAGCCTTACTATTTAAAAATCAAGCAAATGTAGAGCACTTTTATATATGCACACCAATCTTAGCCAATGCAGCAGTTCTACTTGCAAAACTAAAAATTAACTCTAGAAAAAGTGTCTCTATAATTGGTTGCTGCATACCACCAGGCAACAACATACCCACACTAGAGACCCTACTCAAATGGGACTCTGAGTTCCTCTAACATGAAACCATCATCTTAGGGTACTTCAACATTGACTGGTTTTCTTGTAACTCCAGTTCTCCCACCAACTTCACCAACCTCCATGGACTTTCCCAACTAATCCAGTATCCCTCTAGAATTGACAAATCAACCCAGAGACAGTCAATACTTGACTGGATTCTGACAAACAGACCATCTCTTATATGTTAATCAGGCTGCCTCCCTGACAGCTTGAATGACCATTTTCCAACATTACTAATAAGACATCACACATATCAGGAAAAGCCCATGAATTACCAGACAATCAGAAACAAAAAATCTTCAATCCAGCTAGCTTTATTAATACACTCAGAGCATGTAACTGGACTCCTCTCATGTACCTTAAACTAGATGAAGCTGTTCAATACCTCAACTCAACCTTCTTATATATCCTAAACTCCCAGGCCCCCTCCCCCTCAAACCATCACAATCAAATCCAACTACACCCCCTGGATGAACAAAGACACTAGAGCTCTGCTGAAATCCAGAGATAAATCCAGGGCCCATTGGCACAAAACTGGATCACTTAGAGACAAACAGGCATTTCTTGAACTCTGTAACAAAGCTAAGAAATGTGTCAAAACAGATAAAACTAGCTACTACCACAATATGCAAACCAGATACCAAAACAATCGCAAAAAATGTTGGTCAGCAATTAAATTCTCCACCCTGGAAAATCCGGTATTCCCCCAAGCATAACAGATACCTTACTTAACGTTTCTATTCATTTCAACAAATTCTTCACTTAATCCATTCTTGCACTTGCTAACTCTCAAAGCTGTCCGTCCTCCAACCTACTACCTGATTTCCATATTAATAGCAATGACTTTACCTTCCATCCTGTCCCTACTGATAAAATTAAAAAACTCCTTAAGAAACTAAAACCTACCACATTAGCCTCTGATAAACTGCCAGCTGAATTTTTAAATATATCTGCTGATGCCATTGCATACCCATTATCCATTCATATCAACCATTTGATGTAATAAAACCTAGTCCCAGGTATCTGGAAAGTTTCAAACATTATTCCACTCAAAAGAGTTAACAAAGTATCGGCCTATATCAATACTCTCATCTCTGTCCAAAATACCGGAGAGGTGTGTACACACAGATTCACTTCAGATGATCGAGTTTCCGAAATCTCGAAACTCATATGATCAAGACCATATGTTCGAGTTGTCAGAAACTCGAATATCAGAAGTGAAAATAAAAAAAAAAACACATTTAAAGACGTTTTTCAGGGGGGCAAGCCCCCCCCCTGCAACCTCCACACCCCCCTACTTTAATATACTAACTCTGAGATCGCACTACAATGGAGAAAGGGAAATCTCATATTCCGCACTTCTGCAGACACTGTAGAATGAGATATTTCCCTGTTCCCCACTGTAGCACAATCTCGGACTTTGTTAATTTAAGTAGCAGCAGTGCAAAGGGCTTTCTCCCCTGCAGAATCCCTCACCTAAGGCACTCACACACTTTATTTAACCCCTCCCCTTCAGATGTTCAAGTTTCGGAAAACTCGATCATATGGTCTCAACCATATGAGTTTTGTGATTTCGGAAACTCGATCATCTGACGTGAACCCATACACACACAAGTTAGGGATTACCTTAACAATCACAACCTTCTCATCAATACTCAACATGGCTTCAGGCTCAACCACAGCACAGCAACAGCTCTTATGTCATTTACTCATACAGTGAACAACCACAGAAGCAATGGCAACTTTGTCTCTGTTATGTTTCTTGACCTGTCTAAGGCATTTGATATGGTTAACCATAACAAACTCATTAAATCCCTCTCAGAACTGAATCTTAGCAAACTCATCATTACCTGTTTTCAGAGTTATTTAAGAAATAGCAAGCAGTGCAGTGGCAGCACAAACTTTCTCCTTTACAACCAGTTACACTGGGCATTCCCCAATGCTCCATCCTTGGTCCTTTATTTTTCTCTATCTTCACTAACAACTTTCATAACTGTACTCTACATGCTTCAATCATCCAATACGCTGATGACTCAACACTAATCTGTTCCTTTCCTTCACTCCAAGAACTGCAACTAAAAACCCAGGCCTCTTTCCTTTCTGTAGAAGATTGGCTTACCAACTCTCAACTAATACTAAACCCTAATAAAACCAAACTTCTCATATTCCAAATGACTAACCTCGCTACTCCTACATCCACATTTACTATCATGTCTAACAATAAAACTACCATCTCTCCTGTCACTCACACCAGACTTCTTAGAGTTGAGATAGACTGCAACATGGAATTTAACACTCACATTTCACTCATCATTAAGAAAGTACATAAAAACTAAGGGGACTATATATAAATAGACAATTCCTCCCAAACAGCACCAGAGCAAAAATAGCACAAACACATCTCATGTCCAGACTTCTATATATTCCTCCCGTATCCTTATCAGTCTTAGAAAATCAGATATAACCAAACTTGATGCCTGCTATAATAAAATTGCAAAGTTCACCTCCAGTAGCTCTCATCTCCTGCACCACTGCTCAGTCCTTACAAAAACTCAAATGATTTTAACTTCCCCATTTTCTTCTCTACAACTAGCTTATATTAACCAATAAAATTGTTTACCACCCTGAGAAAAGACCAGCATTACAAAACCTAATACATCCTTACTCCAGTTCTAGGGTACTATGTTCCAATAACAAACCTCTCCTTCAAGGCACTAAAGACAGAAACTGTGCCGGAGCTTCCCTCTGTTCTAATTTAATAGCTAAAAAGTGGAACACTCTGCCAACTAATATAGCTGCCATTACATCCTCAACCCAGTTTTAAAAATATTATTATTATCATAACTGATTTGATGTAAAATGTAAAGTGGCATGCTTCTGTACTTGTGTAATTGTACTTTATTAATTCTTGTTATATATGGAGCATTTATCCCCAGGCCTCCACTGAAAAAGGACTTGTTTCCAGTTGGACTTTCCCAGTAACCAAATGTAAAAAAATAAAATAAATAATAAAAAAATAAAGTAATTACTATGAATTAGAAAAATGAGACTTCTCCTTCATTTAAAGAATTTAAGATTATTGCAATTAATGTTTCTCAACTGGAATTATCTACAGTCAAGATGAGAACTGATAGAGCCACTTCATATCACAACTCCTGGTTAAACATTATAAAGTTACTTGGGAAAATTTTATGTAATATGACATGAAATAGAATTATAATCTGAATGATCAATAATTGTTTTTGATTAAGTACACAGCATCCATGGAACCAGATGACAACCCAGGCTATGTACTACATGAATTATAAAATGAAGTGGCACCTCACCTAAGTGTCATGTTTAATCATAGCCTCACCTCAGGCTTCATGCCCACTGAGTGGCACAAAGCTACAGTTATCCCACTCCACAAGGGGGGATCCACCTTGGATCCCAGGAACTACTGTCCCATCAGTCTGACAAGCCTGAACTGCAAGGGCATGGAATGCATTATCATGGAACTTATAAACAAAGACATTGGCAACCTTCAAACACTGGACCACACCCAGTGTGGGTTCATGAAGGGCCGATCTTGTCTCCTGAACCTGACTGACTTCTTCATATCAGTCTCAGGAGCTGTGGATGAGGGTAAGGTGGTCCACAGAGCCTATCTGGACCTTACCAAGGCCTTCAACATCATTCCCCACTCTGAAATCATAGATAAACATACTAAGCTGGGCATAAATCTGTATGTCACTCAATGGGGTGCCAACTGGCTTACTGACAGAACCCAGAATGTAAAAGTAGTCGACTCCAAATCCAACTACAGACAAGTGACAAGTGGAGTACCTCAGGGTTCAGTCCTGGGGCGGCTCTTGTTTGCATCTACTTCTCTGAAGTACAGGCCAACACTTAGGGACTCTGGCTAACAAAGTTCGCAGATGACTGCAAACTGGGAGACATTACTGAATCCTCAAATGATGGCCTTACAAAATGGCCTTACAGAAACAGATGCTTGGTGCCAGAGCCATGGGCTCAAGCTTAATGCCAGAAAATGTATAGTTATCCCCTTTGGGAAAAAAACATGTACCCATGAATTACCACATAGGTGACAGTACACTAAACACCGAAAGTGTGATGAGAGACTTAGGGACACAGGTGGACAGTGGTCTCACCTTCAATAACCACATCGCCACAACAGTCAGGAAATCCTTCTATGTGGCACACCTCATCACTAAGGGCTTTTCATCCAGAAAAAAGGAGGTCATTGCCCCACTGTACTAATCCCTCATTAGACCCATTATAGAGTACAACACCCCATTTGGTATGTACCTCACAAGACATCTGCAACAGCTGGAAAGGCCACAGAAATACCTCACTAAAAGAATCATGGACCTAAAGCAGATGCCCTATGCTGACTGTCTAAAAAAAACTCCAGCTATAATCTGTGGCATATCTACTCAGAGGCGATCTCTGCTTAACATACAAGGCCATGTCAAACCTTGAGCTGTTGGACATGCTCCACTTAAAGAAATCCCAATCCCTCAGATCCACATGTTCCAAGGATCTAAACCTTGTCATCACAATGAACAAAACATGCTGGAGGGATACGTTCCTGACCCAGAGACTCCCCATACACTGGAATAGACTTCCCATACATGTCAAGCAGAGTGCCTACTTGGCCCTCTTCAAAAAGAACCTTGATGATTGGATGGGAGATAGGAAATTCACCCCGGGGATCACGTCAGTCAACCTGTTAGACAGGGGTCCATGGAAGTAAATATTGTGGGAGGAAATATCCAGGGAATTGTTATGGCTAGGCTTGTGTAGGCCCTAGGGCCGATAGCCTAGTACCAACCTAGGAACCTAGTAACCTACACACCTATGTAAATACTTTTGTTTTATTTTTAATTTACTGTTATTAAGTTTTTTCATTAGCATAATAAATTTGTTCTAAAATTTTGTTTCTTTTTTTCTGTTATGAATTGCTATATTCTTTAAATCTTAATAAACATATTTGAGCCACAAAGCAAGAACAAATGAATGAGATATTCAGAAAAAAGAGTTTGGAGAAAAGGATCTCTGCTAATAATTCTATTTTGTTTGGTCACTTTAATGGGGTAAGATACGTGTTCTTCATAGTGAGTAGATAAGTAATTCTAATACTAAACAAGGGCAACAAAATATGGTTGTTTTTTAATGGAATCCAGTGGTATCACATGGGCACAGATAGTGCAACCCCCTTCAGAGCCTCTGAAAAGGTACAGAAAAAAAGGACAGCAAAGGACTTACAAAAATATCAGGCAAGTCCTTTAGGTTTCATAATTTATCTTCAAGGACATTAACTCAGGCAGATGTTTCAAAATTAGAAAATGGTTTTACTTTTATCCCTTGAAAGGCGGCAGACTTAGTAAAGACTGTTTTGGACTAGAAATGTTACACCAGGAAGTTGCATTTGAAAGTGCATTCTAAGAGTAAAAGTGTGTGTTTGCAAACAGAATTTAGAGTACCTAATCATTTTGTTCTACCTGTGCACCCTGTCATTCTAGCATTTGAATCCATCTGTGAACATATCAGATACAGCTGAAAAATTAATTGCAGCCAAAAGTATTTTAATTTAAGTATGGAGCCGAGTAAATATTTGAAAAACTTATTAAATGACATCCACAGTTGTGTTATATAAGCTAATAAGTGTGAGGCAATGGTTATTATGTAATTGTTGTCATTGGGAAGATTCTGTTATAGGGAAAAGTTTAGGAATTGAAAATAAATATCAACCTTTAGTCCAGTAGTATCAGCTAGCAAGTCTGAGCTAGAACCATTGTTTGCATTTATAGCTAGGACATCATTTGAACTAGTAAGGACCTTTGATTCTTTTGTTAAGGGCATATTTCAATTTTTGGGAAAAAACTAAGGCATAATATTACAGAGAGCAACTGGCTTGTTATGGTTGGTATTAAATAATTGGATATTGTAAAACTCAATGACTTGGAAAGATATGTAAACTATACTGATAGGGATATTAGGTTATATTCAAGATTAATTGATATGGTAATAGCTAATAATTTGTTTCAGTTTTAATAAGAAATATTTTATGCAAATTCAAGGTGCAGAGACAGAGGCCAGACTGGATCCAAATTATAGATAGATAGATTATAGATAATTGTACCGGCTAATTGAAATTCTGAAGGGATTGGCCATATTTGAGCTTGTCCAGTCTGTTATTGATGGCATTTTTTTCATATGGAGAGGCAGTGTTGTGAATCTGATCAGTTTAATTGCTGCAATCAACAAGATAATAACATTCTTAGACTGTTTTGTATCAAAGATTTACACAGAATTATATTTTCAGATGCAGTGCTAACCAAGAACTTAGTCTGATTGAATACAGTCAATTAGGAAAAAAAGAACCACAGAAAGAGAACTCAAGGATAGCAAAGCTTTTGGGTTCCCCCTTCTTCAGTGCTCATTCAGGGGGAAACCCGAAAGCTTGGCTATCCTTGAGTTTTCAATTTAATTAAATATTGCAGAATGTTTTGGATTTAATTAAATATTGCAGAACATTTTCTGTGGTTCTTTGTTTGCTAATTGACTTCTTTTACTGAACACAGTTAACCACAGTGGTTTCATTTTTCATTCATTTTTTATTTCATTTTTTATTTGATTGAATACAGTCACTGTTTATAATAATACAATTAGACATACAATTTTACAGTATACAAGAAAGCATACAAGTTATTTGAAATCCAAAACAGTTAAAATCAGTGTGTTAGATTAAAAACTTTGACAACAGTGAATGGAGTATTATATGATATGATTAAATGGGTATTATGAGGTTTATGAATATAGACTATCTTAAAAATGATATAAGGAGTTATTAGAAAGTAAGAAAACTGATGTTAATAAAGAAAAAAAAAGATTGTAAAAATGTAAGTCATTTTCTGTGTTTTACAAGTTATATACAATAGATCTAATATGGGTGTTTAAATACTTGAATAATGAACAGTTGTGTAGTACTTTAGGTATATTTATTTAGCTTCTGAAAAATTTACAAGAAATACAGACATCATTAAATTAGGGGATGTGACCTCTAATATGAGCAAAAATTACTTTCATTTTAGAGCAGGGAGCATATGGAAAACATGATCACTTAAAATTAGTCAAGAACAAAATTTAGAATGTGTTAAAAGGAGAGCAGGTATCCAGTTTGTTTCCATGGTATACTCTTCCAGGGTAACTGGAGTAAAGCATGTAATGATCTTAATTAAGGTTCTTGGCCAAACAGCTATATTGTGACATTGTAAAATCATAGGTTAGATTAATACCGCAAATAAACACACAGAAAAATATTAACATTTTAGGAAGCTTATATTCCATGCTACTGTTACTAATGACTCATACCCGTTTAACCATATCATCTAATACTACATTTGCTATTCTCAAAGTTTTTTTTTTTTTTTATCTGACACACTGATTTTAACTGTGCTTGTTGAAATAACTTGGATGCATCCATGTGGCTGTACATTGCAGAGGAAATAAAGATGATGGATTGGGATTTAGAGAAGTAAAGATTGTATGTAAGCATTCACCTGGGACTGAATTGTTCTGTTAATTACAGTGGATATAAAAAGTTTGCACATCCCTGTTAAAATGCCAGGGTTTTATGATATAACAAAATGAGATCCCAATAAATCATTTCAAAACTTTGAAAAAAATATAAAAAATAAAAAATCTACAATAAGCTGGTTGGATAAGTGTGCACACCCTTAAACTAATACTTTGTTGAAGCACCTTTTTTATATTTTTCTCCCTAACAGATTTGTTTTTCAATTGAATTGTACAGGTTATAGGTCACATTAAAGGTGGGAAAAGTTTTGAAATGATTTATTGTGGTCTCATTTTTTTATATCACAAAACCCTGGCATTTTTTTATATCCACTGTATATGTGTATTCTTAAGCACAGTAGGAAAAATAAAAGATCATAGGATCATAAGAAGTTACTAGGCTAATAACCATATGGCCCTTACAAGCCTAGTCAAGTTCTTACCCTTATTTCAATGATCACCACCTATTGCCTCTGACCAAGAGGGACACAGATAGAACCCCTGGGGTGAATTTATGGTCACTGATCCAATTGTGTGGATTGCATTTGAAGAGGACCAAAGAGGTGCTGTCTTTGACATGAAGTGGGAGTCTGTTCTGAATGTATGGTAACCTTTGGGAGACAATTCTCTCCCTCCAGCAGGTTTTATTAATGTCACATGACAGGTTAAGGTCTTTAGAACGAGTAACCCATGTACCATTTGACTTGCTGATATGCAGCATTTCCAGTAAAACGGGTAGAGATTGCCTTTATGCAAGGTAGAGATCACCTCTGAGTAGTCTGTATCAAACAGAATAAAGTGACAGTGAATTCAGATGATCCCCATAGGACAGATGCTGATGACCTCAAATTTTCCTTGTGAGGAACCTTTGTGGTTTCCCCAGTTGCTGCATGTGCTTGAAAAGGTACATACCAAAAGGGGTGTTGCACTCAATTATTGGCCTGATGAGGGAAGAGTGCAGGGAGGTTATAACTTCTTTTTTTCTGAAGGCAATACCCTTTACTTATGAGATGAGCAATATAGGATGCCCTTCTTACCACTAGCGGTCAAAGGTAAGGTTGCTGTCAACCTGTGTGCCCAGGTCTTTCACCACTGAGTACATACTAAAGGTGTTGTTATTGATGTGATAGTTAGCAGGAACATCGCTTTTACCGAAAGGAATGATAATACATTTTTTCATTGAGTTTCAGGCCATGACATTAAGCAGCAGTCATTTGTTTGTGTAAGACCCTCTTGTAGGATGTTGACATCAGTAGGAGATTATATGACCAGTCCAAGTTTGCAGTCATCAGCAAACTTTGTCAGCCACAGACCTTTAGTTTTTGCTTGTACTTCAGAGAAATAGATTCCAAACAGTAGAAGTGCCAGGACTGATCCCTGTGGAACACCACTGGTTACAGGTCTGCTTTTGGAGGTGGATTCCCCTAATTTGACTATAGGAGTTCCATCAGTGAGCCAGTTACTGGCCCATCTAATGATATAAGGGTTTTTGCCTAGTTGGGTGAGTTTGTCAATGATGCGTGAGTGAGCAATAGTGTCAAGCACCTTGGCTAAGTCCAGGTAGGCTGTATGCTCAGATTTCCCTTTGTCCAGGGACTTGGTGACTGTCTCGAAGAAGTCCTCTGAGTTTAACAGGCATGATCTCCCTTTGACAAATGCAAACTGAGTAGGGTCAAGTGTTTGGAGTTTACCTATATCTTTGTTGATAATGTCCATAATGATTCGCTCCATGAACTTGCAGTTAAGGTTAATCAGTCTAATAGGTCTCTAGCTCCATGGGTCAGTTGAGGCACCACCTTTGTGCAAGGGAATAATGGTGGCTGTTTTCCATTCAGCTGGTATGAAGCCAGTGCTTAGACTATGATCAAAAAGAGTACCCAACTGGGTTGCTAATGCATATTGGAGACCATGTAGGACACAGCCTGGGATATTGCATTAATAATGATTATTACTGGTCATTGAATCTTGTCATATGACTATGTTTTATATAAATTAAATTTTGATAATGGTTTTGAAAGCAGTTTAAAGCAGATATTGGTGATGTTTGAAATGCTTGCTGGCTGTTTTTTTTTAATTATTTATTGAAAAGTTTAAAAGCATATTTGAAATCTTGTATTTTTTCAGTCTTATTGTAAAGTTCTGCTTGTGTAATACTTTAAAAATAAAATTTCTGCAGCTCTTGCTTTAAATTTTTGCCAAACTAATATGAAGTATGAATGTTGCTTGAGGAGAAAGTGATTAGATGGATGGCGGAATGATTTTGGGCAGGATTCACAAAGCCTCCGTGTAAGAGTTATAACTCTTACACGGAGGCTGCAGTTAAACAGAGTGATGTCAGCATGCTCTGCATATTCATGAGAGCATGCTGAATCACACCTAAGTCTAACACGGTCCATGGAAGACAGTAGGGGGCGTGTCTGTAGGCCGAGCCCTGCAAGCGGACACGCCCCCAGAAGAGTAAAAGTGCCCAAAGTAAACACCCATGACAGAGTCCATGGAAATGTGAATAAACACAACACAACACATGCCCCCACAGACTACAAACATAAAATGTACAAATGAATATCTTATAATTTTTTTTAAATTGTAAATATATTTGCCCGTGAGTGCGCTCATTTGCGCGGGCATGCCCGTAGAGCAGCCACAGTCAGCAGTCAGTGGGAAAGCATATAAGAACTAAATATGCAAAGTAAGCCAAGAAGCAATAGCGTAGCGGTTGAGACGTCGGCTGAAGAGCAGGCATCCATGGTTCAAACCCCCACAACATCAATTTATTTTTTAGTAAAATAAGCACGAAACAAGTCCCTGACAAATATGTACGCATATAAAATCACAATTTATGTAAAATGTAATGAAATAGTCCATTTATTTTGAAGAAATGTGAGGTAACAAAACAATAGAAAATGCCAGATGTGCCTATAGCTGAGCTACAGTTTAACAAGGTGAGTGCATCTGCCCATAGCTGAGCAGTGGTTTAACAGGTGCAAATGAGTGCCCGTAGCTGAGCAGTGGTTTAACAGGCACAAAGTGAGTGCCCGTAGCTGAGCAGTGGTTTCACATGCTGAAACTGTTTGACCCTAGCTGAGCTGAGCGTAATATGCGTGCTGACAGCCAAATGAGGCGTGAACAAGCGTAACCCGTTTGCGCGGAGCTGCGCACCATGCAAACAAGCTAACCAATGGGCAACGTTGAGCAAGCTGTAACAAAACTGCCTTTACACAGACACACCCCATAGCCTGTCTAGACAGTCATAAAATATAAAAAGCAGTGGCCAGGCTCGAACACAGGATACCATGCACCATAGTCAAGGTACTGAACCACTAAGCCACAACAGCTGTACTCAGAAATGCAGTAATAGCAAATATATAGGAATGAATAGAAAGTGGAGCATGACAAAGCAGGTTTTGTGAAGTGGATGCAATTCCAAAATGGCCAATCACAGATAAGTGTGGGAAAAACGGCATATATAAGCCCCATATGCAGGAATACACAGCATAAATGATTGTAGAACTGACTTGCAGCCAGAATGTCAGGTGTAGGTGAGGGTAGTTCCTTTAGAGCACAGAGGTGGGGCATTGAGGAGTCCAGATACATGGTCTGGCTCCTAGTCCACAATCATGAGGCCCAACTCATGCAGGGCCAGGTCCTGTGGGGAGCATATAGGGCTGAGGCGTGGGACCCGTTGGCTCATGATCTCACCAGTGCCACAGGGATTCCAAGGACTGGTGAGCAGGTCTGTCACCACCATGCAGACCTGAAGAGATGCAAGCAGGACCAATTGAACCTTTGGATCCAGGAGGCCCGGCAAATGCCCAACGCCCCACTACTGAGTAAGTTACATTTAATTATGTATGTAAAAAATTAAATTAGCTGATATTATGGAGATGTGTATTCCAATATTACTTCATTTATATTACAGCTGCAGGTGTCCATTCTGCGAACCGCAGAGCCTATGGCAATAGGCTGGTGCGGTTGCGCCACCAGGTAGGTCAGTAATCCACTCCCAGTAACTGTAAATAAATATCAAAGTATGACAGTTAGCAAAAGACTGCAATGTAGTCACTAAGTAATAAAATGTGCAAGTAACAGTATAAAAGTGTTTGCAAGTATTGCTTGATTAGAAAAGTGTGTTACAGTCTGTAATCCAAACTTAAAAATGAAAATATCTGAAATAAAGTCTGAAATAAAGATGCCCCACCTGTAATATAATAGTACACAACCTGCAGCAGGCTGAAAAGTACAGCTGCAGAAGATGAGCAAATCACATGTGTGAAATATATCCCTGTTGAAATACTGAAACATGACAGAAGTGAGACTGCTGGAAAGGATTGTAATAACTACAGGTAAAACATGTCAATAAAGCCTAGAAGTAAGTACCATCCTGAATAGTAAAATGAAAACAAGTGAGAGGGTGTGAGAAAGAGTTATGAATCCACCAATAAAGTAGCAATAACCCCTGAATAAAGTATACTGCAGTCAGTACAGAATGAAATGAATGTGACAAGTAGAACCAAACTACGAAATGTGTCCAAAGTGTTGCTGCAGCTGGAATGTGTATTCCAAAATCTGGATATGTTGCTCTCATTCTGCAATATGCAGATAGTATGATTGTCTGAAATATCAAACATCCACAGTTGTCTATAGCTATATAAAGCAAATGTAGCAGGATGATGTAGCTGAACAAAGCCAGGTATGAACGTGTATGAATAACAATAAAATGTATATTGATGTAGCAGTAACAGTCCTATCACCAAAGTGAAGTAGTTATCATATAGGAAACTGTAGTTAGAACAGTAGTGTGTATATATCTGTAGCTATTAGAAATGTACAGCATATGTATTGGTATTCGAAGGTGTTAATAATATTTTCTTCACCCCACCCTATAACCACATATAATCTATTCCACGTGAAATTGGTGTGTGCAATCACAATTAACACATTTGTCCTGATGGGTCATAAATATTTGCATGTCCGTTGATGCATCTGCCCTGTTCATACATCCAAACCTGATGGCCTGTTGCCATCAATCAAGCCTGCATGTTGTTGGACTGTGTATTGCTGTTCAAATTACGCATGTGTTATACTCGCTGTTCAATGGTGTGAATATCTGGGTGTTTGGTTAATGGGAATACTAATGCATGCTGTTACAACTAACTGCGAATGGTATTGTATGTTACTAACCCAAACTGTCATGACATAATGCAAAACATAGAACGATACCTCTCCCACCTCAGCTGGCGAGTACACCTGGCACTAGTGCCCAGTCTGGGCCCTCCTCCAGTGGCCCTGTGCCACCTGTGGGTGGAAGCGCTGCAGGGGATGGGGCCCATCCCCCCTTTGCAAGCGTGGCCGGAGGAAAACCACCACTCACCCTCCATAGCGTCCGGACTGTGGTGCGTAGGGAGATCCAGGACTCTGTTCTTGGGCCCCTACGCCAGCTTGAGGCACAGGTGGCACAACTTATGGGCATGCCTGTTGCCCGGCCTACACAGCCCCCAGCACAGCCCCATCCTGGGCAGTGAAGGAACAGTGGCAACTGCCCATGGGTGGGGATATCAGTTCCACTGTTGCCATCTGTGGGCTCATGGGTTCTGGATATCCAAACCTCCGTCCCCGTCAATTGTGTAACCCCCCCACATGTGTCATACACCGCCCCTGTATGCATCTTGTTTGTCTTGTCTGTTGACCAACCCAACCTACCTCCCCAGCTATACCAACTTCCTTCACCTGACATACCACTCTCACCTGAAAAAAAAAAGGGCACTCTGTACCCACAAAAAAATTCCGCCCCATACATAGCTGCCCATTCCGCACATATGTCTGCCGGACATGGAAATTATCAATTACAATTGGCTGTACAAGTATTATTGTTGTCCTTACACCTCTCTCAGGGGTGGAAGGTATCAAATGTCACACCAAATTACAAACATATGCACAGCTGTTGCTGATGAAGAAATGGGCAGCTATGGGCCTTACCTACATCCCTCCTGCAAAACCCAAGCTTGTTTCCTTACTGTCTTACCCTCTTTGTGACCCCTTTTTCACCACTTTCCTGTCTCCCCATTTTCATTTCTTTCAAAGAAAATAGCACGGGTGTGCGCAAGAGTAAGCACGTTTAAGCGGTTGTAAGCGGGTGTGCACGTGTGCGTGGAGCTAAACGCCAGTGCGCATGCGTGAGCTCCGCGCAAACCAGCGCTAACCCAGTTACAACTGCTTAAAAGTGCCTTAGTCACTCTGATTGACAGGTCCTGTAGTCAGTTCAAAAGCAAAATAAAATCCCACTGTCAGTCCCGAACCCAGGACCTTGGAAACAGTAGTCTGCATGACTTACCACTAAGCCATGATTGTTATACAAGAACATTGTGCTAAAATAAATATATCATGTAATAGTAGGAATTAATGTAAAGGGAATATAGGATGTGTAGTACACAAAGCATGTCATTTAGAATTACTGTCAAAACTAGTGGATTTCCATAACAGTAGTGTGTGAACAGAAACAGCCATGCTAGTTGGTAGCTAATAGGTAATAATGTCACTGTAGCACCTTGCAAGCCACACACATACTCACAACAGGATAACCACTGCCCATACCCCACAACCTCTTACAGGAACACATCCGGACCAAGTAATAAAATATGTGGAGCAAAGGGCCAAAACCAGGGACACATTACAAATAATGTTACAACAAACTCAGACAGTTCAGAGAGTAACAGGTTCTGCATTTTGTGGGATGTTTGGAAGGGTATGAAGTCTAAAACTTGAATGTTTGTCAATATATTCTGACTTGAGCCCAGAGTGATTTGCCAGAAAAAGCTGTGCATGAGATATTGACCAAAATATGAGGTGGAAATGTGGGCAACCTGCAAATATTTGTACACATGCGAGGTCTGACACCACCATATTTGAATAGTTAAGAGCCTAGACATAGCAACAGTGAATGAGTTACAGGGATGCCCCACAGACTCCATGTGAAATGTACAAACAGTAGGCAGAAAGGTGTTACAACACATGCAATGGTAACTATGGAGTCCTGAAAGTATGCACCACTTGCATGGCAGAAAAAGCGTAGTAATACATATGCTCATGCTATCCCACAGTCACAACTGCAGCATACCAGACAATTTAATGGGTGTACCCCACTGATATGTACCATTCCATGAGGCAGATAACAGATGCACCTGAGAGTCTCTGGGGCCTGCTCAGCAGCATACTCAAATACCCTAATAGATGTCAAGGCCCACACCATGGCCAGACCACACTGTGTGCTGTAACACCCTAGCAGATATAGCAAGCATTCCAAGGTGTGAATGTACATGGAAAATAGGAAAGCCACAGCAGCACACTACAGTCAGGACACCTAGCAGGCATACAAGTAGTGACTGTAAAGGGCAAATATGGAAGCCATAGCAACAAAGTGCAAGCAAAAATGCAAGGAAATCACACACACACACATTAACAGTAGTAGTAGTCGTAGGTGTCAGTGTACATACACAGGTAGTACAGGAAACTGGAGAAATGAATGGAGGAATGTTAATCTACAACACAGCTGGAAATATGAGAGAGATACCAACCTTTACACTCACAGAACATTGTCCACAGCATACCAGCATGGTCCCTGCCCTTAAAATCTGAAAGGGCTACGCCTATCTCACATACCTTTTTATAGCACTGTTCTGAAATCACAGTGAGAACTGCAATCAGTACACAACTGGCTGCATGCAATTAGCAAATGCTGGCTAACAATTGGTGCAGAGGCTATCACATGGAGATATGCAGATACCTACAAAAGTATGCTGTACTCCCAGTCCACACATGCAATACTTTCATTGCACCCCGAGGAGGAAGTGAGAGACAGACAGAGAGAGAGAGAGAGACATAGACAGAGACAGAGAAAAATGAAATTAAACAGACACAAACAAAACTGTTCAGCAACAGACACCTGAAAGCTGACAACTGGCAAGTGGAGCAGCAGGACACAAAACCAGACGGCAACACAAGCAGCTGTGACAAACACAGGTAATGTAAAGTAATACTATAAAGGTCTACATACTGTGAACCCTCCATATGTGTCATTGGTCTGTATCCATATGTATATGAAGATGTGCAAAGGGCAGGGGACATACAGCAACTATCAGTGAAGGCTGTACATACATTTGTATGTGAGAGCATCTATGTGCACATATCAATGTAGGTAGACTGTAGGTTGTAGTGCAATATACAAAGTAGGTTTCACAGTTATGTATGTTTAGCAGTATGTTAGTGTGTGTATACAGCATGGTAGACAAACATGTTGATATACCTGTTTATCATATGGATACGTATGTATGTCAAAATATGTATGTATGTATATATATATATATATATATATATATATATATACATAGAGAGAGATGTAGGAATACATAGACAGATGTAGATAGATAGAATATGTACAAACATATATATGTAATACACAGATACAGATATAGATATATGTAGATACATATACATAGACAGACTGATCTGACTATCTACAGGTATGACTGTATATGATGACCTCAATACCCCCTGTCCCACCCCCTCTGTCACTCTCACCCCCTCTGTGTCCCCCCTCCATATCTATAGCAATATATGGACATCAATATATATATATGTGTATATGTATACAGACATATATATATATATATATATATATATATATATATATATATATATATATATATATATATACATATAGATATATCTATATACATATATATATAGAGAGAGAGAGAGAGAGAGAGCTGTAGATATATATTCTGAGTGAGGCACATGTGTACAGATGTATTGCAACAGGTGCCTGGTGACAAAGGCATGGAGTGAACACCAGTGTCAAAACTGGAGTACCATACCCCATTTCAAATCACCTACACCAGTAACCACCAGATATGTGATTGGCTGCCCACCACTGCATGTGTCAGGGGTGAACAGGGTCATAAATGTGTACAATAGTCCCCCTAATGATATTCACAGTGGCACACTATTCCTGGAATACCTGCACATGGTATGTGTCAGCAGACATGGTGTGTCAGCTATGGACATGTAGGTCAGTGTACCCCTCCATACCACATAATGGATGCCATGGTATGTACCTCACATGACAGCTACAGATATGGAGAAGGACACAGTGACATGTACAACACTGTGACAATGCACTCAAACACATTACCAATGCATAGACAACACCACAGAGTACACACATACTACCCACATAGAGGTTACCACTCCTGGATTTGCATACGTAAGTCACACAGATGTCCAACAACCATAGTAACACCTCACACCATCCACAACCTAAATGGCTGCTGTGTGTCGTCCATGCCACTGCAATAGACAGCACATGTGGAGGTAAAGGTTCCTACCCACAGATAAGACATACCCTGCAATAAACCACACAGTGTTAAGAAGCAAGACTCCCCATGAGTACATGTCACACATACCCCTGCTGAATGTTAGTCAGATAGGTAATATGCCATATGAGTCACCCTGTGTAACTGTGTGACAGCAGCAGGTACCATCACAGCACATGTGTCACAATGGTCAGGGTAGCAGAACAGTATGCTGCTGTAGTCCCAGGGGCAATAGCATATTGTGTAGTATTGTATTGTAATGTATTGTATTGTGTTGTATTGTATTGGTATGTTGAGGTGCCTCCTTTGTGGAGTGGAACCACTGCTGCTGTGTGCCAGTGTACAGGTACATATCCTGTAGTCAGGCTAATGTTACATAGCACTTCTATATGTGTGTTTAGCTCCTGTCAGAGTTCATGTAGCATGCAACCGGGGATACCATCAGGTCCCAGTCATGTTGTGTATTCTGCTTTCCTGAGGGTGGCTCTCACCTGGACATCTGTGATGACAGGGAGGTTACAGTCAACTGGGATAACTATGTCTTATTTTGGGGGACAGGGAGGGGTGACACCTGCACTGAACCTGTCTGCCACAATGTTGTCAATATCTGTGGTTTCAGTGAATTATTTGTTGTTGTGTACTAACTATGAGCATAGAGGAGGGATTCTGACCAGGTTACTAACATAACTGAAGAAGGCCTTCTGGTTATCTGTAGTGTCCCTCTTAATTTCCCTCTCAAAGTTGCCCATGGATGTTTGTATGAGGGGAAAATATATCCTTACTAGTGCTGCTCAGACATGCCTTCCCTTTATGAAATTATGCTCTGTCTTGCAGTAGCTGCCATCTTTTGTAATACAATCTGTCTATGGCTGGGGTCCACCAGACAGGATGCTGTCCCTTTGTGGAGAGTGTCTTGGTCATATATGGGATTGCATGATCCATGCATTCTCGGAGGTGTCTGTAGAAAGCATTTGTGTAGGGTCAGCATTGTGGGTTGTGTCTTCCACTAGCCCAGTGGGCTGAAAGGATACCATGTCACTGTTACAAAGTGTAAAGTTTGCATCTGCAATGTTATTCACTATAGTCGATTGTGCTGGTGGTGGAGGTGGGATATGTATATCCAGGGCAATTAGTTTGTGGTCAGCTCACAGTAGTTGATGATGTAGGCCATACAGTACCTAGATACAAACCCCCAGAGTGAGGAGGTGCTCTGGACCTGAATCAGTGTTCTGACTGCTGGGATTTGGTAGTATGTTGTATGGAGTGTGCCAGGTACTATTGCACAGTTGCTGGCTGAGCACTGATACCTGGCCATTTACATGTGTATCCACCAATAGACAGACAGATGCTATATATGTGAGATATGTTGTATCATAACAGTCGAGTAGCATGTGTAGTATGTGTGCCAAATTCTGCTGACATATATTGCTGATATCAGGTTATTTTCTTTTTCAGGAACATGGCTCACCTGCGAAATCCAGCTTACTCCGCAGCTGAGGATGAGGAGATACACCAGAGCCTGGTGCGGGATTATGCAATACTCTTTTCCCGCACCAGCCAGAATCAGCCTGAGAGGGCTGCACTGTGGCAAGACCTAGTCCGTTGGGTAAATGACATAGGCACGCATAATAGGACATATGAGCAGGTACAACATCACTGCAGTGATTTAATCAGAAATGTCCATCAGCGTGCGTCGGATATCCACAGGCAACAGGTCGCCACAGGTGGTGGGGTGGCTACACATCCCCCACTCACCAGACTGGAGGGACTACTCATGAGTGTAGTGGCTCCAGTCCGCCAGCAAAAACAACAGCAGCAGACATGCATTATGATGGAGGCTGGAGCCACGCAGCAGCAAGACTATGAGCGTGCAGGTAATATGCCATATGTATAGTTGACTGTTGTGTACACTGGTAGTTAATGCATGTGTGAGGTGTGTCCTTGGTTTGTAGCTCTCATCATAGTATTTAATGTGCAAATGTGATATCCTCAATATCAGCAGCTGACCTGTGAAAGGCCACTGTTGTACTACTGACCTGTATCATACTCAGTAACAATGGCACAGTTGTGCCCACTGACATTAGTTTCCTCACTTCTGCAGGTCCCTCTGGTGTAACAGCAATGCAGCCTATCCATGCTGGTGAGTGTGTATTAACAATACCTTTAATAGTCTTGATAGTAATAGTAATATTAGGTTCAGTTAGTAGTGCTCTGTGTATGCATGCAGGTGTGTCTGTGTCTGTGTGTTGATATCATGCATACTGAGTAGTGTACAACTGTGTGCAACTGTGTGCATGTGTACGTGTGCATGTGTGCATGTGTGCACCTGTGCATGTGCGCATGTGTGCATGTGTGCACCTGTGCATGTATGCATGTGTGCATGTGTGCATGTGTGCATGTGCGCATGTGCGCATGTGTGCATGGGTGCATGTGTGCACCTGTGCACGTGTGAACGCGTGCATGTGTGCATGTGTGCATGTGTGCATGTGCGCATGTGTGCATGTGTGCATGTGTGCACCTGTGCACCTGTGCATGTGTGTGTATGTGTGCATGTGTGCATGTGTGCATGTCTGGACCTGTGCATGTGTGGATGTGTGCATCACTGGTAATATTGTGTAGACATTGTAAACTGTGTTTCCTGTTTCCCTCCCACAGGTTCTGGTGCTGCTCTGGTGTCATGCAGCAAGGAACCTGAATCAGGTGCCATGGGTACTGATAATGATGACATCTGTGTAATGGCACAGGAAGGTATGCCAGGGTCCATCATTGGTCAGCCGATTGACAGTACACAGCTGTCAACCCCATCAATGCACACAGTTATCCTGCCAATACACCCTTTGTCACCAATGTCCCTAGGTGATGGACAGCATACAGTGGGCATTGACCAGGGTAATGTGGTATCTGTGGCACATGCCTCCCCACACAGCAGCCATGGGCATGGCCCTGAGATGGTACAACACATACAGATGTCCAGGGGTTCTCGTGGGAGCATCCGTGAGTGTACTGCCCCTGTCAGAAGCGCCCACAGAGGTCTTACAACCTCAGCTATGTTTCGGGCTGTCATGCAGGCACAGTCACGTATGGAACGGTACACCAGACAGGGTCTGAGGGAGCTGACAGCATGTCGCACAGACTGACAGTATGCATGACATTGCGGCTGCCATCCATAATTTCACTGATGTCATAGACAGACATTGTGGGGACATATTAGACCGGTTCCACAACTACATGTCCATGAGCCAGGGCGATGGTGGACGCTTCAGGCATCAACGTGGGCATTTGCCAGATACAGCAGCAGCTGGAAGTTGTCGCAGACGACAACAGGGCCGCGGCCACCCCCATAGTGCCAGCAGCAGCCCCAGCAATGCTGGGTCTGTGCTGTCATCAGACCGCCCCAGGAGACCACGTGCACGTGGCTCTGGCCAGGCCCGACAGGGATCTGTGTCCAGTCAATGAACACCTGCTTCTGATGACAGTACTCAGTCTGGGTTGGTACCGGATACGGTCCGTAGCACCCCTGCAAGGCACAGGTACCTTGTCCAAGGCCAGAAACACTGATCTGTATGACCTGGCAGGTACAGTCTGTGGCTGTCCACAAACACCAGTATATGGCAGCCATGAGGTGGAACTGTGTGCATCCATACACACATGCAAATTGACAACAACTAGGGCTACCGCATACACACACACACTGCATCAATATTGCCCCACCTTGTACTGCTGTCCCTCACCAACACACATACACATACAAGTCAATCAGTGGTATTGGTGGCTGACTCAGGCATACCAAGTTCACACCCTGTGCATATGATGAAACTGTGCCACCTCCTGCAATCTGTAACATCAGTGCAGGTACAGGTTAACATGTTGCTGATGCACAGGGTGACTACATAGACGTGTAGTAATAGTATCATGTTGTTAACAGTACTGTGTGCTGAAATAATTGTGGGTATATCACAGCATGCCTGATGCAGTAAGGGTATGAATGTCATGTACTGTTGTCTACACCCATGGTAAGTATCATAGTGTGTCATCTGCACATGTTGGCATACTGGTGGTAAGGATGTCAACAGAAGGCTACATACATACGTAGCACAGGGGATAAGGTAATGAAAGTATTAATACGCAACGATGGACATGTAAACTGCAAGTGGCATGTTGCCCACACTGAACTTTGCAATGCGGATGTTTGAGGATGTTGATATGTGTGCGGTACTACACAACTGGTACAGGACACACAGGAGCACCCTAGCACTGCAAGCTCACATCTCATACCATGCTAGACAGCCCCAACACACAAAACTAACTGTCACAGGAGGGAGAGTCCCCATACATGTCAGGCAGATCCTGCCTCTCAAACCTGGTCGATTTCTTTGAAACAGTCACCAAGGCCATTGACAAGGGGAAGGTGGTCCACACAGCCTACCTGGACCTCGCAGAAGCCTTCGGTACAATACCCCACTCGGGCATTCTAGAGAAGCTCACCAGCTTAAATATAAGCCCCTATGTCACCAGATGGATTGCACACTGGCTCAATGACAGAACCCACATGGTTAGAATTGTTGTAGCCATGCCAGACTCCGAACCAGTTACAAGTGGTGTCCCACAAGGCTCAGTCCTGGGACCTCTCTTGTTTGGTATATATTTATCGTAGGTACAGGCCAACACGGAAGTACTGTGGCTGACCAAATATGCAGATGACTGCAAACTGGCTGCCATAATCGACTCTCCAGCCGACACAAGCATACTCCAAAAGGGCCTCATAGAAACAGACAACTTGCGCCAGAACCATGGCCTCAAGATGAATGCAAAAAAGTGTATAGTCATCCCCTTTGGCAAAAACAAAGTGCCCACACAGTACCACATAGGTGGTAATCCATTAAGTACAGAAGAAGTAATTAGGGACCTGGGGACCCAAGTTGATAGCAATTTCTCATTTGACAACCACGTGGCCAAAGTGGTTAGAAAGACATTTTATATAGCCCACCCCACCATGAAGGGATTCACATCTAGATCAGGGGAGGACATTGTGCCTCTTTACTCATCCCTCATCAGGCCCATAATTGAGTACAATGCCCCTGTTCAGATGTACCTTACCAGACACCTGCAACAACTGGAAAGACCCCAAAAGTACCTCACCAAGAGGATCAAAGGGCTCAAACAGATGCCATATGCTGACCGGTTAAAGAAACCCTAGCTCTACTCAGTGGCATACCGCCTGTTCAGAGGCGATCTGTGCCTGATGTATAAAGCCATGTCAAACCCGGAATTAATGGGCATGCTGCACCTGAGTATATCCAAATCCCATCGGGCTACACGCTTGAGAGACTTGAACCTCAGCACTGAAATAAATAGGACATGCTGGAAGGACAGATTCATAACCCAGAGGCTCACTTCACTCTGGAATAAAATCCTAGTCCAGGTTAGGCAGAGTCCCTCACTGACTCTCTTCAAGAGGAATCTTGATGAGTGGATGGGACATTGTAGGTTTACCCCGGGTATCCCTTCTGTGTCACTGATAGACAGAGGCACAGTATACTAACCTCGGAAAAAGGCATGGCAAGATATATTTACAATGGATGGCAACAGCCAAACACATTCTGGTTAGGTTCATAAATGCCCTAGGGCAGATAGCCTAGTATGAACCTATGAACCTATGTACCTTGTTCCCCATTGGCCCTATGTGCTGTTAATCACCATGGCAATCACAATACTATGGTAGCATGTGCAAAGGTCAGTTGTCAGACATCTCTATGGTACAGTTGTGGAATATGTGGGTCATGTGGCAATGTCACAGCTGCCACATGTACATAGTCAACCCTCTCCTCTACACATGGATGTACAACACATGTATGAGATGGAACCACATAGCCAAACTGGGGACTAAGCACTCTGAACCCAGTACTGGCATAACCTGTCAGGTGGCATGAAATACTACAGTGACTACAATACCAGTCTGATGTAGACCTACACTGACAGCAATACAAGCATGTGAACACACTGGGCCATTCGTGGAGCCTAAGAATAGCATCCTGCCTGAGTGGCAGACACCTCTGCAGCTGGCATACAGGCATACGTTATGCCTGAACACATCACGCATAACACATAGCACACAAATCCTGTGTGCCAAACAGTCACAGCCTGTACGGCTAGACAACATACCTGCCACAGTTGTGTTAGGTACCTTTATTGTCCGGTACAGTAAGGTCATGCTCACCAGGCTGGACAAGGTGAAGGTCACAGTGATATGCCCGTGGGGCAATATGGTCCACCACATAACACAAGCATACAGGTCAGTCAGAGGCATGGACACATATGACTCAGTCATTGTCCATGCCACATACATTCTCCTGCTGTACTTATAGGGTGCTGACATCATCAGTGTTTAGAAAGGGGAATGTGCATCCTGCAGTGTGTTCTCCTAGTTGCCAAAAGGGACATTTCCCTCACACAAAATTGCACACACACTAACCCCCCTCATCCAAACACACACACGTGCAGGATTCAAACCCCTACCTAACTATGTTATAATGCTCAAGATGGACGTATTAGCAGAGCACGCTATTTGCATTACTGGGAGGTTTTTTTTCTCCTGTTGTACTTATAGGGTGCTGACATCATCAGTGTTTAGAAAGGGAAATGTGCATCCTGTAGTGTGTTCTCCTAGTTGCCAAAAGGGACATTTCCCTCACCCAAAATTGCACACACACAACCCCCCCTCATCCAAACACACACACTTGCAGGATTCAAACCCCTACCTAACTATGTTATGACAGTCAAGACGGATGTATTAGCAGAGCGCGCTCTTTGCATTACTGGGAGGTTTTCCTTCTCCTGCTGTACTTATAGGGTGCTGACATCATCAGTGTTTAGAAAGGGGAATGTGCATCCTGTAGTATGTTCTCCTAGTTGCCAAAAGGGATATTAGTTTCATACAGACTTACACACACTAAATCCCTCCACACATACTGAACATTTGCAGGATTCCAACTCCTACCTAACTATGTTATGACATTCGAGATGGACGCATTAGCGGAACGCACTATTCACATTACTGGGAGGTCTTTCTTCTCCTGCTTTACTTATAGGGTGCTGACATCATCAGTGTTTAGAAAGGGGAATGTGCATCCTGTAGTGTGTTCTCCTAGTTACCAAAAGGGACATTTCCTTCACACAAAATCGCACACACACTAACCTCTCTCATCCAAGCGCACACACTTGCCATTTGCAGGATTTAAACCCCTACCTAACTATCTTATAACACTCAAGACGGACACATTAGCGGAGCGTGCTATTTGCATTACTCGGAGGTTTTTCTTCTCCTGCTATACTTATAGGGTGCTGACATCATCAGTGTTTAGAAAGGGGAATGTGCATCCTGTAGTGTGTTCTCCTACTTGCCAAAAGGGACATTTCCCTCACACAAAACTGCATACTCACTAACCCCCCTCATCCAAACACACACACTTGCCATTTGCAGGATTCAAACAGCTACCTAACGATGTTATAACACTCAAGACAGACGCATTAGCGGAGCACGCTATTCGCATTACTGGAAGGTTTTTTTTCTCCTGCTGTACTTATAGGGTGCTGACATCATCGGTGTTTAGATAGGGGAATGTGCATCCTATAGTGTGTTCTCCTAGTTGCCAAAAGGGACATTTCCCTCACACAAAATTGCACACACACACTAACCCCCCTCATCCAAGCACACACACTTGCAGGATTCAAACCACTATCTAAATATGTTATAACACTCAAGATGGACGCATTAGCGGAGCGAGCTATTTGCATTATTAGGAGGTTTTCCTTCTCCTGCTTTACTTATAGGGTGCTGACCTCATCAGTGTTTAGAAAGGGG
The DNA here is from genome assembly GCF_019279795.1 of Protopterus annectens. Lineage (NCBI taxonomy): Eukaryota > Metazoa > Chordata > Ceratodontiformes > Protopteridae > Protopterus > Protopterus annectens. The sequence goes on from NC_056745.1 coordinate 844,473,674, forward strand.
AATGTGCATCCAGTAGTGTGTTCTCCTAGTTGCCAAAAGGGACATTTCCCTCACACAAAATTGCACACACACTACCCCCCCCTCATTCAAACACCCACACTTGCAGGATTCAAACCCCTACCTAACTATGTTATGACACTCAAGATGGACGCATTAGCAGAGCGCGTTATTCGCATTACTGGGAGGTTTTCCTTCTCCTGCTGTACTTATAGGGTGCTGACATCATCAGTGTTTAGAAAGGGGAATGTGCATCCTGTAGTATGTTCTCCTAGTTGCCAAAAGGGACATTTCTTTCATCCAGGCTTGCACATACACTGACCCCTTCTACACATACTGAGCATTTGCAGGATTCACACCCCTACCTCCCTATGTTATGACACTCGAGATGGATGCATTAGCAGAGCGCGCTATTCGCATTACTGGGAGGTTTTCTTTCTCCTGCTTTACTTATAGGGTGCTGACATCATCAGTGTTTAGAAAGGGGAATGTGCATCCTGTAGTGTGTTCTCCTAGTTGCCAAAAGGGACATTTCCCTGACACGAAATTGCATGCACACTAACCCCCCTCATCCAAACACACACTTACCATTTGTAGGATTCAAACCCCTATCTAACTATGTTATGACATTCAAGACGGACACATAAGCAGAGCGCGCTATTCGCATTACTGGGAGGTTTCCTTTCTCCTGCTATACTTATAGGGTGCTGACATCATCAGTGTTTAGAAAGGGGAATGTGCATCCTGTAGTCTGTTTTCCCAGTTGCCAAAAGGGACAATTCCCTCACACAGACTTGGACAGACACCAACCCCACTCACACACTGAGCATTTACAGGATTCCAACCCTTACCTGACTATGCTATGACATTTGAGACGGATGCATTAGCAGACCTCGCTATTCGCATTACTAGGAAAGTGCCCTTCTCCTGCTGTACTTATAGGGTGCTGACATCATCAGTGTTTAGAAAGGGGAATGTGCATCATGTGGGGAGGCAGACGCCAAGCACACTCTGGCTAAGCTGTCATTCCCTAGGGCAAACAGCCTAGTGTTGACCTCTACACCCATATGTTTAATTGTCAAATGCACATTATTTGTTGCTGATAGACTGTTTGCAGGTCTTTATTGCCATAGCATTCCCTGTTTGTATGAACAACTTGTGTATCTGTGGAAGATGTTTGCATATGGGAGGGATCCACTATATCACGTATGTCTCTGTAGTCATTTAACTGTGTGCACTGGGCAGATTGCTGTAATGTGGTTGGTTCCTGGAATAACACGTACAAATACCAGATATGTGTGGCCAACTGCTAAACTGAGATTTGGCCTAAGTGTGTGAGCATGCCCAGTTCAGCCTTCCCATGGCATGTTGTCTGACATATGTCTCATTTATCAAAGTGTGCGAGCATGCCCAGTGTGAGCTTTCCATATCTTGAACTCTGCAGCCCACCACATTTGTGGATGAGTGTGAACTTCAACAAATATCTCCCGTTTATGGTTGTGTGTTGTGTATCATGTTGTGTAGTTACTGTCCGACTGCTTTGTGTGTGAACACAACAGGGATTATACTGTGTCTGCAGGGTTTGCATGGGATACTTTGCATACAGTTGTCAACATCCTTTCATACTGACCTAACACTGTAGTACCATATAGTGTACTGGTTCAGTACTTTGACTGTGGTGGACAGTATCCTGGGCTTTAGTCCTATCACTGCTTTACATTTCCATAGTGAGCACAACAGCCTGGTTAGGGGCCAGTTGCGCACATCTGACCATGTTGCATTATGTTCAGATATTAACTACTTAAACCAGGCTTGTCCAACATTGGTAGTGTATTCCACAACATAGGTGTACATTTGCAAACACTAGCGATGTGCCCTAGGCCATTTCTAATGCTAGTCAGAAGTGTGTTTGTCCCTCGACACACATTGTAAGTGGAGTTTGCCATGACATATGTCATGGTTAGTATACTGTGCCTCTGTCTACCTGTGACATAACAGTGATACCCAGGGTAAACCTACCATCTCCCATCCACTCATCAAGATTCCTCTTGAGGTGAATCGATGAGTGACTCTATGGATAGCCTGTACTGGGAGTTTACTCATGAGTGGGGGTGGCTTCTGTGTTATGGATCATGCAGTACAGCTTGTCCTATGTATGTCAGTGCTGGGGTTCAGGTCTGTCATGTGCATAGCTCACTGCCATTCAGATTGTACAAGGTGCAGCATGTTTATTGATTCCAGCTTGGACATGGCTTTATACATCAGGCACAGCTTGCCTTTGGGTGGGCAATATGGCAGTGTGTGTAGCTGCAGTTTGTTTAATCAGGCAACACATGGCATCTGTGCAAGCTCTTTGATACTCCTGGTGAGGTACTGTTGGGGACTTTACAGTTGATGCAGGTGTCTGCTGAGGTACATCCCACAGGGGCTATTGTAGTCAATTGTAACGCTGATGAAGGATGACTGTCACAATGACCTCCCCTAATCTAGATCTGACAACCTTCATGGTTAGGTGGGTATATGGTATGTTTCTGTAAACACTACAGCCACATGTTTGTCCAATGCAGGATATCTATCACCTTGTGTCCCCAGGTCTCTCATTACATGTTAAGTGCGTAATGGGTTCACATCTATGTGGTAATTGGTGGGCACTTACTGTATATCCGTGGGGGTTGACTATACATTTTTCTGCAATTAGCTTGCTGACATGGCTATGGCACCAGTTGTCTGTTTCTATGTGGCCCTTTTGTGGGATGCTTGTGTCAGCTGGAGGGTCAGATATGGTGGACAGTTTGTAGTCCACTGCAAACATGTTCAGACACAGTCCTTCCATGTTGGCCTGTACCTATGGGACATATGTACCGAACGAGGGAGGTCCCAGGACCAAGCCTTGTGGGATGCCAGTTATATCTGGTTTGTAGTCTGACATGGCTGCAGCATGTCTGACCATGTCAGTTCTGTCCTTGGTCTGGATTGCAACCCCTCTACTGACATAGGGGTTTATATTTAAGCTGGTGAGCATATCTATAATGAACACATAGGGTATTGTATAGAAGCCTTTGCAAGGTCCAGCTACACTGTGTGGACCACATTTCCCTCATCAATGGCCTTAATGACTGTTTTAAATGAGTCAAACATGTTCAGGGGCAGGATCTGCACTTAAGAAAGCCACACTGCGTAGGGTCCGGTGTCAGTAGGTCCCCAAAATCTTTATGTCTGTGGTACATGCTGATCCTTTCCATAGCTGTGCAGACCGAGCTTCTCAGGATTCTGGGGTGGTAGTTTTCAGTATCCATTCAGGCAATACCTTTGCTGAGAAGGACCACTGTTGTTGTACACTGCTCTTTGGGTACATATCCTGTGGTAAGGCTGACATTGATCAGTAGTGTGATTTGGCATTCCATTCTTCTTGGAGTCCATGTTGGACTCAGCCCAGGACACCATCTCATACCATTGCTGCTGTGTGTTTTGCTTTGTAGATGCTGGCTGTTACCTCAGCATCTGCAATGTCAGGGGGCCAGCAGTCTGCTGGGATAGATATTTTGCATTCTGGGGGGGGGGGGGTTGCACTGCACCTGTCAGGATGTATGTTGGCAATATGTGTGTGTTTGGTATGTTGTTTGTAATATTTGTGTGATTCAGAGCATATCTGTGAATTCCCAACATGGTTCCTACCATCAGTTGTGGAAGCCTTGGGATTATCCTTAGTGTCCTGTACAATTTGTATCTTCATAGGTTCATAGGTTCATACTAGGCTATCCACCCTAGGGCATTTGTAAGCCTAGCCAGAGTGTGTGTGGCTTTCACCACCCCTTGCTATGTGAATATTATGGCCATTTATGATTTGCTTTGCTGTGCCTCTGTATGGACGTGACACAGTGAAGACCCCCAGTGTAACTCTACGAACATCCATCCACTTGGCAAGGTTCCTGTTGAAGAGTGTCAGTGAGGGGCTCTGCCTAACATGGAGTGGGATTCTGTTCCAGGGTGTGGGGAGCCTCTGGGTTATGTATCTGTCCCTCCAGCACATCCTATTTCATTATGTGTTGAGGTTGACATCTCTCACTCTCACAGCTCCGATGGCTTTGAGTTTTCTGGGGTGGAGCATGTCCATTACTCCTGTGTTGAACATGGCCTTGTACAACAGACATACAATGCCTCTGTGTAGGCAGTATGTGACTGCATTCAGCTGGGGTGTCTACAGCCAGGCAGCATATGACATATATTTGAGACCCTTTATCCTCTTGGTGAGGTACCTTTGAGGTCTTTCTAACTGCTGCAGGTGTCAGGTAAGGTACATCCCAAATGAGGCATTGTACTAGATTATGGGTGTGATAAGAGAACAGTATAGGGGCACAATGACCTCTGTTGACGTAGCTGTGAATCTTTTCATGAAACGGTGTCCAATATAGACAGTCTTCCTAGCCACATTGGCAATGTGAGTGTCACATGACAGGTTACTGTCCACTTGTGTCCCTAGATCCCCGATTACTCCTTCCATACATAATGGTTTACCACCTATGTGGTAATTTGTGAGTACCTTGTTTGGTATTTGGTGGGACATTCATACTGTCCAGTGTCTTCAGGATGGCTGGGTGGGATTCCTGTGTGTGAGAGTGTGGTCTGTAGCATGCTACAGACTGTACAGCAGTCTTGCCTACGGTTAGTTGCACATGGGTGGACTCCAATGCCTTGTGCATTGTCAGTTATCTGGACGTATGGGTGTCTGTGCTGAATATGGATACTCACCCTCCTTTTATGTTTTGTTCCAGGTTTTGGGGCCATAACGCATGATATGTGGTATAACCTGGTAGTGCTGGTGTGCTGTCAGGAGGCTTGCAGCAGGTTTCTGTCACTGCAGAGACATTGATGTTCTCCATACTGGGGATGGCCTCGGGAGCATGTATATTGAGGTTTACACATCTGGCATTGGTCAGCATTACCCTTATGTTTCTTTCCACTTATGTTTTGTAGGGTGGTGGGTTAGTCTTTTCAGCCTTGCCTACGAAAGGCTCTATGGAGGTGGCAAAAGACTTATCCAATATCCAGACGCTCAGGGGTAACAGGTGCAAGCCATCCCTGGAACAGCTGCGTGGCTTGTCAAGCATGACATCGCAAGCAGACAGACATTGGATCCCCTTGGAATGACACCAGTAATTGTGCCACTTGTTATAACAGATCATTCCGTGTTTGTACTGTGGCATCATTCTTGGTGAGGGTAGGATGCTGCAAATGGTCAGTGTCATGCCGGCCTGGACTACATAATCGGAGAGCTCATCTATGTCTCTTTTCATGTAGTCCGGGGAGGTACATCTCAGGTCATTCACACCAGCATGGACTATGACTGCATCATATTTCTACTTGCTTTGGGGTGACCTGCACACTTGTGTTATGTGGTGTATTCTAGCAGCCTACAGGCAGCTTACTGTACCCTTTCCCTTGTTCAGTCTGGTGTGCAGGACAGCAGCGTGTCTCACTATGGAGTCAACTATTACAACTGTATCAGGCATGTTGTTTCTCCTTCTGGCCTGTGACTGTTTGGCACACCAGCTTTGTGTACTATGTGTTGCATGTGCTATGTTTGGAGGTTGTTTGATTGGGTGTCTGCTTTGGAGGCCTCTGAGGGTGTGGTGTGTTTGTAATTCGGCCCTCCGGGAATGTTTTTCTGTGTTTATGTCTTTGGTTTGCAGTTGTGATAGGTCTATGTAGGACTGGGTTTGTGGTGTGTGTGGTTACCTTCTCCTCCTGACTAGTTTTGGGAGTACTGAGTTGAGGGAGCTCAGCCTCCAGTTTGGATAGATGGTTGCATCTCTCACATATATTTGTATTTCTTGGGGGGAGTTGGGGGTTGTCTGTGTACTTGGGACAGGTGTAACATTGCCTCAAGATTCACAGATTCAACTTGTTGTGGCTGGCCTTAGTGGATTGTATGTGTGGACATATTTTATTGCCATACTACTGATCAGTGATTACTTCTTTTTATGTTTGCTCTATCATGTAGTAGCTTCCTCATTCTCTTGCATGGTTTGGTTATGGCTGGTGTCCACCATGCCAGATGCCTGCGTGTATGGCATTGTGTCTTGTTTAAATTTAGGATTGCATAATCCAAGCATTCCTGACAGTGTTCATGGAATGCCTGTATAACAGGTTCTGAGGTGTGGCCCATATTTTGCACCTGCACAGGACCTTTAATGGATTCCACATCAGTTTGGAGGAGTGCACATTTTGCTTTACACATGTTTTTCACTGTGGTTTTCTGGCCAGGGACTGTGGTCAGGATGTGTATATCCAGTGTGATTACTCTATGGTCTGGTCTTACAAGTGAGCAATACACTTCTCATCTTGCCATCTAGTACCCATGTTGCTGATTATCACATCCAGTATGCTTACCCCTCTTGTGGGAGTGGTACGTTGTTCCTGGGCATTTTGGTTTATGGATTCTATGAACTTTTGTCCTACAGTGTTGGAGCTAGTATAATGCTCCCAGTCTGTCTGGGTATTTTCAGTCACCCAATATAATGTGGTTTGGAGGACTTGATATATTCATGTATTCCAACATAGGCCAGGTGCAGTTCCTGGTGTTGGGATGGTAGTCTGTAGCAGGCTATAAACTGGGGGGCAGTTTTAGCCACTGTTACTTGACCATGGCTAGTCCATGCTGCTTCTTGTTGTGGTACCAACATGGGGGTGTGGTTATCCTTGACAATTATTGCTAGTCACCCTCCTTTTGTAGCTTGCTCCATGTTTTGTGGCTGTACAGCACAGTATGAGGTGTAACCTGGTAGTGTTAGGGTGCTGTTTTGAGCCTTGACCCAGTTTTCTGTTACAGCACAGATATCAACATTCTCCATACTGGGTGAGTTTAGACTGCATGTATCTTGCTGTTTAGACTTCTGGCATTGGGTAGCATTACATCTAGGTTCGTATCCCTTCTGATACCTATGGAGCTAGGTTTGTGTTTTGAGCCTTACCTATTCAGGGCACGCTGTGGGTAACAACAGCCTTTGCCAGTATCCATACTGCCTGCACTGATAGGTGCATGCCAGTCCTAGCAGGTGGAGCATCATGTCATGCTCAGCATGTCATCCCAGGCTGGCACACATTGGATCCCCTTTGACTAACTGCAATACTTCAGCCAGTTATTGCACTTGATCATCTCATTGTCATATTGTGGCATGATGCTTGGTGAGGGTAGGATGTTAGTCACGGTCCTCAGGTGTGCATATAGTACATGGTGTTACATTACTTAACACATGGCATTCATGCCTCAGGTGGTGCTGCAGGGCTGCCTCTGTCGGATGCACATATTACACTCCCTGTACATGTTTGTGAGCAGGTCATGTCATTTTAGGCATCCCTGTTTTTATTTGAGTGAGTCAGAGGGGGTATCATTCCCAGGGTTCCTACTGAGCCAGTGTATGTGCTATGCGTTGCCTCTTTGCCAAGGCCAGGGCATACTGGGCATGCCTCCTTCTGCCTACTGGGGCAGGCTCAGGTTGTTCCTCCTCCGAGTCACGATCTGCTTGTGATGGCCTTGGCAATGGTGGGGGGCTGTATGGCCCAGCCCTATGCTGGTCCTGCTGCAGCTGTTTTCGCAAGATCATATTATGTAGCATAGCACATACCATGACAATTTGGGTACATGTAGTTGGTGTATACTGCAAGGCTCCACTAAGATGTGTCCAGACACCAGAACCATGACTTCAGCAGCCCAAACACATGCTCTATTACATTACATGTTTGTGCGTGTGCCTCATTATGGCGTTCCTGTTCAGGTGTGTGTGCGTTTCTGATGGGTGTCATCATCCACAGCTCCAGTGCATAACTTGCATCCCCCACTAGGTGTCCGTGTGGGATGTCCCCATTGGCAAATGTCTGGTACAGCTGCGTCAAATGCCATAAGCGGGAATCATGGTAGCTCCCAGGGCAGCCAGCACACACATTCATTATTATGCCCTGGGCATCACACACGACCTGGCAGTTGATGGAGGGGAAGCCCTTGCGGTTAATGTAGGCCCTACCCCGCTCACCGGCTGGTGCTTTGATGCATATGTGCATGCAGTCTATTGCACCCATTACCTCAGGGTATTCCGCTATTTGCTGGAAGAGACGCATATTGCTGGCCAGTACCTCACGGGCATTGGGGAAATATACATGATCACCGACATGTGCTGACATGGCATCCAGGAACTGGTGCAGTACCCTGGAGGCTGATGCCTGTGATATCCCCATCATATCACCAATTGGTCTCTGGAAGGTACCAGTTGCTAGTATTCTTAGGCCAACACATACCTTGGTTTCCACTGGGATGGGTTCTCCTCTGTTGGTTCTGTGTGTGAGGCGTGGCCTGCACAGCTCCACTATTTGCTGCATAAGCTCTCTGTCCACTCTATAGCGCTCTACTATCTCCAGCTCATGTAACCCATGGTAGGTGACCCTGAGCCTGTACACTCTTCTCCGTCTCCTCACTGTAGGTAGTCTGGTAGTCTGGCACCATCTGCATTGTCATCACCCTCAGCAAGTCGCCTATGTCTCATTATGACAGCTATGGCAACCCCTAACATTTCTGCTCTGAGTTAAACTTTTTCAGTTTTCACTTCTAATAGCTTACTCCTGTCTTGCAGTGTCTCTTGAGAGAAACATCTTGCACTGCTGTTTGCAGAGTTTTAAGTGTTGGGCTGAGCTACTATTCTGCCTGTCTATTTGCCTGCTTCTAATTGTTTTCACCTGCTAGCTCCAGCAGTATTCCCTGCTAGCTTCCTACTAAATCTGTTGCTTCCTTTTTCCTTTCTGTTTCCTCAGGGGGGAGCCATGTGCATACCAGCAGAAACACGCTCACAGTGGCTTACACGCGTGCACACATGCTTACACGGTTCAGAACCTGCTTATTAGGGTTAAAACGCGCGCACACCCACGCAAACAGTGTTAAACATCTCCCAACATGCTCCCACATGCTCAGTCTGTCTTACACGCGTGCACACTGTCTTTCTCGTGCCTCATGGCACGCACACGTGCGCATGCACGCCCAGCAAGAAACTTTGGTGTAGGCAACAGTGTACACCTTCCATTTCTTGACTTTCCCATGCTTATGTTGTGGCACTCCTCTTTCCATGATATGTGTCTGACATCTGTCATGTAACTCTGACCTCCAATGAACTGCATTTCTTTCTGCCATTCCCCCCTGTGATGTCACGTATCTCCTACTCTATTCCTCCCCCTTATGTATCTCTTACACTACTCAGAATGTGCTCATTTGCTATGTGACAGTGGAATTCAGTATCCTAACACTCATTTGCATCAGATTGCCTACTAATGCTTAGTTAAATCTCTTAGACTCAGCTTCCCCCCTTAGCAACCACTAAACGGTGGCCATGTTGTTTTTGGTCTGCTGGTCCCTGCATTGTAAAGCCATGTATTGCATAAAACCCACATTTGTGGGTTTATAACCTTCGTTTTTATGTTTTATATAGTGCAGCCTGTTTGCACGGGGCTGCGCTGCGTTTAAACGCCGAAAAAATAAATATTTATTTTTCATATTTGCATTGGGGTACCTTGCCAATGGCCACATATTTGGCCATTGGCATGCTGCCTGAAACATATGTACCCTTTATTTGGAGCTGACATGGCTCCGTTGTGGTTTTTGCAGAAACGTACTCAGTTGTCAACTGAGTACATTTCTGCAGCTAAAACGGCTCTTACACGGGCTGCTTTGGGCTTCCTGGATCGCTAATCAACCTCATTTGCATGCTATTCGACTGCAAGTGAGGTGATTAGCTTATCCACGCCCACTCCGTGTAAGAGACGTTTTAGCTGGTCTCTTACATGGACTTTGGGCTGTTCCTGGATCGCGAAGGCTGCATGGAGTCTTACACTACTCTTAGACTCCGTGCAAGCCTTCGTGAATCCTGCCCTTTGATTTTTCTACTGTATTTCAAAGAATATGGTGGCAAAGCTCATTAATGGAGAAATGGCTTCAATGTGACCGAACTGAGAAAGGAATATGTCTGTCTCATACCTATTGACCATCCATTGCATTCCCTTCACACTTGCTTCTTGGGTCCTTGGGACTGCTTTGTGCGCATGGTATGCCCCCATTGCTGCCTGCTTGCGTACCGTTTGTTTGCGAATAAGACTGAATGACTCGTAAAAGTTCATTCAGCATGATGCTACCATCCATCCTGCTCTGCAAATTGGTAAAAAGTTATAAAATACTCCTCGGACTCCTCCTTTTAAGTAAAACACAACAGGAAACTGAAATAATTACTGAATGTAGTGAACAGAGCAGTAATGAGGTAGAAAAAGATCAGAAGGAAGCAAAGTTAACACCTTATTTGACTACTACATATTTTTATGAGACTAAGTGGTTGAATAGGGGGATATATGAGACTTGGGATATGTTTAAAAGTATGGCAACTAAAACAGATGTTTTCAACAATAAATTGAGGTTTAGTTATAGGCGAAATTACAATATCAAAAATATTTTGGAAAGAAAAGTTAACATTGTGGAAGGTACAAAAAGAAAGCATGGTACATTTAAATGTGGTAGGTGTGTGCAATGTCCCTATATATACAACAAGAAGGAAGTCAGTATTTCTAGTATACCTTCGAAATTAGTGGCCACCAGTTATAGTAGTTGTTATACCAAGGGCCTAGTATATTTAGTAATTTGTACAGCATGTGAGAGTTTTTATGTAGGTAAAACGGAGAGGTTATTGCGAAATAGAATTTACGAACATATACAGGACATAAATAGGCACAATGAAAACAATGCATTATATAGGCATGCAATTAAGTGTAAAAAAGCTGATTTCAAGTTCTGGGTATTGGAAGTGATTCAATACCCAGACCGAGGTGGTGATTGGGAAACCAAAATTGAGTTTAGAGAAATGATATGGCAACTCAGGCTAGATGCAAGTTGTGGAAAAGGCTTGAATGATCACATCTCAATTTCCCCAGCACTGAAGTTTCTAGCTGCAGACCCCAAAATGACCAAACAAGTACAGTAAACCTTAGAACTTGAGGAATTTTTGGTAAATTATTAACATTATATTTAACATCATATTTTATACATAAATTTTACACACAATATTTTATAACATATATATTTTATATTAGCATATTTAATATTTATATCTATATTAGTATATTTATTAGAATTAATATTTATGTTTAATATTTATAAATCAATGTATTTACTTATACATGGTTATATATTTACATTAATATAAACATATTTATATTTACAGATGTTAGGCATTACTATAGATAGACATATTTATGCATGTATTATTCATTATTTACCTTACATGTTTGAATGTTTATGGTATTTATTCATTTACTAATTCATTTAATTGATTGATTTATTTTATGCATATTTTAAATGGAATGTAAGATACCACACTCGCAAGTTCATAGTACAGGTATTAGTTTTTAGTGATACCAGGGTTCGCTTTAATTTATTTGAAATAGGTAGGGCTTGAAAATTGAGCAGCAAAACAAAACAAAACGGATGGTGTGTTTATTATTACGCTTTATTATATGCACACTCATTGTATAATCATACACTATATACATATTATAGGTTCATAGGTTCATAGGTTCATACTAGGCTATCTGCCCGAGGGCATTTACAAGCCTAGCCCATCGTTTTGTGGCTTACGCCACCCCTTTAGTATGGGGAACTATACCCATTATTTTGCTGTGCCTCTGTCGAGCAGTGACACTGAGGTAATCCCTGGGGTATATCTGCGATCTCCCATCCATTGGTCAAGATTTCTCTTGAACAAGGCCAGCGAGGTGCTCTGCCTCACATGTACCGGGATTTTGTTCCACAGCATAGGGAGTCTTTGGGTGATGAATCTATCCCTCCAGCACGTCCTATTAATAGCCGTGTCAAGGTTTAAGTCTCCGCCCTTGTGGCTCTGATGGATCTAGATTTTTTGAGGTGAAGCATATTCATCAAATCTGGGTTTGACATGGCCTTGTATGTTAGGCAAAGGTCACCTCTGAGCAAGCGGTAAGCGACTGAATAGAGCTGGAGTTCTTTCAGTCGGGCAGCATAGGACAGATTTTTGAGACCCTTTATCCTTTTGGTGAGGAACTTTTGTGGCCTCTCCAGCTGCTGCAAGTGTCGGGTCAGATACATTCCGAATGGGGCATTGTACTCAATCATTGGTCTGATGTTTAATTTGTGTTCTACAAAACCTGAGTATGAGTTCATGAAGTGATTGCAACTAAAGTTTATTTCAACCCCACGTACAAACGATTTTTTAACTGTGGAGTTTTATTATGTTTGCCTCAAAGTAATGTTCAAATTAAACCAATTAAGTAATCTATCATTGTAATTGTTTAAAGATCATTGGGCAAATGACTTTAATTAAGACCAACAGCCTGTATATTAGGCAATCAATGTTCACTAAATTTTATTCTGATGAAGTCTCCGGGTGTGGAGACGAAAGCGCTTAATATCTGTGTGGTTTAACTGAAAGATTTGGATGTTGTTCGTTGGAGTGTTTTTGCTGGATACAATAAATCCTGTTTTTATTTGCAACTAACTTTTGGTCTCTTACTTTGGACAACCTTCATTGTGCCGGTTTCTGGTTTTGTTTGTAATCGTTGGCTGATTGTTTTACAAGTTTACCAGTTGCTTCATTTCTTTTCCATGCTTTACCCTCCTGTTTAGGCTCACTCACTGTATTTTTAAAGTATGCAGCCATACTTGTTTTGTCTTATGGGTTTGTGTGTACCCTTCCCATTATAACTCATTTTTCCAAAACCCTGCCTCACTTACTAATATTTTGAGAATATGACTTCTTTCCACCAAAACTGTTTCCCTATCCATATACCCACCCCTTAGACTCTCCTACCCAGCTTCCCTGTTGTGTGACCTTCAGCTTCCTATTCTATTTTCTGTCACTACTGCTGGTGCTGTGTGTTGTGTTAACCAACCATACTATCACATGTTTGTATTCCAAATGAAATACCTTTTTTAATATTTTTGTCTGCAGCCGAGCTGCAGACAGTTGTATAATTTTTCTCTTATGGGTGTCTGGCAGGCCTACATTTCATTGTACAAGAGACCTTTCATAGCACCTTGGTACTTAATTTCCTTGACATTGAAAAATTTGAGTTTTGCAAGATACTGAACTTTTTAAACATTCACAGGTTTTTTTTGCAAACTTGAAAGGTTTGCTTTTTGTGGTGAAGCCTTTCCACAGTGTTGTGAAAACCATTTTTAATTTCATTATCAGGCCCTATGTTGCTTTCATTTTTTATTAGGCATGTAAATTACTTAAAAGTAAAAGATAATAATGTTCTGTCAGAAGAAAATCTGTTTAGTCTATACATATAAGTGGCTCCCTATTGGGAGTACGAGAGCTAATAATGCCATTTCTGAAAATTAAAATGTGATTCAGATAAAAATAAAGTACAAAACCTACTGTTAAAATGTTTTGCAGAGGGTTGCTTAGCACTATTGGAATATGCTCCCAACCTGTGCTAATTATGTATACCAAGTCTGAGATAGAGGACCATGGAGTAGGGTTATATTCCAAGTTACAGCAATCTTGTAATTAATACATATTCCCTCTATGTACACTTAAATTTTCACACCCAATGTGGAACATGAAGTGGGGAGTGTATTTAAAGATAAAGCAGTAAGTTAGCTTAGCTGTTTGAGCTACTTTCACTCAGCCAGAAGTTCACATTCATGTATTACTTTCAATGGGTGCGATCACATTAGCAGTAAGTACCATGGAATTTAGAGGACAGATAGTGGTAGGGGGTGTACATGTGTAAATATTTGTGAGGCTGTATATGTGAGTGTATGCAAAGGTAAAAGTGTTTGTTTATGTGTGCATGTGTGTGTGTGTGTGTGTGTGTGTGTGTGTGTGTGTGTGTGTGTGTGTGCGCGTGTGCGTGTGTGCATGTGTGCGCATGTGCGTGTGTGCGTGTGCGTGTGTGCGTGTGCGTGTGTGTGTGTGTGTGTGTGTGTGTGTGTGTGTGTGTGTGTGCGTGTGTGTGTGTGTGTGTGCATGGGTGTGTGCGCAGGGGTGTTTGTGCTTCAACATGGATGTATATGGGGTTGTCGGGGATTGTCATACCTCTGAACCCCTATAGACTAATGAGCAAATTGTGTAATACTGTTCCACTAGACAGCAGGAACTGTCATTATTACTCTAATGTCACTTAAAAAGTTAAGATATTTGTAGAACAAAAGAAGCATGGGCAGGTGGAGATGCTAGAAAATGGGGATACTTTTTGAAGTATACTTTAATGTCACTTAAGTTAATAGAACTAGAGTGTTGCAGCACAAAAGATTTTGGGTGGGGGAAACACTAGACATCAGAGATCTGAAATTTTATCCCGGGGAAACGCTAGACAGTAGAGATTAAAATATTATCCTGGGGAAACACTAGACACCAGAGATTAGAAATATTCTCCTGTGGAAACACTAGACACACGATATTTGAAATATTATCCTAAGTAACTTAAAAAAGTTACTAGAACAACAGGTTTTCCAGTATGTAAGGTATAGGAAGTATTGGGTGTTAACAGAAGACAACAGGGACTTACATTAAATGTTACCTTAACTCATTAAAAAATTAAGCACAGGAGTTCAAAGTCTATAGTATTGGTTCAGAGATCAACTCCTCACAAAGGGAGATCTTTAGTCCCTGCACTAACCCTAGACATCAGGGATCCTCTTTAAATATTACTCCAAGTCATACAGAAAATCAAAACAGTAAAGGTGAAAATGTTCCAAACCCTGTGCAGTTGACTCAGAACACCTCATTAAGAGGGGTTTAGTAATGGCAGCCAATGAGATACATATGTATTGACCCCTAAATGACATATCAATGTTTCACTTATGTGTGTCTGAATTCCCCTGACTTTTTACTAATACTTTTTTAGTCTTAACTGGTGCATTCAGGCCAGTAAAGTCAAAACCCAATAACTGTAGACACATCATGTTGTGTTTTGCACTATTTCTGAGGTGAACAGTACAGCATAAGTGGCATGTCCTTAAGGGGTCATTTCTATACATCCGTTGGGTCTCCTCTACAGGAAATTTAATGTATTATATAGTGAAGACTTCACCTTTGCTAGATCTTTCTTGTAGTTTTTATTAATTGGTTTGTTAATGTGACCTTTTTACCCTTTGTTTTGGAAGCTCCATATGTACAGTCAATGAGAAAAAAGTCCCAACAAGAGGACTGCATTTTAAAGTCAGAAGTCAAGCAGAATAGCCACACAGATATCCAAGTGTGACAGATGTCAAAAACATACTGATTAGACAACTCAAGGGCAATACCAGCTCAGGGAAACAGGGGCAAAGCTTGAAATATTCTAAAATTGTTGTTATTTGACTCATAAATGTACTCATTTTCTCTTTTTCTTTTGTGAAATGTCAACGTCAGTGGAAATTACGTGTATACTCAGAGTTCTGAAAAAATAATGTTATACTAGGGAATGCTAGGGGATGACTTTCTCCCAAGTCAGGGGTGAGAGAGGCTTTGGTTTCTCATGCTTTCAAATGAATTGTCTAGCAGTAAAAGAGAAATCTTGTAAATGGCATAAAATGGATTGAAACCAAATAATATTTGCACCCGTCAGTTGAAAAAAGTTACTGGGCAGGATTCACGAAGCCTCCGTGTAAGAGTTATAACTCTTACACGGAGGCTGCAGTTAAACGGAGTGATGTCAGCATGCTCTGCATATTCATGAGAGCATGCTGAATCACACCTAAGTCTAACACGGTCCGTAAAAGACATGTGGGGGCGTGTCCGTAGGCTGAGCCCTGCAAGCGGACACGCCCCCAGAAGTGTAAAAGTGCCCAAAGTAGACACCCACAACAGAGTCCACGGAAATGTGAATAAACACAACACAACACATGCCCCTACAGACTATGAAACATAAAAGAAATATAAATGAACATGTCATATTTTTTTTAAATTGTAAAAATGTTTAACCGTGAGTGCGCTTTTCTGGCGTGCCCGTAGCGCAGCTACAGTTAGCAGTCAATGGGAAAGCATATAAGAACTAAATATGCAAAATAAGCCAGGAAGCAATAGCGTAGTGGTAGAGATGTTGGCTGCAGAGCAGGCATTCATGGTTCGAGCCCCCACAACACCATTTTTTTTTTTGCAAAATAAGCAGGAAACAAGTCCCTGACAAATATGTACACATAAAACCGCAATATATGTAAATTGTAATGAAATAGCCCATTTATATTGAAGAAATGTGAGGTAACAAAAGACTAAAAAATGCCAGATGTGCCCATAGCTGAGCTACAGTTTAACAGGGTGAGTGCATGTGCCCGTAGATGAGCAGTGGTTTAACTGGTGCAAAATGAGTGCCCGTAGCTGAGCATAGGTTTAACACGCTAAATATATGTGCCCCTAACTGAGCTGAGTGGAATATGCGTGCCGATAGCCAAATGAGGCTTAAAGCAGCGTACCCCGTTTGCGCAGAGCTGCGCACCACGCAAACAAGCTAACCGACGGGCAATGTTGAGCAAGCCGTATCAAAACTGCCTTTACACAGACACACCCTTCAGCATGTCTAGACAGTCATGAAAAATAAAAAGCAGTGGCCAGATTCGAACCCAGGATACTATACACCATAGTCAAGGTACAGAACCACTAAGCCATAACAGCAGTACATAGAAATGCAATAATAGCGAATATATAGGAATGAATACAAGCTAGAGCATGACAATGCAGGTTTACTGAAGTTGATACAATTCCAAAATGGCCAATCACAGATATGTGTGGGAAAAACGGACTATATAAGCCCCATAGGCGGGAATACACAGCATAAACGATTGTAGAACAGACCTGCAGGCAGAATGTCAGGTGTAGGAGAGGGTAGTCGCTTTCGAGCGCAGAGGTGGGGTGTTGAGGAGTCCAGGTACATGGCCTGGCTCCTAGTCCACAATCATGAGGCCCAACTCATGCAGGGCCAGGTCCTTTGGGGAGCGTACAGGGCTGAGGCATGGGACCGGTTGGCTCATGAACTCACCAGTGCCACAGGGATTCCAAGGACAGGTGAGCAGGTCCGTCACCACCATGCGGACCTGAAGAGACGCAAGCAGGACCAACTGAACCTTTGGATCCAGGAGGCCCGGCAATCACCCAACGCCCCACCACTGAGTAAGTAACAATTAATTATGTATGTAAAAAGTTAAACTAGCTGAAATTATGGAGATGTGTATTCCAATATTACTTCATTTATATTACAGCTGCAGGTGTCCATTCTGCGAACCGCAGAGCCTATGGCGATAGGCTGGTGCGGTTGCGCCACCAGGCAGGTCAGGAATCCACTACCACTAACTGTAAAGAAATATAAAAGTATGACAGTCAGCAAAAGAGTGCAGTGTAGTGAGTAAGGAATAGAATCTGCAAGTAACAGTGTGAAAGTGTATGCAAGTATTGCTTGATTACAAGAGTTCCCAGCCTGTAAGTGTAAACTAAACATGAAACTGTCCAACATATATTCAGAAATAAAAATGCCCTGCCTGTAAGAAAATAGTACACAACCTGCAGCAGGATGTAAAGTATAGCCGCAGAAGATGATGAAATCACATGTGTGAAATATATCCCTGTGGAAATACTGAAACATGACAGAAGTGAGACTGCTGGAAAGTATTGTAATAACTACTGTTAAAACATGTCAATAAAGCCTAGAAGTACCATCCTGAATAGTAACATGAAAGCAAGTGAGAGAGTGTGAGAGAGTGTCATGAATCCAGCAATACAGTAGTAATAACCCCTGAATAAAGTATGCTGCAGTCAAGACAGAATTAAATGCATGTGAGACTCAGAACCAAACAGCAAAATCTGTTCAAAGTGTTGCTGCATGTGGAATGTGTATCCCAAAATCTGGATATGTTGCTCCCAGTCTGAAATATGCAGATAGGATGATTGTCTGATATACCAAACATCCACACTTGTCTACAGGTATATAAAGCAAAAGGAGCAGGATGATGTATCTGAACAAAGCTTGATATGAATGTGTATGAAGAACACTAAAATGTATATTGATGTTGCAGTAACAGTCCTATCAGCAAGGTGAAGTAGTTAACATATAGGACACTGTAGTTAGAACAGTAGTGTGTATATAACTGTAGCTATTAGAAATGTACAGCATATGTATTGGTATCCGAAGGTGTTAATATTACCTTATTTACCCCACCCTATAACCACCTATAACCCATTCCACGTGAAAATGGTATGTGCAATCACAATTAACACCCCTGGACGTTTGTCCTGTTGGGTTATATATATTTGCATGTCTGTTGATGCATCTGCCATGTTCATACACCCACACCTGATGGCCTGTTGCCATCAATTAACCCTGCATGTTGTTGGACTGTGTATTTCTGTTCAAATTATGCATGTGTTATGCACGCTGTTCAATGGTGTGAATATCTGGGTGTTTGGTTAATGGGAATACTAATGCATGCTGTTACAACTAACTGTGAATGGTATTATATGTCACTAACCCAAACTGTCATGACATAATGCAAAACATAGAACGACAGGGAAGGCGGGTTCCAGCGGACCCACCTCTCCCACCTCAGCTGGCGAGTGCACCTGGCACTAGTGCCGAGTCCGGACCCTCCTCCGGTGGCCCTGTGCCACCTGCGGGTGGAAGCGCTGCAGGGGATGGGGCTCACCCCCCCCCTGCAAGTGTGGCCGGAGGAGATCCACCTCTCACCCTCCGTAGCGTCCGGACTGTGGTGAGTAGGGAGATTCGGGACTCTGTCCTTGAGCCCCTACGCCAGCTCGAGGCACGGGTGGCGCAACTAATGGGCATGCCCGTTGCCCTGCCTACACAGCCCCCAGCACAGCCGCGTCCTGGGCAGTGAAGGAACAGTGGCAACTGCCTATGGGTGGGGATATCAGTTCCACTGATGCCATCTGTGGGCTCATGGGCTCTGGACATCCCAACCTCTGTCCCCGTCAATTGTGTAACCCCCCCACACGTGTCATACACCGCCGCTGTATGCGTCTTGTTTGTCTTGTCTGTTTACCTACCCAGCCTACCTCCCCAGCTGAACCGACTTCCTTCACCTGACATACCACTCTTACCTGAAAAAAAAAAAAAGGGCACTCTGTACCCACAAAAAAATTACGCCCCATACATAGCTGCCCATTCCGCACACATGTCCACTGGACATGGAACCTATCAATTACAATTGGCTGTACAACAAGTATTATTGTTGTCCTGACACCTCTCCCAGGGGTGGAAGGTTTCAAATGTCACACCAAATTACATACATATGCACAGCTGTTGCTGCAGAAGAAATGGGCAGCTATGGGCCTTACCTACATCCCTCCTGCACATCCCAAGCTTGTTTCCCTACTGTCTTACCCTCTTTATGACCCCTTTTTCACCACTTTCCCATCTCCCCATTTTCTTTTCTTTCAAAGAAAATAGCGCGGGTGTGCGCCAGAGTAAGCACTGTTAAGCGGTTGTAACCGGGTGTGCGCGGAGCTAACTGCCAGTGCGCATGCGTGAGCTCCGCACAAACCAGTGCTAGCCTGGTTACAACTGCTTAAAAGTGCCTTAGTTACTGTGATTG
The DNA here is from genome assembly GCF_019279795.1 of Protopterus annectens. Taxonomy (NCBI): domain Eukaryota; kingdom Metazoa; phylum Chordata; order Ceratodontiformes; family Protopteridae; genus Protopterus; species Protopterus annectens. The sequence goes on from NC_056745.1 coordinate 844,493,259, forward strand.
ACAGGTCCTGTACTCAGTTCAAAAGAAAAATAAACTCCCACTGTCAGTCCCGAACCCAGGACCTTGGAAAGACTAGTCTGTACAACCTACCACTAAGCCATGACTTTTATACAAACACATTGTGCTAAAACAAATATAACATGTAAAAGTAGGGATGAATGTAAAGGGAATATAGGATGTGTAGTACACAAAGCATGCCATTTAAAATAAATGTCACAAACAATGGATATCCATAATAGTAGTGTGTGAAAAGAAACAGCCATGCTAGTTGGCAGCCTGTAGATAATAAGGTCAGTTAAAGTACATAGATATATGTATGCATATGTATATATATATATATATATATATATATATATATATATATATATATATATATATATATATATATATATATATATACATATATATATATATATATATATATATATATATATATACATATATATATATATATATATATATATATATATATATATATATATATATATATATAAATATATCTAGATATACTTGTAGGAGTCAATGTGCATACACACTTGCTACAGGGAACATGAAAGAGGAATGGAGAACTGTGAATATACAACACAGCCTGAAGCATGAGAGAGATAATAACCTTTACAGTCACAGAACACTGTCCACAGCATACCAGCATGGTTCCCGCCCACACAATCTGAAAGGGCAACGCCTATCACACATACCCTTTTATAGCACTGACCTGAAATCACAGTGAGAACTGCAATCAGTACACAACTGGCTGTATGCAATTAGCAAATGCTGGCCTTCAATTGGTGCAGAGGCCATCACATGGACCTATGCAAATACCTACAAAAGCATCCAGTGCTAACACTCCCCACATGCAAGAAATTAATTGCATTGTCTGTAAGCAGACAGAGAGAGGCTGAGAAGTGGAAGAGAGAGAGAGAGAGAGAGAGCACCAAAAAAAAAAAAACACACTGTGACTCTCCCTACCCTGAAGCTGTCAGCAGTGACAGTAATAGCAGCAGCAAGCAGAAGCTGTGGAACGCAACCAGCTGCGACATACAGAGGTAATGCAAAGTAGCAGGTTAACAGTGTGCATACTGTGAACCCTCCAAATGTGTCATAGGTCTGTATCCATAGGTATGTCCATGTGATATGTTGTGTGTACGTAGTTCCAACAAAAGGGGATGACCACACATCACATGTCAAGCGGTCATAGGCCAGGATCCTGGTAGCATGTGTCTGTGCGTTGGCCTAGCAATGGCTGTAGTGACTGCTTTGAAATGTCAGCCAGGCCCCAAGCCAGGATCAGCCCATCCCAAAGGCACACTGGCTGGGAACAAGTGTCTGCAGGTACCTGATGTCACTGCACATGCATCCCATACTGCAGTACCCCATAGCGTAGCAGACCAGGCCCATTATGCATATGATGTGGTAATTCCCAGGGTCAGTCGAGGTGTCCCCTTAGTGTTGTGGGACCACTGCTGCTGTATGCCACTGTCCAGGTACATATCCTGTAGCACGGCCAAGATAAACCATCAGTGTTACATGCGGTGGTATGTCCCCTTAGAGTGCTGGTAGCACACATCCAGGGGGACCACGAGGTCACAGTGATGCTGTGTGTTCTCCTCCGGTGAGGGCGGCCCTCACCTGGACATGTGCGATGATAGGGGGTTTACACCCAGCTGTGATAAATATCCGAAAGGTGAGGGAGAGGGAGGGGGGATATGTGCACCAAACATGTCTGTAGGAATGTTGCCAATATGCGTGTGTGTGGTGAATGTTAAGTAGGTGTGGACTAACACAGAGCATATCCGAGGCATGTGGTCCGTATGTGTAACATAACTGAAGAAGGCCTTGTGGTCATCCACAGTGTTTGTGTCTATTACCCTCCCAGAGTAGGCTGTGGCTGTTGTTATGACGGACTGTAGCATAGTACCAGTGTTGACCACAGATGCCTACCCTTAATGTGAATGTGCTCTATCCTGCAGTAGCCCCCTGCTATTGTTATACTATCTGCCTCTGTCTGGGGTCCACTGGACAGGATGCCTAACCGTTGTGCATAGGGTCTGGGTTAGACATGTGTGTGCAAGTGTCATGCAATCTGCAGCATGTCTGTGGTAAGCATTTGCAAAGGGGTCAGCAGTGTGGCCTGTGGCTTCCACTGGCCCAGTGTGCTGCATGGATACCATCCCAGTCCCAGCAAGGGAATAACTGTCTAACCACATACATATCAATGTAGTCTACTGTACTGGTGGTGGTGGTGGGATATGTATATCCAGGCCGTGTAACATCTGTCCACAGCAGAGTAGTGGACGGTGTCCCACATACAGTACCTTGGCATGGACCCCCAGAGTGAGGTTGTGCATAGCACCTGTCAGTGTGTGCTGACCGATGGGGCATGCTACTACGTAGTGTGGAATGTGGCAGGTATTGTTGCACAGGTATTGGCTGAGCACTGATATCTGGCCATGTACCTGTGTATCCACCACGGCACACACACATGCAACATATGGGAGTAGTAGTATATCACTACACATGCATAACATATATAGTATGTGTGCCATACATTGCTGACATGGTCTGCTGATATCCTGTCTGTGTTCCCTTCCAGGGTGATGGCGCGACAGCGTAACCCCGCCTACTCCATTGCGGAGGATGAGGAGATCCACCAGAGCCTGGTGCGGGAATATGACATCCTGTTTTCCCGCACCAGTCAGAACCAGCAGGAGAGGGCCACACTGTGGCAAGACCTGGTCCGTAGGGTAAATGAAATCGGCACGCATAACAGGACATATGAGCAGGTACGACATCACTGCAGTGATTTAATCTGAAGTGTCCGTCAGCGTGCAGCAGATATCCACAGGCAACAGGTCACCACAGAAGGTGGGGTGGCCACACATCCACCCCTCACCAGACTGGAGGGGCTACTCCTAAGTGTTGTGGCTCCAGCCCCGGAACACCAACAGCAGTACACCTGTATTATGATGGAGGCTGGTTCCACACAGCAGCACGACATGGAGCGTGCAGGTAATATGCCATATGTACACCTGACTGTTCTGTACACTGTATCATATGCAATATGAATGGGACAGATGTGCCCACTAACATTAACCTCATCATTTCTGCAGGTCCCTCCAGGGTTACAGAGAGACAGGCCATCCATGCTGGTGAGTGTGTTTAACATAACCTATAATAGTCCTGAAAATGCTAGTAACAGTAGTGTAACTCAGTAGTGCTCTGTGTGTATACTGCAGGGTGTGCATGTGTGCAGGTGTGTCAGTACCCATGTGTGCATGTGTGCAGGTGTGCCTGTGTCCAAGTGTGCATGTGTGCCTGTGTCCACGTGTGCATGTGTGCATGTGTGCCTGTGTCCACGTGTGCATGTGTGCATGTGTGCCTGTGTCCACGTGTGCATGTGTGCCTGTGTCCACATGTGCATGTGTGCATGTGTGCCTGTGTCCATGTGTGCATGTGTGCATGTGTGCATGTGTCCATGTGTGCATGTGTGCATGTGTCCATGTGTGCATGTGTCCACGTGTGCATGTGTGCATGTGTCCATGTGTGCATGTGTGCATGTGTCCACGTGTGCATGTGTCCACGTGTGCATGTGTGCATGTGTGCATGTGTGTATAAGTGCATCACTGGTAACAATGTCTGGAGAATGTAAACTGTGTTTCCTGTCTTCATCCCACAGGTTCTGGGGCTGCTCTGGTGACCTGCAGCAGGGAACCTGAATCCTGTGCCACGGCTACTGGTAATGATGATATATGTGTAATGGTACAGGACGGTGTGTCAGGGTCTGCCATTGGTCAGCCAATTGACAGTACACAGCTGTCAACCCCATCATTGCGCACAGTCATCCTGCCTATACATCCTATGTCACCATTGTCCCTAGGTGATGGACAGGATACAGCGGGCATAGACCAGGGTAATGTGGTACCTGTGGCACATGCATCCCCACACAGCAGCCATGGGCAGGGTCCTCCCATGGTACACAGACAGTTGCCCATGGGTTCTCGTGGGAGCATCCGTGGGCGTACTGCCTCTGGCCGACGTGCCCAACGAGGTCTGTCAACCTCAGCAATGTGTCGGACTGTCATGCAGGCTCAGTCACATATGGAAAGGTACACCAGACAGGGTCTGAGGGAGCTCAGAGCATGCCGCACATCCATGACAGACAGTATGCGTGACATTGCGGATGCTATCCGTAACTTCACCGATGTCATAGACAGACATTGTGGGGACATCTTACAGCAGTTCCACAACCAGATGTCCATGAGCCAGGGCAGTGGTGGGCGTCTGCGGCGATGATGTGGCCGTATGCCGGCGGCGGCAGCAGCTGGCAGTCGGCGCGGATGGCAACAGGCTTACGCACACCCCCATAGTGCCAGCAGCAGCCCCAGCAACGCTGGGTCTGTGCTGTCATCGGAACGCCCCAGGAGACCACGTGCGCATGGCTCTGGACAGTCCCAACAGGGACATGTGTCCAGTCAACACACTCCCACTTCTGATGACAGTACCCAGTCAGGCGTTGTACTGGATACGGTCCGTAGCACCCCTGCCAGGCACAGGTACCGTGTCCGTGCACACAGACACTGATATGTACGGCCTGCCAGGTGCAGTCTGTGGCTGTCCACAAACCCCTGTATATGGCAGCCATGAGGTGGAACTGTGTGCGTGCATACACACATGCAGAATGTCAACACGTAGGGCAACCACATATACGCACACACTGCAGCAACACTGGCCCACCCTGTACTGCTGCCCCTCACCAACACACATACACACACATGTCAATTGGTGGTATCAGTGGCTGACTCAGGCATACCTAATCCACACCCTGTGCATATGATGACACTGTGCCACCTCCTGCAGTCTCCAACATCATTGCGGGAACAGGTAAACACGTTGCTGATGCACAGGGTGACTACATAGATGTGTATTAGTAGTATCATGTTGGTAACAGTACAGTGTGCTGCTATGACTGTGTGTACCCCAGCATGCCTGCTGTAGTAACTGTATGAATGTCATGAATTGTTATCTGCACCCATAGTACATACCAAAGCATAACAGCTGCACATAATTGCATGCCGGTGGTAAGGTTGTCAACAGATAGCCGCATACATGGGTAGCACAGGGGGAATGCTAACGCAAGTAGTGATATGCAATGGTGGACATGTACAGTAATGGTGTCAAGATGCCCACAACGACTATGCCATGTGTATGTTCACGCATCTAGATATGTGTGCAGTACCAATGTTGTCCAGACCACAAATAAGTATGACATAATATCGGTTCCACCATGGCCATCTGTGCTGCGTATTCCTGGGTACATGTTGACAGTGCCTACATATATGCATTGTGAATTACTGTTATTGTTACCTTCTTCGTTGTATGATGCAGTACTTCCAGCCCTGTGTACTGTAGCCTTGTTTGCATGCATGTTCACCTGGGGTCCCCTGGAACACTGCTTACACCTGCAATGCATGGTTACAGTGCTTCTGTAGACTGCTACTGACATCTGCATAGCGTACCATATGTATGTCAACCTTACACATGACAGAACGGCACTGTCTGTCCTGTACACATGTGGGTAGCCTGTGACACATTGCACATGCCTTACCCGGCATATACCCACGTGTGCAGTCATATATGTCAGTGCTATGAGACAGAGGCAGTCCACCCACACATACACACCTTCAATATGTTGTTCCCCATTGGCCCTATGTGTTGGTACTCACCATGGCAATCACACTACTAGGGTGGCATGTCCAAAGGTAACCTGTGAATCGCCTCTATGGTCCAGTCGTGGTTTATGTGGGTCATGTGTCATCGTCACAGCTGCCACATGTATGCAGTCAGCCATCACCCTTGGCCAGGTATATCCAGCACATGTGTGGGATGCCACCACACAGCCAGTCTGGGGACCGGTCTCTCTGAACCCAGTGATGCCATACCCTGTCAGGTGGCATGTCATACATACTACGTACAGGACAAACATCAAACCCAATCCCTGCCGCTACTAATGATAATACCCCTGAAGACGTTCCTGATAGCTTTGACCAGTCCTTTACTGAGACAGTGCAGGCCCTAGCTTGCCAACTACCTCCTAGCTCCCCTGGTCCCGAAAGCAGCACCCCTAGAAAACTACTTGCGTCCAGCTGCCAACCGGTCGCCACTTCACTTCTCCGTACCTCGGTTGTAACAGTGAAACCCACTACACTGTGTGCCGATCAACACCCTGCCGAGTACCTATCAAAACCAGATGATGCTATTGCTTACCCCGTCTCAAAGGTAATCAAAGGTACTATGTTAGAAACTAACTTTCCCACCATCTGTAAAATGTCATATGTAATCCCACTTCACACAGGAGGCAGCTCTACTGACGTCTCCACTGATAGGCCAATAGCTATACACTCTCCACTTGCAGAGGTTATGGTGACTTTCGTCATAGACAAGTCATGCACCGCCTAGTCCAACATCGCAGTATGGCAGACACTCAGCATGGCTTACGTTCCCATCACAGCACTCCGTCAGGCCTCCTAGCCTTTACTAACACCATAAGCCATACCTGCAACATCAATGATATCTCCACAGCCCTCTGTTTGGATAACTCAAAGGCATACGATATGGTTCATCACCAATATGGACTCTGCACCCTACACAGACTGTCTAGATACTGGAGCCTTCCAATGGTGTTAATCCTACCTGCATGGTCAACAGCAGGCTGGCCTCTGGCAGACCAAACCCTCTAATCGTCTACCAAACACCCTCAGAGTACCACAAGGCTCTATCCTAAGGCCCTTGCTGTCCTCCATCATCATTAACGACCGTTATACTGTCATCCCAAACGCCAGCTGTATCCAATATGCTGTATACCCTACTCTGATCTGCCCAGCCACATCTCCAGTAGAGTTATGTTCAGCTACCCAGACCACCTGTAATACAATAGCAAACTGGCTTTCTGAACGTCGTCTGATCCTACATCCCAATCAAACTGGACTGCTGTTATTCCACAAACACGTAGGTCTACCACGTTCACCGTTACCATAACATCTACCGATGGCACAATACTCTACCCTGACCCATCTCAACAACTATTAGGTGTTATCATAGACAATAACCTCACATGTGACATACATGTTAACCAGATTAGCCAAGCCATCAATAGAAAGCTAGGGTCACTTTACAGGATTAAAGCCTTCCTAGCCCCTCCAGCTAGAGGTGCCATAGCTTGCTCACACCATGTTGCAGCCCTTCTGTATGCATCCCCTCTACTCTCACATATGAACAAGACTGTCCTTAAGAAGCATTGGATTTGCTACAACCACATTGCCAGGTTTGCCACTGGCCCGCCTGGTAGGACACATCATTGCATCAATCTAAATCAGCTTGGTTGGCTTGCAATACCCAGCCTAATACAGTATAACCAACTGATTATGGCCTATAAAATCCTGTATAATCCAGACAATACTCCTGCACTTAAATTACAATCGTCCCCTATAACAATCCTAGACCGCTTCGAGCCTCTAACATTGTACTGCTTCGGACTAGCGAGTCTATTAACACAGCTGGTGATTCTGTCTTTGCAAATCCTGTACGTAGATCCTGGAACCCACTTCCAGCTGATATTACCCTAATGTCCACCTTAGGTCATTTAACAGTAGACCCAAACAACATTTGTCATGTAACTGGCTATGTCAGTGTATCAGGCCTGGCTAACTCGGATGTGTAACCTGTGTGAACCACTGTACTGTGTAAATACAATGTAATCCTGGCTTGTGCTCAGGTCTGACATTAACCTGTGGAACATGTTGGACCTGCTTACTTATGTAATCTCTGTACATAATCTGTTTGTACTATGTCATGCTAGTATTTTCTAATGCTGTATCTGCTACCCTCATAGCTTGTCTCCACGGGCCTACCCTGGGAATGGACATGCATCCAGTTGGGCTATCCCAGTCAACATATGTAGGACCAATAAATATATCAATACATGATATTACAGTGACAACAATACCAGGCAGACATTGCCACACACTGACAGCATGCTGAACACACTGGGGCATACGTGGGGACTCAGACTAGCAGCCTGTCTGTGCATCACACACCTCTGCAGCTGGCACACAGGCATATGTTCCGTCGGAACACAGCACATGCCACACATGGCACGCACATCCCCTGTACCGCACACCCACAGCCTGTAGGGCTACACAACACACCTGCTATAGACGTGTCAGGTACCTGTCATGTGTGCTGCACTTGGGTCCCGCTCAACAGGCTGTACCTGGTGAAGGGCACAGTGATATGACTCAGGGGCACTATGGTCCACCACAGCACACATGCATACAGGTCAGACAGAGGCATGGACAGATATGACTCACTCATTGACCATGCCAGTGTGGCTGCCTGGGACATACCTCCCTGGACTACGTGATAGGGAACATAGAATGGATCTCTCAGCATTTGGCACAGGCCAGTATGAGCCTGATATTAGTTGCCAACATACTCTCCCCAGGTATTCTACCACTATATGTGGGAAGGCTGTTGTATGTCTACATTATGCTCAGTCTCCACTGTCATTCATAGGGTATCCACTGGCTGTCAACGTGTGCTTACATGCTAGGGAAGCCACATTGCTGTTCACAGGTCATCCTGCATGTGACACACATGGCCCGATGTATACTGGCAAGGCTCCTTGGTACACACATACTGCCTTATGCTGCAGGACATGGTTTACATAGCGACCTCCGTGGGTATCACACAGGTTAGGACACTGACAGTGCTGCTACACAACTACAGCAGTGTACACCGGAGGATGCATGCACCGGACACTGCCCTCAGCATGGTGAACTGCAGTGTCTGTGCAGTACCAGATGCATGAGTCATGGCTCACAGGTGTTACCCAACACTGACAGGCTATGCCCCTTACCATGCCTGTCATCCCCTACACATGTAACACACATGGATAGGGGTGTGGTATCCCGAGTCAACACAGATACACACACCTCCAGGTTGTTGGCACAGCACAAACCATCAGGGCCTACTCAGGTGCAGCTGACAGTGTGTCGGAATGCCATCTGGTTCATAGCATGGCACACACAACCCTCACATACACAGGAAGACCACCTATCCTCCATAACAACAGCGGCAATATGACTGTCCCATGAACTGTGTTTATAAGGCCATACTGCATCCAGCCGAACATTGTGTGTGAGCATTGCTGTAGCTACAACACTCTAGTTGATGGGTTCACAGCATGTGGTCACCGAAATGCAGTGGAATGACATGTTACCACTACCACAACAGGTGGGAACATACAGCACCTGTACATTGACTACATGTACACTATATGGGCCAGACCAGATGTGTATCCCCTGCTGTAGGTCTTTCACCATAGACACCCACACTGTCTAGGGACATACCATGTGCAGACCCTGCACAGCAGGACACACAGTCATATTGGTATACATTGCTAATACCATTTATCCACACAAAGCATGTGTCAGACATGGTAACTACTGCAGGTCACAGGTATTTCTGTGTATGTGTCACACACATACAACATGTGTGCAATGCCATTGCTGGGTTAGGCAATGGCATGCATTGGTATGTACACACACCCGCGCAAGGTCATACTGTGTGACACAACCACACGTGATAGTTGTGGGTTACCCAAACATACCTATCTGTACTCTGACGATGGTAATAGACACAGTAGCAGAGCACACTATTGGTGTTACTAGCCAACTAGCCCTGTCTGGCTGTGCTGATAGTGTGGTGACATCCCCTGTGTTTACTGGTGGGGTATGCAGCATCTGGTGTATAGTATTATTTGCCCAAAGGATCTGTTCCCTCACACTTGCATTTACACACACCCTACTACCCCCACACACATGCAAACGTGCCATATGCAGGATTCATTCCCCTACCTACCTATGTCATGACACGTGGGAGGGAAGCATTAGCAAAGTGCACTGTTCGGTTTACTAGATAGTTCCTCGTCTCTGGATATACTTAGAGGGTGCTGACAACATCAGTACTTTGAAAGGGTAATGTGCATCAGGTAGTGTGATCACCTGATTGCCAAAACTAACATGTCTTTCATACGGACATGCACACACACAGGTTTCAAATTCCTACCTAATTACATTACGATACGCAGGGGGAACACATTATCAGAGCGTGCTATTCGCATTACTGGGAGGCTTCCCTTCTCCTGCTGTACCTATACGGTGCTGACATCATCTGTGTTAAGAAAGGGGCGTGTGCATCCTGTAGTGTGTTCTCCCATTTGGCAAAAGGAACATTTCCCTCATACATATCTGCACACACGCAATCACCCCCCCCTCCAAACACACACACTTGGCATCTGCAGGATTCAAACCACTACCTAACTATGTTATGACACATGTGATGGATGCATTAGCAGAGCACGCTATTCGCATTATTGGGAGGCTTCTCTTCTCCTGCTGTACTTATAGGATGCTGGCATAATCTGTGTTAAGAAAGGGGTGTCTGCATCCTGTAGTGTGTTCTGCCAGTTGGATAAAGGAACATGTCCCTCTCACAGCCTTTCACACACACAAACCCCACTCACCCACACACATACACACACACTGAGCATTTGCGGGATTCGAACCCCTACCTAACTATATTATGACACTTGAGAGCGACGCATTAGCAGAGCGCACTATCCAAATTACTGGGCATCTGTTCTCCACCTGTAGTATTTCTAGGGTGCTGACATCTTCATTTCCACAGAGGTCTGTGGTTGTCGTACTACCTGTCAGGTGGGGGATAGCATGTATATGCATTTGCAGCCACCTACATCAGGGTCAGGTGCGCACATCGCACTGGCAGGTTATGTTCTATGCCATGCTTTGGGACCACAGGACCTGTAACACACAACACTACCAGTCCAGCACACCACACCCACATCCGGGACACACACCTAGCTTCCCTGGGAACAGTGCCAGGATATGCAGGTATTCACATACACCGTTCCAGTTGTTAACATCAGGTACAGGCATATTGTGTGTGTGACCTACTCAGGCCTCTACCACTATACCCTACCACCACTACAATTTGAGGGTCCATGTGTTATGGCAGTACCACACACCATAGCCACATGGGTTAATACATATTGCACCTGTCCATCTGCAACGTGGGTACCCACTGTTCCACACCGGAGGTAGACCACCATTGTTGATAGCTGCCCATGTCCACCTTTCCCTGGACATCCATATCCCATCTCCACCCCCAGGCAAGGTTGTCACTGCACACAAACTGTGTTTAGCACATGCAGACCCTACACTTGTGTAGACTGGGGTGAATTACTTCAGAGGACCCATGCTGGAGGACTATACTGGCCACGCAGCATATTCCTTGACACCTGCATCCTATGAGCATGTGTACAGTTTGCATTGGTCATTCAGATATTGGCAAAGGCTCTTGCTACCCCCATAGTGCCTATGTTAGGCAGGGCTCAGATGACAAACCCACCTTCATAGGTATCACAAGGGATACAAAACTAAGAGCAATGCTACCCAACGCCAGATATCTGCACCTCCAGATGCGTGCACCCAAAACACTCCTTGGCATGGAAAACATTGATATCTGTGCAGTTACAGATGCCTGGTTCAGGGCTACTGAGAGCACACCAGCACTACCGGGTTTAACCCGTTTGATTTCTTTGAAACAGTCACCAAGGCCATTGACGAGGGGAAGGTGGTTCACACAGCCTACATGGACCTTGCAGATGCCTTCACAACAATACCCCACTTGGGCATTCTAGCGAAGGTCACCAGTTGGAATATAAGGCCCTATGTCACTAGATGGATTGCACAGTGGCTCAAGGACGGATACCACATGGTTAGCATTGCTGGAGCCATGCCAGACCCCACAACAGTTACGGGTTGTGTCCCACAAGGCTCAGTCCTGGGACCCTCTTGTTTGGTATATATTTCTTGGAGGTACAGGCCAACACGGACGGACTGTGGCTGTCCAAATATGCAGATGACTGCAAACAGGCCACCATAATCGCCTCTTCAGCTGACACAAGCATCCTCCAAAGGGGCATCATAGCAACAGACAACTTGTGCCAGAGCCATGGCCTTCTGCTGAACAGTGTTTAGAAAGGGGAATGTGCATCCTGTAGTCTGTTCACATAGTTGACAAAAGGGACCTTGTCCTCACACACACTACCCCCCTCAGACAAACACACACACTTGCTATTCACAGGCTTCAAACCCCTGCCTAACTATGTTATGACACTTGAGACGGACGCAGTAGTAGAGCGCGCTATTCGCATTATTGGGAGTTTTCTATTCTCCTGCTGTACTTATTGGGTGCTGACATCATCGGTGTTCAGAAAGGGAATGTGCATCCTGTAGTGTGTTGTCCTATTTGCCAAAAGGGACATTTTCCTCACACACACAAACACCCCTCAGACAAGCACACACACTTGCCATTCACAGGATTCAAACCCCTACCTAATTATGTTATGACACTTGAGACGGACGCATTAGCAGAGCACACTATTCGCATTACTGGGAGGTTTCTTTTCACCTGCTGTACTTATTGGGTGCCGACATCATCGGTGTTTAGAAAGGGAATGTGCATCCTGTAGTGTGTTGTCCTATTTGCCAAAAGGGGCATTTCCCTCACACACACAAACACCCCTCAGACAAGCACACACACTTGCCATTCACAGGATTCAAACCCCTACCTAACTATGTTATGACACTTGAGACGGACGCAGTAGCAGAGCACACTATTCGCATTAGTGGGAGTTTTCTATTCTCCTGCTGTACTTATTGGGTGCTGACATCATCGGTGTTTAGAAAGGGAATGTGCATCCTGTAGTGTGTTGTCCTATTTGCCAAAAGGGACCTTTCCCTCACACACACAAACACCCCTCAGACAAGCACACACACTTGCCATTCACAGGATTCAAACTCCTACCTAACTCTGTTATGACACTTGAGACGGACGCAGTAGCAGAGCGCGCTATTCGCATTACTGAGAGGTTTCTTTTCACCTGCTGTACTTATTGGGTGCTGACATCATCGGTGTTTAGAAAAGGAATGTGCATCCTGTAGTGTGTTGTCCTATTTGCCAAAAGGGATATTTCCCTCACACACACAAACACCCCTCAGACAAGCACACACACTTGCCATTCAGAGGATTCAAACCCCTATCTAATTATGTTATGACACTTGAGACGGACGCAGTAACAGAGCAAGCTATTCGCATTACTGGGAGGTTTCTTTTCACCTGCTGTACTTATTGGGTGCTGACATCATCGGTGTTTAGAAAGGGAATGTGCATCCTGTAGTGTGTTGTCCTATTTGCCAAAAGGGACATTTCCCTCACACACACAAACACCCCTCAGACAAGCACACACACTTGCCATTCACAGGATTCAAGCCCCTACCTAACTATGTTATGACACTTGAGACGGACGCAGTAGCAGAGCGCGCTATTCGCATTACTGGGAGGTTTCTTTTCACCTGCTGTACTTATTGGGTGCTGACATCATCGGTGTTTAGAAAGGGAATGTGCATCCTGTAGTGTGTTTTCCTATTTGCCAAAAGGGACATTTCACTCCTGCAGACTTACACACACACCAACACCACTCTCACACACACACACTGAGCATTTGCAGGATTTGAAACCCCTACCTAACTATGTTATGACACTTAAGACAGACGCATTAGCGGAGCGCACTATTCAGATTACTGGGAAGTTTCTTTCCTCCTGCTGTACTTATAGGGTGCTGACATCATCTGTGTTTAGAAAGGGGCATGTGCATCCTGTGGGGAGGCAGACACCAAGCACACTCTGGCTAAGCTGTCATTCCCTAGGGCAAACAGCCTAGTGTTGACCTCTACACCCATATGTTTAATTGTCAAATGCACATTATTTGTTGCTGATAGACTGTTTGCACATCTTTATTGCCATAACATTCCCTGTTTGTATGAACAACTTGTGCATCTGTGGAAGATGTTTGCATGTGGGAGGGATCCACTATATCACGTATGTCTCTGTAGTCATCTAGCTGTGTGCACTGGGCAGACTGCTATAATGTGGTTGGTTCCTGGATTACAACATAACAATACCAGCTATGTGTGTCCAACTGCTACACCGAAATTTGGCCTAAGTGTGTCAGCATGCCCAGTTCAGCCTTCCCATGGCATGTTGTCAATGTGTGTGAGCATGCCCAGTGTGAGCATTCCATATGTTGGACTCTGCAGCCCACCACATTTGTGGATGGGTGTGAACTTCAACAACTATCACCCGTTTATGGTTGTGTGTTGTGTGTCATGTTGTGTAGTTACGGTACAACTGCTTTGTGTGTGAACACAACAGGGTTATACTGTGCCTGCAGTGTTTGCATGGGATACTTTGCATCCAGTTGTCAACATCCTTTCACGCTGACCTAACACTGTAGTACTGTATAGTGTACTGGTAGTTCTTTGACTGTGGTGGGCAGTATCCTAGGCTTTACTGCTATCACTGCTTTACATTTCGATAGTGGGCACAACAGCCTGGTTACAGGCCAGTTGTGTACATCTGACCATGTTGCATTCTGTTCAGATATGAACTACTTACACCAGGCTTGTCCGACATTGGTAGTGTATTCCACAACATAGGTGTACATTTGCAAACACTAGTGATGTGCCCTAGTCCATGTGTAATGCTAGTTGGAGAGTATGTTTGTCCTTCAACACACATTGTAAGTGGAGTTTGCCATGACATATGTCATGGTTAGTATACTGTGCCTCTGTCTACCTGTGACATGACAGTGGTACCCAGGTTAAATCTACCATCTCCCATCCACTCATCTGGATTCCTATTGAGGTAGATTGATATGTGACTCTATGGGTAGCCTGTGCTGGGGGTGGCTTCTGTGTTATGGTGCACGCAGTACAGCTTGTCCTATGTAAGTCAGTGCTGGGGTTCAGGTCTCTCATGTGCATAGCTCACTGCCATTCAGATTGTGCAAGGTGCAGCATGTTTATTGATGCCAGCAACACAGGCAACACATGGCATCTGGGCAAGCTCTTTGATACTCCTGATGAGGTACTGTTGAGAAGGACCACTGTTGTTGTACACTGCTCTTTGGGTACATATTCTGTGGTAAGGCTGACATTGAGCAGTAGTGTGGTTTTGCATTCCATTCATCTTGGGGTCCATGTTGCACTAAGCCCAGGACAACATCTCATACCATTGCTGCTGTGTGTTTTGCTTTGTAGATGTTGGCTGTTACCTCAGCATCTGCAATGTCAGGGGGCCAGCAGTCTGCTGGGATAGATATTCTGCATTCGGGGGGGGGGGGGGTTTGCACTGCACCTGTCAGGATGTATGTTGGCAGTATGTGTGTGTGTTTGTGATATTTGTGTGATTCAGGGCATATCTGTGAATTCCCAACATGGTTACTACCATCAGTTGTGAAAGCCTTGGGATTATCCTTAGTGTCCTGTACAATTTGTATCTTCATAGTTTCATAGGGTCAAACTAGGCTCTCCACCCTGGGCATTTGTTAGCCTAGCCAGAGTGTGTGTGGCTTTTGACACCCCTTGCTATGTGCATATTATGGCCATTTATGTTTTGCTTGGCTGTGCCTCTGTCTGGACATGACGCAGTGAAGACCCCCAGTGTAACTCTACAATCATCCATCCACTTGGCAAGATTCCTGTTGAAGAGTGTCAGTGAGGGGCTCTGCCTAACATGGAATGGGATTCTGGTCCAGGGTGTGGGGAGCCTCTGGATTATGTATCTGTCCCACCAGCACATCCGATTTCATTATTAGTTGAGGTTGACATCTCTCCCTCTCACAGCTCCAGTGGATTTGTGTTTTCTAGGGTGGGGCATGTCCATTACTCCTGTGTTGGGCATGGCCTCCTACAACAGGCATGCAATGCCTCTGTGTAGGCTGTATGTGACTGGATTCAGCTGGGGTGTTACAGCCAGGCAGCATATGACATATAATTGTGACCCTTCATCCTATTGGTGAGGTACCTTTGAGGTCTTTCTAACTGCTGCAGGTGTCAGGTAAGATACATCCCATATGAGGCATTGTACTGGATTATGGGTGTGATTGGAGAAAGGTATAGGGGCACAATGACCTCTGTTGCCGTAGATGTGACTCCTTTCCTGCTACGGTGTCACATGTAGACAGTCTTCCTAGCCCATTGGCAATGTGGGTGTCACATAACAGGTTACTGTCCACGTGTGTCCCTAGGTCCCTGGTTCCTCTTTCTATACATACTGGTTTACCACCTATGTGGTAATTTGTGGTACCTTGTTTGTTATTTGGTGGGACATTCATACTGTCCATTGTCTTCAGGATGGCTGGGTGGGGTTATTGTGTGTGAGATTGCAGTCTGTAGCATGCTACAGACTGCACAGCAGTCTTGCCTACAGTTAGTTGCACATGTGTGTACTCAAATGCCTTGTGCATTGTCAGTTACCTGGATGTATGGGTGTCTGTGCTGACTATGGATACTCACCCTCCTTTTATGTTTCGTTCCAGGGTTTGGGGACATGACACATGATACGTGGTATAACCTGGTAGTGCTGGTGTGCTGTCAGGAGGCTTGCAGCAGGATTCTGTCACTGCACAGACATCGATGTTCTCCATTCTGGGGATGGCCTCGGGGGCATGCATATTGGGGTGTACACATCTGGCATTGGTCAGCATTTCCCTTATGTTTCTTCCCACTTATGTTTTGTAGGGTGGTAGGTCAGTCTTTTCAGCCTTGCCTACGAAAGGCTCTATGGAGGTGGCAAAGGCCTTATCCAATATTCAGACACCCAGGGGTAACAGGTGCAGGCCATCCCAAGGACAGCTGCGTGGCTTGTCAAGCATGACATCCCAGGCAGACAGACATTGCATCCCCTTGGAATAACACCAGTAAGTGTGCCACTTGCTATGACTGATCATTCTGTGTTTGTACTGTGGCATTACTTTTGGTAAGGGTAGGATGCTGCGAACGGTGATTGTCATACCGGCCTGGTCTACATAATCAGATAGCTCATCTATGTCTCTTTTCCTGTAGTCTAGGGTGGTACATCTCAGGTCATTCACACCAGCATGGACTATGACTGCATCATATTTCTACTTGCTTTGGAGTGACCTACATACTTCAGTTATGTGGCATATTGTGGCAGCCTACAGGCAGCTTACTGTACCCTTTCCCTTGTTCAGTCTGGTGTGCAGGACAGCAATGTGTCTGACTATGGAGTCACCTATTACAACTGTATCAGGCATGTTGTTTCTCCTTCTGGCCTGTGACTGTTTGGCACACCAGCTTTGTGTGCTATGTGTTGCATGTGCTATGTTTGCGGGCTGTTTGATTGGGTGTCTGCTTTAGAGGCCTCTGTTGGTGTGCTGTGTTTGTAATTTGTGCCTCTGGGAATGTTTGTCTGTGTTTATGTGTTTGGTTTGCAGTTGTGATAGGTCTATGTGGGACTGTGTTTGTGGTGTGTGTGGTTACCTTCTCCTACTGACTTGTTTTGGGAGTACTGAGTTGAGGGAGCTCAGCCTCCAGTTTGGATGGATGGTTGCATCTCTCACATATATTTGTATTTCTTGGGTGGAGTTGGGGGTTGTCTGTGTACTTGGGCCAGGTGTGACATTGCCTCGGGATTCACAGATTCCACTTGTTGAGGCTGGCCTTAGTGGATTGCATGTGTGGACAGATGTTATTGCCATACTACTGATCTGTGCTTACTTCATTGTTTATGTTTGCTCTATCATGTAGTAGCTTCCTCGTTCTCTTGCATGTTTTGGTTATGGCTGGTGTCCACCATGCCAGATTTAGGCCCTGTGTCTTGTTTTAATTTAGGACTGCATAATCCAAGCATTCCTGGCAGTGTTCATGGAATGGCTGTATTACAGGTTCTGAGGTGTGGCCCATATTTTGCACCTGCATGGGACCTTTAATGGATTCCACATCAGTTTTGAGGAGTGCAGGTATTGCTTAACACATGTTTTCCACTGTGGTTTCCCGGCCAGGGACTGTGGTCAGGTTTTGTATATCCAGTGTGATTACTCTATGGTCTGGTTTTACCAGTGAGCAATACACTTCTCATCTTGACATCCAGTACCCATGTTGCTGATTATCACATCCGGTATGCTTACCCCTCTTGTGGGAGTGGTATGTTGTTCCTGGGACTTTTGGTTTGTGGATTCTATGAACCTTTGTCCGACACTGTTGGAGCTAGTATAATGTTCCAAGTCTATGTCTGGGTATTTGCAGTCACCCAATATAATGTGGGTTGGAGGACTTGATATATTCATGTATTCCAGCATAGGCCAGATGCAGTTCCTGGTGTTGGGACAGTAGTCTGTAGCAGGCTATAAACTGGGGGGCAGTTTTAGCCACTGTTACTTGGGCATGGCTAGTCCATGCTGCTTTTTGTTGTGGTACCGACATGGGGGTGTGGTTATCCTTGACAATTCTTGCTAGTCACCCTCCTTTTGTAGCTTGTTCCAAGTTTTGCGGCTGTACAGCACAGTATGAGGTGTAACCTGGTAGTGTTAGGGTGCTGTTGTGGGCCTTGCCTCAGTGTTCTGTTACAGCACAGTTATCAACATTCTCCATACTGGGTGAGTCCAGACTGCATGCATCTTGCTGTTTCGACTTATCCATTATCTTATTCTTATCCCTTCTGGTACCTATGGAGATAGGTTTGTCTTTTGAGCCTTACCTATTCAGGGCACACTGTGGGTGATGACGGCCTTTGCCAGTATCCATACGGCCTGCACTGATAGGTGCACGCCAGTCCTAGCGGGTGGTGCATCATGTCATGCTCAGCATGTCATCCCAGACTGGCACACATTGGGTCCCCTTTGCCTAACTGTGATACTTCAGTCAATTGTTGCACTTGATCATCTCATTGTCATGTTGTGGCATGATGCTTGGTCAGGATAGGATGTTAGTCAGGGTCCTCAGGTGTGCATATAGTACTTGGTGTTACATTACTTGACACATAGCATTCATGCCTCAGGTGGTGCAGCAGGGCTGCCTCTGTTGGATGCGCATATTACACTTCCCTGTACATGTTTGAGAGCAGGTCGTGTCATGTTAGGCATCCCTGTTACTATATGAGTGAGTCAGAGAGGGGTATCATTCCCAAGGTTTCTACTAAGCCAATGTATGTGCTATGCGTTGCCTCTTTGCCAAGGCCAGGGCATACTGGGCACGCCTCCTTCTGCCTACTGGGACAGGCTCAGGTTGTTCCTCCTCCGAGTCACGCTCTGCCTGTGCTGGCCTTGGCAATGGTGGGGGGCTGTTTGGCCCGGCCCTATGCTGGTCCTGCTGCAGCTGTTTTCGCAAGATCATATTATGTAGCATAGCACATACCATGACAATTTGGGTACATGTAGTTGGTGTGTACTGCAAGGCTCCACCAGATGTGTCCAGACACCAGAACCGTGACTTGAGCAGCCCAAACACACGCTCTATCACATTACGTGTTTGTGCGTGTGCCTCATTATGGCATTCCTGGTCAGGTGTGTGTGCGTTTCTGATGGGTGTCATCAGCCACGGCTCCAGTGCATAACCTGCATCCCCCACTAGGTGTCCGTGTGGGATGTTCCCATTGGCAAATGTCTGGTACAGCTGCGTCAAATGCCAGATGTGGGAATCATGATAACTCCCAGGGCAGCCAGCACACACATTCATTATTATGCCCTGGGCATCACACACGACCTGGCAGTTGATGGAGGGGAAGCCCTTGCGGTTTATGTAGGCCCTACACCGCTCTCCTGCTGGTGCTTTGATGCGTATGTGCGTGCAGTCTATAGCACCCAGTACCTCAGGGTATTCTGCTATTTGCTGGAAGAGACGCATATTGCTGGCCAATACCTCACGGGCATTGGGGAAATATACATGATCACCGACATGTGCTGACATGGCATCCAGGAACTGGTGTAGTACCCTGGAGGCTGATGCCTGTGATATCCCCATCATATCACCAGTTGGTCTCTGGAAGGTACCTGTTGCTAGTATTCTTAGGCCAACACATACCTTGGTTTCCACTGGGATGGGTTCCCCTCTGTTGGTTCTGTGTGTGAGGCATGGCCTGCACAGCTCAACAATCTGCTGCAGGAGCTCTCTGTCCACTCTATAGCGCTCTACTATCTCCAGCTCATGTAACCCGTGGTAGGTGACCCTGGGCCTGTACACTCTTCTCCGTCTCCTCACTGTGGGTTGTCTGGCACCATCTGCATTGTCACCACCCTCAGCAAGTCGCCTATGTCTCATTAAGACAGCTATGGCAGCCCCTAGCATTTCTGCTCTGAGTTCAGCTTTTTCAGTTTTCACTTCTATTAGCTTACTCCTGTTTTGCAGTGTCTCTTAATGACAACATCCTGCACTACTGTTTGCAGTGTTTTAAGTGCTGGGCTGGGCTACTAATTTGCCTGTGTAATTGCCTGCTTCTAATTATTTTCACCTGCTAGCTTCAGCAGTTATCCCTGCTAGCTTCCTATTAATTCTGTTGCTTCCTTTTTCCTCTCTGTTTCCTCAGGGGGGAACAACTTGCATACTATCTGAAACACGCTCACAGTGGCTTAAACGCGCGCACACGTGCTTACACGGTTAAGGATCTACTTATTCAGGTTTAAACGCGTACACCCGCGCAAACACTGTTACACGTCTGCCAACAGCCTCCAACATACTCAGACTGTCTTACACGCGCGTACACCCGCGCAAACACTGTTACACGTCTGCCAACAGCCTCCAACATACTCACACTGCCTTACACGCGTGCACACTGCCTTACTCGCGGTTCATTGCGCGCACACATGCGCATGCACGGCCAGCAAGAAACTTTAGTGTAGGTAACAGTGTACACCTTCCATTTCTTGTCTTTCCATGACTTATCTAGTGGCACACCTCTTTCCATGATCTGTGCCTGTCATCTGTCATGTTACACTGGCCTCCAATGAACTGCGTTTCTTTCTACCATTCCCCCCAGTGATGTCACCTATCTCCTACTCTATTCCTCAACCTTTTGTATCTCTTACACTACTCAGGCCATGCTCATTTGCTATGTGACTGTGGTATTCAGTATCCTAACCCTCATTTACATAAGATTGCCTACTAATGCTTAGTTACATGTCTTAGACTCAGCTTCCCCCCTTAGCAACCACTACACGGTGGCCATGTTGGTTTTGGTCTGCTGGTCCCTGCATTGTCATTCCATGTATTACATGAATCCCACATTTGTGGGTTTATACCCTTCTTTTTTATGTTTTTATACAGCGCAGCCCCGCGTTTAAACATCGGCGATTGCCGAAAAAAAATATATATATTTTTAATATTTTTGCATCGGGTTATCTTGCCAATGGCCACATATTTGGCCATTGGCATGCTGCCTGATTCATATGCAACCTTTTTTGGGAGCTGACATCGCTCCGTTGTGGATTTTGCAGAAATGTACTCAGTTGTCAACTGAGTACATTTCTGCAGCTAAAACGTCTCCTACACGGACTGGTTTCTGCTTCGTGGATCGCTAATATACCTCATTTGCATACCTTTCTAATGCAAGTGAGGTATTTAGCTTGTCCACGCCCAGTCCGTGTAAGAGACGTTTTAGCTGGTCTCTTACACGGAGTTTAGGGCTGTTCCTGGATCGCGAGGCTTGCATGGAGTGTTGCACGTCTCTTACACTCCGTGCAAGCCTTCGTGAATCCTGCCCACTGTCTTTACTGTTCAGATTTCTCTCATTAATGTATCTATAAAACAGAACTTATAGCATTTTAGCATTCCCACAGTCCCAGAAAATAAGCTCCTCCCAGCAATAATGCAGTGACTTTTTTATTTTATTTTCTGAGTCAAATGATTTATGGAAAATTGAAAATATCCATTTCAGTAAGCATATTTTAGTACATGCAGGTTGCATTTATTTCTCATTTTTCAAGTTTCATTTCAGTTAGTTTTGATATATATATATATATATATATATATGTATATATATATATATATATATATATATATATATATATATATATATATATATATATATATATATGGGTCTACTTCACATGTCTGAAATTTCTTTTGACTGAATTTCATTTGACTGAGACCATAATACTGAATTTTCAAAATACTGAAAACTCATTTGACTGAATCTCATTATACTGAATTGTAAGCCATAGACATTATGTGGGTTTCCCTTCTCCTGTGACCTGCTTGTGATAAAAAGAATTACTGTAACTTATAGTGTTAATTGTCAGAATACCGATAGTCATGTAGAAAGTAGTGTTGTAGTATTTCTAAATGTGGGTATGTCTGTTTACATTTTTATGGGAAGTAGCTCAAGTAATATGGCAGATGTTTTGTGCGTTCTGAGAATTAATGGCAGTGTGTACACTACTGTAAGGTAAGTCAAAGGTATATGCCCTTTTCCCCACTGTAGTGCAATCCTGGAGTTATAGTTGGGGGGGCATAGGCCCCCACCCAGTTTGGTTTTATATCATCCAGTTTCTGTTAAGAGGGCACGTAAGTAGTTTTTAAGTGCTGGAAAGAGTTAGTCATTGGGGTTGTAAGTGTGCATGTCTATGGTTTACACGTTTACAAGTTAGTATTTTGAAATGTAGCATTGTAAAGTTTCAGTATTGAGTTTCAGTCATGTGAGTTTTCAGTATTTTGAAAATTAGGTATTTTGGTCTCGGTCGAATGAAAGTCAGTCAAATGAAATTTCTGTCATGTGAAGTAGAGCCATATATATATATATGTATATATATATATATATATATATATATATATATATATATATATATATACAGATATAGAAATACAGATAGAGATATTATTGTAGGCATAGTTTTGCCTGATGCATATAAGGTACATATATCAAAAATCAAATAGCCATAAATTGGTGTGGAGAGCTGTCTAACAGTACTCATTGATTTTACATATTCCATGCTATGATTTAGACAACAAGATGGGGACTTTTTTGAAATATGTATGAGTTGAGGGTTTTAGTATCCCAGTGAAGTGATAAATGTTCTTTTTCTGTGTCTGCTAATACTAATGGTGAAGAATTTGTCATAATTCATTTTATTTTTCCAGCAGCAACACAATGTGAATGGCATAAGGCTAGAAGATAAGAAATATGAAAAAGCCACTATGTGTGTATGAGTGTTATGTTTGTGCTATATAGCACACTTCTGTGATCCAAATAAATTTTAGTTAAATATGCACTTTACAGCAACTACAGTCTGTTTTGCTATATGTAAGTTAAATAGTCATTTCTGGATATGTATAATTTATTACTGAAATTTGTCAGATATCAAATGTTTCTCATAGTAAAACAGCCAAAAGATGTACAGATTATGGAGAGTGTTTAACACTTGAGAACTGTTTCCTCAGAGTGTAACCACCTCTGGCTGTATTGTGTAATTGGGGGGGAGGGGGAGACAAAACGAGTCTACTTTTCTCTCTATTCACTCACAAAGTAAAGCAAGTCATTGTCAGTGAATTGACTTATACTGGGCATAGGCATTCATAATGGCAAAAGGAGTTATATTTCAGCCCAAGGGTCAGTTTATCAAAATCTCTTTTTGTTTCGGGGGGGGGGGGTAAAACATACACCAGTCAATGAATGTAAAAGTAATGGAATGTAATAGACAGATAATATGCACCAGTTTTGTATCTTGGAATGTTGAAAGCTGTTATCTTCTAAAATCATTTTTCAGAAATTGAATCACCCAAGTATCCCATCTACAGGAGACTAAACTTAAGATTAGGGCAACACACGAGCTGTTACAACAGCAATTGTCATGTATGATGATAGGTCACAATGGTGGTGAAAGAAGGATAGGGGTGGCAAGATTATATCATCGGAATTTAAAAGTCAAATTTGAATGATGCTGAATATACACGATAAGAAGGTTGATTATATGGAAGGGTATAGTTCAAAATAGTATGATTGTGATAGGCAACTGATAACTAGGGTTGCTACTTTTTTCTACATCTTAAAGTGGACAGAGGCCACACATCAACACCATCTCTAACTCTGCCTATTCCTGACCATTTCTCTGCTATCTCTGCCCACATCTTTTCCCATTTTGTGACATAATTGTTCATGTCAGGGAGCTGGGATGGCTTATTTTTCCTGATTGTATCACATTAGCAGTGATTTTCTTTTAAAAAAAAAGCAGTTCATAGTCTTTGTTAAACAGAAGACCAGAGTTTGTACAGTTTCCTAGACTACCAGACAATTCTACTGATTTCCAGATAGTCCAGAAAAAATCTGGATAGGTAGCAAGGCTACTGATAACACAACATTCTTTGTAGACTTTTTTTTTAAAGGAAAGAGAGCAGTGGACGGGGATAATTCCTACAAAGTATTCTAATCAGGTCTTTAATTATCATAGCTCACCAATATTTCATCTCCAGAATGTGGAACACTACCTCTCATAATGTGGAACAAATGGACTAAATGTGAAATACACAAACTGTTTACTAAGAACGTCACCTAGGAAGCACATAGGATGGTTAAAATGTGTTACTTTCTACTCCATAGGAAGATGTTTTGATGAACTAATATGATTCAGTATTATTTATCATGGATATTAGTTAAAAAATTCTAAAGACTGAATGTGTGACAGACCCTTTCTATGTGGAACACTTAGAAACATGGACTTTTTAAGACTAAAAATGAGAACTGTCCCTCATAATGAGGTATACCAGAGAGGTATCCTGATCATAACTATTTGTCAATGTGTTTGGAAAATGGATTCAAAAAATTTACCTTGAGAATTAATTTTGTGAATTCATTTTTCAAGCATATTAACAAATCAATTGAGTTCTTTAACCCAATAATAATCCTTTATGTAATGTTTTAATGTTGTCATGATCCAGTGTCACCATACACTACACACTGTAACAATTGGCCCAATTCTTTAACAGCTACGTGAAGTGCAGTGATCATGTTGACATTGCATGATAAAGTGCTATTTGGTAATCACACGTGTATATGACATGTAGAGCTGCCAAACAAAGGGAAATGGCTAACTACCCTAATGAAAGCATAAAGATCTAAAGTACACGCTAATTAACAAATTCAACATTGTACAAGTTGTACAAATTTGTGCAAATAGAGAGGGTGGCCTAATGGTTAAGGTGTTTGCTTTACAAACACAAGGTACAGGGTTTGAATCTCACAGGGGATAACTAGCTAGGCTTAAAATGGCTCGCAAGGGCAGTTAGCCTAGTACTAGCCTATGAACCCACAGCCACAAGGTACAGGGTTTGAATCTCACAGGGGATAACTGGCTAGGCTTGAAATGGCTCGCAAGGGCAGTTAGCCTAGTACTAACCTATGAACATGGTGGAGCTATTCAGGAAATAATCATGTACACTTGGTGTAGGCTTTTGTCATGTACACCAAAACTTTTTGAAATACAAGTACACTTACACTTAAAAAACAAAACATGTTACGGGTTGCTGCGGCTATTATTATGCTGTATGTGTAACAGGCATTAAGTCAATGTGCTATTGTTGCTGCTGTCAGACCTCAGGCAAGAAAAACTGTGTTTAGACCCCATTTAACTTATCATGGACTGCATGAAACAGCAGTTAGCATTGCCACCTCACAGCAAGAGGTTCCCCGGTTTGATTCTCGGCTGGGGTGCCTTCTGTGCAGAGTCTGCATGTCCTCCCTGTGGTCGCGTGGGTTTCCTCCCACATCCCAAAGACATGCTGTAGGTGGATTCCAAACTGGCCCTAGGTTTGAGTGTGTGCATGTGTGTGTGCCTTCTGTGGAAGGTTGGGCACCGGGCTGGCAACTCATCACCGTAAAACTCCACTGACAATCATGAGCGGACAGGTGATCCACTGTGGCGACCCCTAACCGGGAAAAGCCGAAAGAATAAGAAGAAGGACTGCATGAAACAGAATTTGTTGAGAGATACAAGGTGGACAATTAAACAATGGAAGAAATATGAAACCTCTGTGATTCCCTCCTCAGGCTTCAGGGAAATCATGGAGAACCCATCCCAGTGCAAACAAAGGTATGTTTAGCATTATGCATATTAGCTATTGGTACTTTCCAGCGACCTACATGGGATATATTAAGATTGTCACAGGCCTCAACATCAAGAATATTATGTCACTTTTTAAATGCAGTGCTACTATATGCAAGATAGCATCTCTACTTCCCATGAACACAGCAGGAGAGAGCAAGAACCAGGAAGGAATTCTATGCAACAGCACATTTCCCCTGAAGTATTTGGGGCTATAGATTGCACACACATTGAAATAAAAGTCCCAGCTGAGGAACAGGCAAGGAGGTACATCAGCAGAAAAGGTTACCACTCTGTAAACTATCAGGTTGTCTGTAATGTCCAAGGGATCATCTACAGTGTCAAGTGCAAGTAACTTACACAGTTTCCATAACTCATACATATGGCACATTTGTGAGCTGTACACCAGGTTTGCTAGGGGTATCATTCCTCAAGGGCATCTAGTGGAGGATGCAGGTTATGCATTTGAGCCCTGGCTCATGACAGACATGAAAACCCCCTGACAACCCTACTGAGCAAGGAAACAATGAGGCCCATGCTCAAACTATAAATATTCTAGAATGTGTGCTTGGTTTGCTTAAATCGAGGTTCTAGTGTCGAGACACATCTGGGGGTGCACTGTAGTATGACCTGTGCACTTCAGCTAAAATACATACAGTTTGTGCCATGTTACACAATATCATTCTCAGGAAACAGCTTCAACAAGTACATCAAGGGGTAAGACCACACCTTCAAGCGTCCCTGGCAGGGCTACCAGCAACAGTAGCAGCAGCAGCAGGTACAGATGAGGAGACTGATGGAGAACCACCAATTGCAGATGCTGCTGGCAGATGGAGTCGTGCACTGGGTATGGCTAAGAGGCAAAGGATAGCCCACAACACTCACTATCTAGCTCAAAACCTAAGATCCCACATACATACACATAGGAAAACTGATGCCTTGCAGACTCCACAACCTATACTTAAGTATGTGATGGCTGTGTTCTGATAACATTAGACAGGGACAACCCCCAAGGAAACAAACTGCTACTTGCAGTAATGACAAGGGAAATTGTGGAAACTTTAACGGAAAAAAGTAAAGAACTAATTACTGTCATATAGGTTCATAGGTGATTATAGCTTCATAGACGATTACTAGGGCATTGACACAACAGTCTTTACACGCCTAACCAATAATGCTCAGTATATAACAATATTATATATTAATTCTCCAGATATAGGATGGGATAGTGTTGGGGTAGTGAGTTTTTAGGTGTTGGAGCAGTGAGTCATTTTAAAGACTAACTCTGTCCATAAGGGACATGGCAGTACCCTGGAAATGAATTTATGGTTCCCCATCCATTTATCAAAATTAATTTTGAAAAAAGTGAAGAACAGGCTTTGTTTTACAAAGATGTGCAGATTAATCTATAGATAATGTAGCCTTTGGAATATGAATCTGTCTCTCAAGGTAGTTCTGTTAGAATCACCAATAAGGTTCAGGTCCATGGAAAGTGTAACCTTTGCATATTTTGTCTTGTGAATATGTAAAATTTTGTCAAAGCTCAATCAGAGAATGCATTGCAGGTCAGGAATAAGTTACCTCTCAATAAATGGTAAGAGGTGGAGTAAAGGGATAGTGCCTTTGGTTGGTCCACATAAGACATGTGTCTTATGTTCTGTATTTTTTAGTGAGAAACTTCTGAGACCACTCCAGTTGGTGTAAGTGCCTGGTTAGGTACATGAAGAAAGGAGCATTGTACATAATTATGGGCCTGATGAGGGCCAAATATAATAGCAATACGACTTCATTTGAAACATGCTGGAGGGATAGGTCCCTGACCCAGAGACTCCCCAGACTCTGGAATAGACTGCCCATACATGTCAAGTAGAGTGCCTCTATGGCCCTCTTCAAAAGGAACCTTGATGATTGGATGGGAGATAGGAAATTCACCCAGGGGATCACATCAGTCGCCCTGCTAAACAGGGGTCCAGGGACGTAAATACTGTGGGAAGAAATAGCCAGGAAATTGTTATGGCTAGCTTGTATAGGCCCTAGGGCCAGTAGCCTAGTACAAGCCTATGAACCTATGAACCTATGATGCCATTGCCATACCTTTACTTATATGCTGAGCCACACATAAAGATCTCCTCACAACAATAGCTACCTGGTGATCAAAGTTTAGGTTGCTACCTATCTGTGTTCCTAGGTCCCTCACCACTGCGCCCATTTTTAGGAGTGTGCTATCAATGTTATATTTTGCAGAATATCTGATTTGCCAAAGGGTATGATTACAAATGTTTTAGTATTTAGTCTCAGACCATGGTTTTGGCACTAGTTGTTTGTCATTTTTAGCTCTGTTTGTAGGATGTCAACATTGTTTCAGGATTTGATGATTGCTCTCAGCTTACAGTTGTTGGAGAACTTGGTAAGCCAAAGGCCCCCAAGATTGACCTTCACTGAGGTACATAAAGACAGAGTTAACTATCTTTACATTTCCCTATTTAAAGACAATATTCAAGGGAAATTTGAGTCTACCTTGTTCAGGAAACCTACCTACTTGAATTCCCTGCTCTATTGTGAAAGCTGTCACCCCCTTCACCAAAACAAATCTTTGGTGAAGAGGCAGTTTGTTAGATTGGCCTGTATGGTGAGCAAAAAAGACATTATGTTTCAGGAAGAATGTACTATTTTAAGGGGGATGCTGGAAAGAAGGTTATCCAAGTTCCTTTTCAGGTAAAATCATCAGTGAAGTTGAAATAAAGAGACAACAAGGTGATTTATTTCCCTTATTAGGCACTGCTGATGGTGAGGGGTCTTTAAGGATTGTGGATCCTGTTTTACAAGATATCACAAGTCTTTTTTTATAAAGATCTAGTGTTATCATACAATTTGTACTTTGAAGACATTAGAATCACTAGCAAAAATTGGAACATATTTGGGGTGGAGCAAGACCACCTCAAAAAGGTGGGTACAAAACCAGTTGTGGCTTATAGAAAAGACACTTGTTTTAAAACTATGTCAGAGAGAAGCGCAAGTGCCAACTATTTGAGCTATGGTTAAATGTGGATAATGCCTTCAATGTAGATACATCTTTGATGATTCCCAAGTTTTCATTCAAACCTATGTGACAATTTTATTTACAAGCAAATATTAATGTTTCAGTAGGTGGATTGTTTATGTGGCTAAGTGCCAGGGTATGATTATTTTTATATTGGTAAAATGACAAGATTATTCAAGAATAGGATTTACTAACATTTGTGTGACATTCAGAGAGAAGTCGAAACTAATGCCTTGGTCAAACACATTAAAAAACATCCTAGCCACAATTTTAAGTTCATTGCCATTGATTAGGTCAATTTAGGACCCAGAGGAGGGCCATCTGACGTTTATTTTGAGTGTAAAGAGTTGAGATGGCAACTGAAATGCAATGCTATGGTTCCCCTGGGGCTCAATGAGATGGTCTTGATCAGCAGTATCTTGAAATGAAAAGCTGAGTTTATATTATAGTTTTCTTTAAATTTGTTTTTGTGTGCTATGGTTCTGTATACCTGTATCTAAAATTAACCTTTTATTTATATTAGCTTTGGATTTTTCAATAGATGTCTTGCATACATTTGTTTTCAAATATTGGATTTTTATGTTATTATACATATGCCCCAATATTATAATTTGTAGATTTTAATTTCATTACAATTTAATACTATTCATTTTTACTTTTCAGTGTTCTTTTAACTTAATTGATCCATTGGTGTTGGTCATGTGGTTCTACATATGTATATTAATGCTAACTGATGGTGTTTCAGTTATTCTGAAGAAATCATTGTTTATCACTGATGAAGGCACTTAATTGTTTTAATAAAGGGCATACAGTTTCCAGTTCCTTTTGTTTTTTATTTAGTTTGGTTTTCCTATTTTTTTCTGGACAGTACTAACTGAAATACAATGCGGTACATAATATAGAAGTAAATCATTCACAAATGAGTATGGACAAGAAATGTACAACTTTAGTTCTGCAATACATATATTGATAAATTAAGAAGTCGACAACTTTAACTCTGCAAAACATATATTGATAAATCAAATCTTGTGAATAAGCAAGCATCAGCAAACCACTGTGTGCATCAGAATTATATGCAACCCTAAGTGCAAAGTCATGCAAAGGGCAAGGCACAGTTGTCATCAATAGCATATGGTGGGAGGATGTGTAGAAGGGCAAGGCTGACACCAAAGAAGTGAGTGTGTGCAATTAAGAAATAGATGCATCTCTTAAAGCATACGGTGTTCAGGACCAGTAATAACAGATGTATAAAATAAACAGTACTGTTTAGATGATTTGCATGTGTGTAAAGTGGTATGGGTAAACATATTATTTTGTCTATGTATATGTATGTCTGTGTGAACACAGTCAAGCACTATGCTAGCAGCACATCCTGGCATCTTGGACAGGTGTGGGAAATACATGATACAGTGATCAGTTTAGCATTGTCACCTCCAGCCACAAGAACCACCTATGCCATGAGTTGCACTACTACTTCCACAGCCCTGACTAGAAGTTGAGGTGCTACCGAAATGTCACTGATGTATTTTGGATAATCTGTCCTCATGATTACGTCAAGGACCATGACCCCAGGCTTGCTAGTTGTTGCTGAAGCACCTACCAAGAGGAGAAAATGCTGAGAGAAGAAAAGGAGCAACTTTTGTGATTTTAAGGATTTTCTTCTGATTTTTTGTTAAGTTTTACTGCTTTGCCACCTACTTTTTGGCATTTTCTGGCTTGCTAAAGTTTATATCTGTAACAGTAACAGTACTTGGAACACATCTAGAGCCTGTTTACTGCATTTCCTGTGTTGCACTTATTTTAAAATCATTTTTATTCTCTAAAAACTGCATTTTACCTGATTTTGGCCTAGCACTCAAGTGTGGGGTCATTTATTGCACTGTTGAGATTATTTTGCTGCTTGTGTATCTCTGCTACCTTTAAACTACAGCAAAAAGAAAAGCAAATCTTGCTTTTTTTCCCACTTTCTGAAAGTTAAGAAAGTTCAGTTACAGATTTACTGTTCTGAACTGTTTGGAAGTTTCTAGAAGGCCAGTGCTTGCTTGGGCTAAAGGGAAGTCTCTGTGTTCACCAGTGGGAGTGGTTAACACTGAACAGCCTGCCTGTCCCTGGAGGAGTGGTTACTACCTAGAAGCTGTAGTTTTATTGGCCATTTTGGGTCAATTCTAAACTCCTTAGATTCATAGATTCATAGATTAGTACTAAGCTAACTGCCCTTGCGGGCCATTGTAAGCCTAGCCAATTATCTCTTGTGAGACTCAAACCCTGCACCTTGTGTTTGTAAGGCAAATACCTTAACCATTAGGCCACCCGCCCAACCCCTAAAGAATGCAGTCAGTCATAGGTTAATACTAAGCTAACTGCCCTTGTGAGCCATTTTTAAGCCTAGCCAATTATCCCTTGTGAGACTCAAACCCTGCACCTTGTGTTTGTAAGGCAAACACCTTAACCATTAGGCCACCCAGCTACTCTCTCTCTCTTAAAACCAGGCTGCCTCGTGGTTTTGGCATCTTTTCAGGATTTCTAGTTGTTGCTGAAGCACCTATCAAGAGGAGAAAACACTGAGAGAAGAAAAGGAGCCACTTTTGTGATTTTAAGTATTTTCTTTTGATTTTTTGTTAAGTTTTACTGCATTGCCGCCTACCTTTTGGCATTTTCCGGCTTGCTAAAGTTTATATCTGTAACAGTAACAGTACTTGGAACACATCTAGAGCCTGTTTACTGCATTTCCTGTGTTACACTTATTTTAAAATCGTTTTTTTCTCTAAAAACTGCATTTTACCTGATTTTGGCCTAGCACTCAAGTGTGGGGTCATTTATTGCACTGTTGTGATTATTTTGCTGCTTGTGTATCTCTGCTACCTTTAAACTACAGCAAAAAGAAAAGCAAATCTTGCTTTTTTTCCCACTTTCTGAAAGTTAAGAAAGTTCAGTTACAGATTTGCTGTTCTGAACTGTTTGGAAGTTTCTAGAAGGCCAGTGCTTGCTTGGGCTAAAGGGAAGTCTCTGTGTTCACCAGTGGGAGTGGTTAACACTGAACAGCCTGCCTGTCCCTGGAGGAGTGGTTACTACCTAGAAGCTGTAGTTTTATTGGCCATTTTGGGTCAATTCCAAACTCCTTGATCTCTCTCTCTCTGAAAACCCTACAACTCTCTTTTTGCACGGTTTTGTGCACTGAGCAGCGTCGGGCAGCGCCGCCTAAACAGGTTTAAACTATTCCAGGTTCCACAAAGTCTGCTCTTCACTTTTTCCCTTAGAACTGTTCAAACTCTCAAAGTAATCACTCTATTTTCTTTCTAAAGCCCTGCACTTGCTCAGATCTTATAAGGAAACACTAACTAACTAAAGCACTACACCCTCCTTGACCTCTCATAAGTATTAGACTCCCGATTGGTCCTTCCTGATCAAGTGAAAAATCAGTTCCCTTCCCTAATCTGATCAGTAAAAAAAACAGTTCCCTATACGAATCTGGCATGTCCAAGGGTCAGTTTCAGTGTTACTCTCCAGTCCAGCTGGTGAATCTGGGAATTTTGAGGCAATGTTACAATTGCCTTATATACACAGACAACCCTCTCCTCCTTCCAACAAACTCTAATACATGTGAGAGATGCAGTTACACAGCCAAACTGGAGGCAGAGCTCTCTCAACCCAAGACTGGCACAGTCAGTCAGGAGGAAAAGGTAACCACCCACACCACAAATCCAGTCTCACACAGACTTATTGCATCTGCATACCCAACACATAAACACACAAAAACATACTCGGAGGCTCTAAATAAAAATCTGCCTAAACAGCAAAGACCTCCTAAGCAGATATCCAAGCAACAGCCACCACTCAACAATACCCACAAATCACATATCTCACAAAATCAGTGTGCCTCACAGTCACAGCCCATAAGGCCAAACAACACACCAAATACACTTGTTATAGGGGACTCTATTGTCCAGCACACTGACGTCCCACTCACCAGACTGAACAAGGAAAAGGTCACTGTAAGCTGCCTGTTGGGTGCCATGATCCACCACATAATGCAAGCACTCAGGTCACTCCAAAGCAAGTACAAGTATGACTCCGTCATTGTCCATGCTGGCGTGAATGACCTGAGACGTACCTCCCTGGACTACATGAAAAGAGACATAGAGGAGCTCTCTGACCATGTAGCCCAGGCTGGTATGTCCCTGACCTTGAGTAGCATCTTGCCCTCACCAAGAATGATGCCACAGTATAAAGACAAAATGATCAGTTTCAACAATTGGCTAAAGTATTGGTGTCATTCAAAGGGGATCCAGT
This sequence comes from Protopterus annectens, assembly GCF_019279795.1. Classification (NCBI taxonomy): domain Eukaryota; kingdom Metazoa; phylum Chordata; order Ceratodontiformes; family Protopteridae; genus Protopterus; species Protopterus annectens. Next base: position 844,526,621 of record NC_056745.1, read on the forward strand.
GTCTGTCAGCCTGGGATGACATGCTCGACAAGCCACATTGCTTCGCTAGGGACAGCTTGCCCCTGTCACCCTTAGGCTTTCGTATACTGGACAAGGCTCTTGCCACCCCATAGTGCCTTTTTTAGGCAAGGCTCAAAGGACAAACCCACCTCCATAGACAACACAAAGATAAAAAAACTAAAGGTAATGCTACTCAATGCCAGAAGTCTAAACCTCAAGATGCACGCACTCGAGACTCTCCTCAGTATGGAGAAAATCGATGTCTGTGCAGTAACAGAAACCTGGCTCAAGGCTCCTGAGAGCACCCCAGCACTACCAGGTTACAAACTCATACCATGCGTTTCGGCCCCAAAACTCGGACCGAAGCACAAAAGGAGGGGAGTATCTATATTCATCAAAGATACCTACACCTCCAAGTTAGTGGCACTGCACGAAGCATCGGAAACCATCCATGTGCAACTAACAGCGGGCAAAACTGCCTTTCAGTTTGTAGCCTGCTACAGAACACCCTCCCTATTACAGTAACCACACTTGGCATTCCTGAGAACACTGGAGAATATGAAGGTCTCTCCAAACACTGTGTTATTGGGTGACTTCAACTACCCAAACATTGACTGGGAAATCTACTCAAGCCCAAACACCCTTGCCCAGTGGTTCCTTGAATTTATAACCTCTAACGCAATGGAACAACTGGTCACCACTCCCACAAGAGGGAACAACATATTGGACCTGGTCATCACCAACATGGGGACTCTATGTTCCACACCAGAGGTAAACCCCTCACTGGTAAGATCAGACCATAAACAAATTTCCCTGGACATCCATATCCCGTCCCCACCCCCAGCCAAGGAAATCACTGTAAAGAATTTCTCAAAAGCCAACTTTGCACTTCTCAAGACTGAGGTGGAATCCTTCAAAGCCCCTGGGCCAGAGGATAATACAGCCCAATCAGCAGAATCCTTTACAAATGCATTCTATGAGCACCTGCAGGAATGCATGGATCGTGCTATCCCAAATAAAACCAAGACTCACTCCTCCAAAAACAGGAGACTGGTCTGATGGACCCCAGCCATAAATAAGCTATACAACAGAAGGAGGAAGCTACTACATGACAGAGCAAAATCCCAAAAAGGGAAGGCATCTCTGATCAGTATTAGCAAGAAACTTCGATCCCTCATAAAATCATCAAAGGCCAGTTTGAAGAAAAATTGCCCTAGACACTAAAGATAATCACAAGGCCTTCTTTAGTTATGTCAGAAACATGGGTGGAAACTCCCAGATATGCTCAGAATTGTTGCATAACGGTACAAAATATACCGAACCTACAGACATAGCCAACATCCTGGCAGACAGATTCAGCGCAAACTTCTCCCCCCCTTCCCCCCCAAAGGATCAAACGCCTATCCCAACTGAATGTAACCTCCCTGACATCACAGATGCACAGGTGAAAGCTGCCCTCTCCAAAGCAAAAAACACAGCATCTATGGGACTGGTCGGTGTCCCAGGCTGTGTCTTACATGAGCTCCAAGAAGAACTGAACCCTCACATTAAGTCACTGTTCAAACTTAGCCTTACTACAGGATATGTACCCAAAGAATGGCGTACAGCTACAGTGGTCCCACTCCACAAAGGTGGTGCCACAACGGACTCCGGAAACTATCGCCCCATAAGCCTGACTAGTCTGGTCTGTAAAGCTATGGAGCGTATTATCATGGAACTCATAAACAAAGACATTGGGAGCCTCCAGACACTGGACCCTACCCAATTTGGCTTTGTTAAGGGCAGATCTTGCCTCTTAAACCTAGTTGATTTCTTTGAAACAGTTACCAAAGCCATAGATGAGGGCAACGTAGTCCACACAGCCTACCTGGACCTCGCAAAAGCCTTCGACACAATACCCCACTCGGGCATCATAAATAAGTTTACCAGCTTAAATATCAACCCCTATATCACAAGATGGGTTGCAAACTGGCTCAGAGATAGAACCCACATGGTCAGAATCGCAGGTGCCATGTCCGAATCCAAACCAGTTACAAGTGACTTCCCGCAGGGGTCAGTCCTGGGACCTCTCTTGTTCGATATATACGTCTCTGAGGTTCAGGCTAACACAGGGGGATTATGGCTGACAAAGTTCGCAGATGACTGCAAACTGGGGGCCATAATTGAATCTCCAGCTGACACAAGCATCCTCCAAAAGGGTCTCACAGAGACAGATGCTTGGTGCCAGAGCCACGGCCTCAAGCTAAATGCTAAAAAGTGCATAGTCATCCCCTTTGGGAAAAAGAAGGTGCCCACAAATTACCACATTGGTGGTAATCCATTAAGTACGGAAGAAGTAATTAGAGATTTGGGGACTAATGTAGATAGTAATCTCTCCTTTGATAATCACGTTGCCAAAGTGGTTAGAAAGACCTTCTATATAGCCCACCTTATCACGAAAGGGTTTGCATCTAGATCAAGAGAGGTCATTGTGCCCCTCTACTCGTCACTAAGCATCCCCATAATTGAATACAATGCCCCTTTTGGGATGTAACTTACCTGACACCTGCAGCAACTGGAGAGACCCCAAAAGTACCTCACCAAGAGGATCAAGGGCTACAAACAGATGTCCTATGCAGCTCGACTAAAGAAACTCCAGCTCTACTCAGTTGCTTACCGCCTACTCAGAGGCGATCTATGACTGACGTACAAAGCCATGTCAAACCCAGAATTAATGGACATGCTCCACCTCAAAAAATCCAAGTCCCTTAGAGCTACATGCTCCAGGGACCTAAACCTCAGCACAAAAATAAATAGGACATGCTGGAGGGACAGATTAATTTCCCAGAGGCTCCCCTCACTCTGGAAAAGAATCCCAATTCATGTTAGACATAGCCCCTCGCTGACCCTCTTCAAGTGAAATTTAGACGCGTGGATGGAAAATCGCAAATTCACCCCTGGGATCTCTCCTGTGTCCCTGCTAGTCACAGGCACAGTAAACTAATCTTAAAAGGGTACCGTCTGTGACCTACTTTACAGAGGCACAGTAGGCTAATCTAATAGGGAGGCGGAAGCCAAATACACTCTGGCTAGGCTTATAAATGCCATAGGGCAGATAGCCTAGTATCTACCTATGAACCTATGACCTACCATGTCTAGGTGTGGACAATGCGATCACTGATGTAGCAGTGGAGATAGAGTTTCTGCAGGAGTGGGATCTTGCACGGACACATCTGCTGACACCAGAAGATGGAGCAGTTCTCCGGCCATGTGGATGAACACTCTCCCCCAACAGATGTTCCATTTCTGAAATTGCCAGATCCAGTATGTCGTTCATCCTCTCTAAGGTGTTGCCTACATGGTTCAGGGAGTCATTTATGCCAGAATGTATGACATTTAGTAATCACACTATTTCTTCTGAGGCCTGGGTAGAACATGTCTGTGCCTCAACTATGGCCCTACACTTACATCTGGTAGCACCTAATGACACATCAGTTTCAGAAAGAGAGTGGACAGCAGGCCTCCTCTAAGCATCCCTACCAACCCTCCTATGTGGCATCATGCCCTCATGATGTCTATTAGGACAGGCAATTGCCATTTAACTGGAGTAATGAGACTAGCCTGATCAACCTGTTCTATATCAGATGTCTCTGTGTCCTGGGTATGCATAGGCATACTGAATGTGTCCAAAACAAGGGCATGGAATGTGGGAGTCACAGCCTCATTGTCAGAATAACTCTCTGCACCTCCATAATCATCTTCATCATCATCAGAGGCTACTGATACTCCAGGAGCAAGTGGTGGGAGTTCCACATTGGCACTCTCAGGATCACCTATGATAACAAGAAATAAACACAGCAAACAGAAAAATGTAGAATAAAATTGACCACATTTTTTCATTGCAATAAAGGTATGTTAAACTTCTTAACAGATGTTAATCTGCACCAACATCAAGGATTCTAGCAGGAACACTCTCATGAGCTATCTTGATCTCTGATTGTGGACAGGAACTCAGGAACTCCTCGGTTTCATTTAGTACTGGCTCATTAACAGGACCAGCCCCCATAACCACCTGTTCCTGTGAAATTGCAGTGGTTCTATGATTGGCAGAGGTTAACATTTCAGTTGCCTCGAGTCTTATATGGGAGTAGGATCTCCCATGGACTCCGACAGCATTAAGGTCATCGATCACCTGCTGCCATATCCTTTCTAAGATAGATTGATCACCTCTACCTCTCCCTAAAAGAAAATCCTGCATAATGACCTAATTTTCTGCATCATTATGTGGTGGCTTACGGGGTACAGATATCTTCTTGGGTGTAATATTTCCATATGAGATTAAACAGAAAACAGACACAAAAACGAAATATATAATAAACATCCAGGATGGCTGTGAGCTGAGTTCTGTGTGACTGCATGCAGCCAACATGCACACAAACAATTTCTACTTGTTAAGTGCTCACTTATGATTACACACAAGTTAGGACCCACCCCTCAACCAATCCCCTCAAACAGAAAAAAGTATGCTTAAAACTCAGCTATCAGCACAGATCTTATAAGACTTTTATAACAGAGCTAACACAGGTTTAAACTTTGTAATATACAATTATAAATGCAGCATTAGAAATGTGACACCAAAAATTTTATAACTGCCATATCTATTGTTGTGGAGTTCAGTCTGGAAGAAATACAAAAACAAAACACTTTTTTTTTTCTTTTCCTGCTATCACAGATAAAGTTGCCAGACTTTCCTACATACGTATAATACAATCATCTGTAATAAGTGTGAAAACATGACATACCAGATAAATAATAAATTGGTCATTAACTCATTCACTCCAATGGAGTTCAGGATGTTTGCACTGTAACTTCCAATGAGCGGAGTGTAAGCCCTTTGACAGAATCAAATTATGTCCTCACATTTCAAAACAAATGTTCATATCTCTAGAACCATAGTGGTTATGAAAGAAGTATAAATGACAAACTCTTCAGCACAAACTATTTATATAGTGATAGTATTCTTTAGGTTCTAGGTCTTAAACTGAATTTTATAAGTCACAGTAAACACAGTAACTATTATGTTTGTAATATTTTGACATATTTTGTAAACAACTGACAATAACTCAGTGATCACTCAATTTACACATCTACTGTCAGCAACATTTTATTCTCTAGCTGAGAATTTTCATAAGAGGCTAAGAAGTTCTGTCTGTGTTACTTGGTTGTTGAGATATTTAGAAAAAATTGAAAATTCTATCTATATAAATTAATATCATAAAAACAACAGTTAATATATTTTTACCTGCACTAGACAGAGGTCAAATATTAAAGCAAATGAGTTTACCACTGTGTAATCTTTAAGATGAAATATTTTAAAACCTTATACATAGCATGGTTTTGGAATTTTTGATGCAAACATAAATAAGTAATATTTGATGCCTAGATGTGCCAGCAGGAGTTAACTGCAGATGCACCTGGAGGCATTACTCAAATTTAGTGAGTTTTTATTTATTTATTTATTTATATTTGTTGATCGGGAGTGTCCGAGTCCAAGTGTCTGAGTTAAGCATTTAGTAGCAAAATTGTAGAAATGCATACATGGCTATGGCAAAAGGAAAGGATAAAATTAATAAATCTAAATTTGTACAAATTATTTTCAGTGGTCACTGTACTTTACCTTTTAATGTTAAACTAAAAGTATTAGTTAAGAAATAGCAACATGCCTTGAAAATGCAGCACTGTAGACACTAGATAAATCTTCCAAAGTTTTGTTTCATAATCAGTATCAAACTTTGCATTTCTATCTGGTACAATACAAGGGCAATAGCTACATGATTACCTTTACACAGAGAGCAGGGTCAACCCAGTGAGAACTGTGATTATGCAACTGAGGTGTTAGATCATTAGTATTCCTGAATACCAAAAGCTGCACTAAGTATAGGGAATGTAAACACAGTGTAAGGACCTACATGATTACATGCACAGGCAAGGAAGAGCACTTAGAAGTGTTCCTTGTTAATGGCTTCCAGGTGTCTGTGATTAGACTGACTGCAGGAACACTCAGCTTTCGTAGTCTCCCCTCTCTTATATATACCTACAGAAGGTATGTCAGGAAAAACAAACTTAAAAAAGCCTGCAAGTGCATTGACTGATTTTGGAGAGTGACAGCCATAACATACAAATACTGGCTTAAATGGTCACAGTTATTGGCCCTTAATAGGAAATGTTGTTTGCATTAAAGGGAGTACTTTAAGCATTGTTAAAGATATCATATGGTAAGAAAACAGAGACAGAGTTGCTATTATGAAAGCATAGTTAGTGAAAGGATATAGATGGCAAAAAAGAAAGGGATGCACTTGTAATGGTTGCACTCTGTGTTTCATATCATGTGAGCACATTCCTCTGCTAACTGTTGGCAATAATATAATCATCCAACCATTCACAGTCAAATGTGAAAGAACAGCATTCATAATTTGTTTCTGCTGCACTTTCAATGTGACTTGATACAATGTCATGTTATCACTGTATCTGAGGATTCCAATCCATGCAGGTCCCTGTTGCAACATGACACATTTGGTCAAACATTTACATGCACAGTATTTGATCTACAATATTTTTTTTCTTGTATCATTTGTGTGCAACTTTGTCATGTGAAAATCACTTTCACAGCTTAAGGAAAAAAGGTAAACATTTTTGTTTTGACTGCCAAACCAGCCAAGCAGCATTGCATGGCCATTAATACTATGGCTAGTACTCGGGGAGGAAATACATGATACAAACCTACTCTGTTGCATAAGGTGTAAGAGCAGTTACCTTATAGATAAAGTTTATCTAATACATGGTTCAAATCCACTGACTTGATAATTTACTTTTACAGAGGAGTAGCTGAATATATATATATTTAATGACATTTTGTGACATCATAATGTTGTTTAAAAATTAGCTGCCACTGTGGCTAACAACATGCAATCATTAGTCTGTTCATTTTGACATAATTTGTCATTAATTACAATTCTGAAAATGTGTTCCACAAAGTACATCTGCTTATGCAAGCAGATGTGAGAAGGAAGAATTGTTCTCACTTAAATGCACTTCTTGCTCTAATCATTGCTACAAATACCCATGCACTGCATCTCATTCACTTTGTGTAATTTATCTAACATATATTTCAATTGTAATGTATTTTCCATTTGCTATCCACTTTGCAGCATGCAAACATGGGTCACTTTCTAAAGAAAAAAGTAAAAAATTTAGTTTAGGCTGACTTAGATAACTAAAACATACCTGGCAACAATATGCTTTCCTCAGCACCCTGGACAGTACTAAGAGGAGAAAATGTTCCTTTCATAGAACTATCTCTTTGGTACAAGGTATAAGGATAGTATCTTCTATATAAATAATTCAGCCTATTTAGGGTTTAAGTACAGCTACAAGATAACTTTAAAAAATGTTGTAAAAAGCAAAATTTTCACAACTGTTGAATAGGACTGTAGCAGTAAGTGAACTGATAATGTTAAACTTGTTTCTTGACAGCAGTGTATCAATAAGCCTGACTTTTGCAAACATGGCTGGTGAGAGAGAGAATGGTGGTAAATTTAGAGAACAAAGGTGGAGTGTTGAGGAGTCTAGGATACTTGTGGCACTACCTATGTAGCGCAACAGCTGTGCTGCAGGGGGATTATACCATTTCTCAGTATAAGGCTGAGGCTTGAATAGATTAGTTGAGGCTGTCTCCCATATAACTAGCATTCTACACAATGGGAAACAATGTTCTCACCACTATAGTGACCTTAAAAAGCGCAAGAAGGACTGCATAAGTTGATGGGGGGACTAAGGTTAGGACTGTTAATCACCTCCTGTTGTGTAAGAATTCTGACTCATAACCTGTCTGTAACCGAAACTGAAAAAACACTAAAACCACGAAACAAAGTAAAACAGGTATCCTTGAGCCCACAGAATGGAGTCGTAATTCAAAAGTAAATGTGTTAAATGCCACTTTTATTCCACTTAAGACAAATGCGTTTTCGCTAACAAAATTTCAGTAGCTTCCTCAGAGCAAGCAGAACTAAAAAAGCGCCAAACATTTAAGACACTTAAATAGTATAGTATGTCATAATGACATCATTTCCGACACATACCTTGCATTACAAGTATTACAATTGAAAATCAAATTAAAATAAAGGCAAAACATTCAAAAGTATGTGTACAAAAAGCAAGAACTAACATATCTTATGAAAGTTTATACAACATACATCAATGCAGCCTATTTTTATAAATATATAAGAATCTCTCATTAAAAATTTTAACAACTAAAACTAGCAAAAAGACCAAAACAAATACCTATATATTAAAAAGAATCTATTAGAGTCAATATTAATACTTATAAAATATATATAGGTACTATAAACCTTATTAAAAGTTCAAAAACTCACACAAAATGTACCCATATACTAAAAGGTACAAAAAGTGTCTAAAATGGATTCATCATCTTAAATAACTTTTGAGTTTTAAAATACAAGAAATATTGCAACTCTCATTAAGGCCTGGGAATGTAAAAGCATCTAGTTTAACCTGCCATTCCAATTCACGGTTTTCTAAAAATAATGAAGTAGGGCCACCCCTAATGTTACACGGGACATGGTCAATTGCCATGTCTGTGATATGACCGTATTAATCTAGAATGTCAACTCATTTACTCATTTAGGTTCATAGGTTCATAGGTGTTTACTAGGCTAATGACCTCAAGAGCCTTTTTTAAGCCTAGCCATGCATCCCAAATCTCTGACGAGTTTTGATACCTTTGATAAGTGTAAGTATGGGCCTGGGAGATGAACAATTTACAGGTTAGCTGTTTGCTTTAGAGACATAGGTGCCAAACCAGGGATGAATTTTTGATTTCCAATCCAATTGTCCATGTTGCACCTGAATTAGGTTAGGGAGGGAACTCTGCTTCACATGGATGGGAAGCCTGTACCATAGATGGGATAGTCTCTGGGATACATACCTATCTCTCCAGCAGGTCCAAGTCTTTAGAATGGGTAATTTGGGCACTGTTTGTTTTGTGGATATGCAGAAGGTCCAGCAGAGTGGGGTCTGACAATGCCCTGTATGTCATGCATAGAGCTCCCCTCAAAAGCCTGTAGGAGAGAGAATACAGGGATAGGACCTTTCAGCAGTCTGCACAGGACATATTATTTACGCCCTGTATTCTTTTAGTGAGGAACCTCTGTGGACATTCCAGTTGTTGGATATGCCTGGTTAGGTACATACCAAAGGGGACATTGTACTCAATAGGTCTAATGAATGCTGAATACAATGGAATAAGGACTTCCTTGGACTTAGATGTCACCCCTTTGTTTATAAGTTGCACAACATAAAATGATTTCCTCACCACTATAGATACATGATGAGCAAAGGCTAGATTACTATCTATGTATGTCCCTAAGTCCCTAAATACTGGGTCATGTCTAAGGGGTGTGTTGTCAATATGATAATTACTAGAGATGGATGACTTTCCAAAGGATACTATTAGGCATTTCTTGGCATTTAGTTTTAGTCCATGGCTCTGACACCAGTTGTTTGTCTGTGTCAGCCCCTCCTGGAGAACATTTGTGTCAGTCTGAGATTCATTGACAGCTCCTAATTTGCAACCATCTGCAAATTTAGTCAGCCAGAGACCATTGACATTGGCCTTGACTTCTGAGACATAAATACCAAAAAAGAGCAGTCCTAGGTCTGATCCTTGAGGGACTCCTCTTGTGATGGGCCTCTCTGTAGAGGTGGACTCCCCAATTCTAACTTCCTGGGTCCTGTCTGTGAGCCAGTTTGCTACTCACCAGGTGACATACAGGTTTGTACCTAACCTCTTAAGTTTGTCAACAATGCCCAAGAGAGGTATTGTGTCAAATGCCTTGGCCAGGTCAAGGTAGGCAGTGTGAATTATTTTGCTCTCATCCATTTCTTTTGTGACCTTCTCAAAGAAGTCCACCAGGTTGAGTAGGCATGATCTGCCCTTGATGAAACCAAACTGGATTGGGTCCAGTATCTGGAGGTTTAGTATATCTCTATTGATCATCTCCATGATAATTTTTTTCCATGGATTTACATATAAGACTAGTGTGACTTATGGATCTGTAGTTTCCAGGGTCTGTAGATGGCCCACCTTTGTGCAGAGGGATGACTGTTGTTTTCTCCATTCATGAGGCATGAAGCCTGTTTGGAGGTTACAGTTAAATAGTAATTCCAGAGGGCCTGATAGATCATGTTTCATGCTGTTTAGAAGGCATCCTGGGATATTGTTTGGGCCCATTGATGCAGTGTTCTTGGTCTTAGAGAGAGCATTAAGGAGCCATTCCCTAGGGTTGTAGGGTGAGTTATATTTGATGATATTTCCTGAGGGAAGGTTTAGGGGGAGAGAGGAGTAAATCTGGAGCTCTATTTATCAGCCAGGAGGTTTGCTATCTCTTCTGGTTCAGTATATGTGGTTCCATTTACAATGAGTTCTGCACACAATTGTGTACTGCCTTTGAGGTTGCAGACATAGCTAAAGAATGCTTTGTGGTTGTCCTTGGCCTGGGAAGCTAAACTTACCTCAGATTTGGCTTTGATAGACTTTATTTGTCCTCTGAATTGTTTATTGAGTTTGAGTGATTTCATCCTGCTGGGTGCTGCACTTCCTTATTTTTGCCACAATTTCCTTCCTCCTGTTATACATCCGACTGATTTTTTGATTCCACCAGGGTGGCTTGTATTTTGAGTTAGTTCTGTACTGCTTCCTAGTGGGTACAGCTGCCTCTATGCAAGTATTAACATGCTTGTGCAGGGTTTCTGTGAACAGTTCTGCATAGGTAGAAGTGTTCTCAGGGTTTATAGGGGTTTGAAATTTTGCCAGGTTCTCAGTTAATAGCAGGTTAGCCTTAGAATAGTTCCTGAATATTCCTGGTGGACCTGGGGGGTCCAGGTTTTATTTTTACTTCAAGGGAGACCATTTTGTGGTCTGACCTTACCAGGGAAGGAATTATACAGTAGGGAGTGTGCAGAACTTCCCCCATATTAGTGAGGACCAGATCCAGTACGGTTGCACCCCTGGTTGGTGTATTGACTATCTGGTCCAGGCAGTTTGTGTTTACAAAATCCAGGAATCTCTGTGCATGTACGTTTGATGTCATATAAAATCCCCATTAATAGTGGGGTAATTAAAGTCACCCATGAGTATGATATTGGCTTGGATGGCTAGTGTTTCTAATAAGTTTAAATACATGGTATGGGTTTCCTGGGTCATAGATGGGGCCTATAGCTTGCAAGGAATTGGTATTGGATTTTACCTATGGTTATCTGAACATGAAGCAGCTCAAGTGCAATGTCCTGTTTGACCAGCCTTGAAGTATGTGTATTTTTGATGTAAATAGAGACACCTCCACCTTTAGTGCCTGTCTATGAGATAGCTGGTGTAAATGTGTGAAAGGCATTATAACCTTGCACTGGAGGTGTGCTCTCCATGGCTTTAAACCACTTCTTGGAGAGTACACAGACATCGGCATTCTCTAGGGTATAGAGAGCTTCCAGGTGGTGGAGTTTTTTGTTTAGGCTCCTATTATTGAGCAGTAATACCTTTAGATTTTCTTGGTTTTGATTTGCTATGTCAGAAGTACTTTCAGTTTGGCATTGCCCAAAAAAGGCACTATGGGGGAAGGCAATTTTTTAGCTAATATTTAAAAGCCTAGAGGGGAAAAGTGCAGACCATCCCTGGCACAGCAGCATGATCTGTTGACCATCTTCTTCCGTGCTGACAAAAATTGCACACCCTTAGAATGACACCAGAAACTTAGCCAATTATTAAAGTCAATCATCTTTTGTTCGTATTGTGGCATCATCCTTGGAGAAGGTAAAATGCTGTGCAATCATACCAACCTGAGACACATATTCTCAGAGTTCTATGATGTCTCTTTCTAGGGAGGTATGTCTTAGGTCATTTACTCCCACATGGACTATGACTGAGTCATATTGGTTATTGTGGTCCAGTGATCTGAGTGCATGCGTAATGTGCATATTGCTTTTATATATGTTTTCTTTTTGTTCTGTGCAGATGCAGAGGAGACAGCTGCAAACCAAAACGTACACCAGGTGAGATTAACTTGCTTCACAGGGGTAAGTGGTAAGTATGATTTGTTAGAGTGTGCTCAACAATATACTAAGGTTGAAAGTAACTTTGCTGCAATTATGCAACATAAATAAGGTATAAGATAAAGCTTGCTTAAATGTAGAAATAGAGTTTAGTAATATGTAATCAGCATCCATACTAAATTACCATGGCTTGGAAAAGGAATCTGCTGAATGGACATTTTTCCCTTACAGACTTAAAAACAGGATGTATGCAAGAGCAAAAATGTAAAATCTGCTTTTAAAGAATGGACAATAACACTGTGACAATGTGTTTCCTCAAAAATATGTTTTCTGCATGGAAAACAGGACATGGCACAAGAACAGATGTTTTTATACAAAGATCCAAATAAAATACAGGATGTTCACACTGTCAGAAAAGCTGATCTCTTACAATGTGTTTCCTCAAAAATATGTTTTTCTGCATGGAAAACAGGATATGCTTATCAGCATTGGCACAAGAACAGATGTTCTTATACAAAGATCCAAATAGAATACAGGACAATGTGTTTCCTCAAAAACATGTTTTTCTGCATGGATAACAGGACACTGTTACAGGATGTTCACACTGTCAGAAAAGATGGTCTCTTACAATACATTGTTAAACAAGGAAGCTTAGTATTGTTTCTACAGGATGAGCAATTCTCCAAAATAGAATATCAAGAGGAAATGTATATGTTTATGCATGACTAAAACTGTATATAAAGAGCTGTATAAATCCAGTTATGTTAGAGGTATGGTAGGGACTCATTTGTCCTAAGGTAAATGTTATATCTCTCACATCATCTGTACTATATGAGAAGTAAAGTTGGAACAGTACTTTAAGCTGCAACGTTGTTCTGTTTGGTTTATTATAAAAAGTTATTTGTTACTGCTCTCTAAAGTTGATGCTGCAAAGTATATTCTCTCATCGGTGTATATTCTGCAAGTTTCTGTATGCAACAGACTGTGAATGCAAATATAACCAGACTTTGAATTTTAGCAGAATCCAGCCAGCAAGACTGAGTGTCTTAAGAACACTTCAAATCCATCACACCAAGCAGTAAGCAGCTCCATGTAATTTTTTCAATGGCAAGCTAGCCTGCATTTGAACCTACAATATGCATTCCAACACAGGAGGAGTGATGGTAAGCCCTGCAGAGGGTCACTTCAGTTAAATTGCAGTAACTAACATTTGTACGTATGTGTAAATCCTAAACAGAAGTATTCCAGTTTATGCAGCTTGCAGTAGTACAGTTTTTTAGACGTCTACATCCGGAGTGAGACTGAAGTTCCAGTCGCAGTGCCATAACTTTGCTACGAAAAGGTGGATATCCACTAGCACAGCAGTCCACTGCCTGTTGTGCTTTCCCAGCTTCTCGAGTGACTTTGAAAAATTTTCAGCCATCTGCAACAACAGCATGATCACCTGATTTCTTGCTCACTGGTAAGACTTTTTTTCTACGTCACATTTTTTTAGTATGGATGCTATCAGGCAGAATTCTAGCAATTGTAAGCCAAGTTTTACTTTTAATGTAGCAGAACAACCAGATAAAATATGGAGTAAATTGCAATGTTGGTATACACAACACATTAGTAAGTGTAAAACCTTGTTAGGGCAAGTTGACATACCAGCATTATATAAGTGGATTGTAACATTTGATTGGTATTTGCAACAAAAAAATGAAGTATATCATAGTAAATGTTTATTGTGTGATTCAAAGGAAACTGCATTTTGTGTAATATGCCATAAACAAGTATTGCATGATATTGCTAAAAAACTAGACTGTGCAGACAGATCTGTTCATGATAAAGAATTAATTAAGGATACACAGTTTTCATTATATCCAGATGTAAAGCAGTTATGTCCTGTCAGTACATTAATTTCTGAATTACAACAGCAATCAAATCTGTTATTGACAGAGTCCCCTGTAGATCTTGTAACTCCCTTTAAAAATTATGTACAAGCATGGAATGATGCCACGGCTACACATACAGATGAGGACAGAAACAAAGCTTATTATACATTGACAGAAGACTTTAATACGTTTTTAAAAGAGAAACAAAATGAATTTAAAATGTTCAAAACTGACATCCAAGATCTCTGTCAAAAGTGCATAGGAGCTCTGCAGTCAACAGAGAAATCCAATAACAGGTATCATATATCCCTTAAACGCTTACAGGTAGAAATGACAGACCTTAAACAGCATCTGAAGGAAAAGGAAGAAGAATTAGATGAATTAACAGAGACTAACCTCCAAAATACTATTTTGATATCCCAGCTTAAAGAAGAGTTAAAAAACACAAAACCAGTCCAAATTATAGAACAGGGACAGGGAACCACTACAGATTTATATACACAGTCTAGATTATTACAGAGTTTACCACAGTGGAATGATAAAAAAGGCATATTTTATAACATGCTTACATTTGAAGAATGGGTGGCATATACAGCAGGATCTGATATATGGACAGATGCATTACTTAGATGTTTCTGGATTTTCATTCCCAAATGTTTTAAAACTTCCATACAATTAAAGCAAGATGATTATCAGTTGAACACTAAAGTAGGACGTATGACAGCCATTTTAATGGCATTTACACATGGGCAGCCTCTCACAGCCAAATTATTAGATAATTTTAAAATTAATATCACAGATAAATTAATGGAACAAAGTGATCATTTTAGACTTGCATTTCAAATCATATATAAAAAAACAGACAGAGACATGGGAAAAGAGACATACAAAAACAGTTAATACATTGCTTCTTAGAACAAGTCAAAGGGGTTCCAGGGGATATTAAATGTATCTACGAAGAAAATTCTGATACCCTCACTGATTTGGTACACAAACTAATGAGGGGACGGACTATGGCTGATGATGGGACTTTATACTCACACCATATCTTTACATGTGAAGATAATAGTGAGCCATTTGAAGTAATTGGTGAAGTCAAAAACAGGGGAAGGCAAAGATGGTGTGACCAACCACCAGCAGAAAGAGCTGTGTCAGCACCACCAGCTCCTGCCTCTATGCTTGTAGTACCAGGATCAAGCACAGGTAATGAGCAAAAGGCACCAACATGCTTCTTTTGTAAAAAAATAGGACATGTTAAGCAAAATTGTGATCATTACAAAGCCTGGCGCAAAAAGAAGGAAGAACAGGGAGTGTTTCCAAAAAGAGAGCAAACAAATTTACAAGAAAAGTCAGAAAAGCAGGATCATGTACAAAAACCTTACAATATTAGTAAAAACAGTTATAAGAGCCATCAATATACAGGAAAAGGGAAAGTATGCCCGGTAGATTTTCAAACAGTTTCACCTGTAAATCCGAAACATTTGATAGAACAGGCAGAAGGAATAGCTAGGCAACTGTTAAAAAAGGAGATTGAAAAACCTAAATATGTAGATCATTTAGACACAGAAGAAGATGACAAACAAAAACATGAGCCCCGGGATTCATGAACCTTGCGCCAGGTGCCCGCATAGCGTTGGCGTTATAACGCCAAATATGGCTGCTGAGCGATTCAGGTATGAATGAATTCCACGTGCACTACCGGCGTGCGCCGGACCGTCTCCGCCCGCGTGGGTATGCAAAACACACTGTGTGCGGTATTGCACCATGCAAATGAGGGCAATAGCGATCCACGAAGCAGGCGTAAGCGTAGACGCGAAATGTAAACCAAAAAGCGGTTTACATTTACCCAAACATACCGGAGGAGTAACGGAAGGCTGTCAAAGTCAGGTATCATATAGGTGCAATATGCCAATGTGGAAAGGCACCGAGAATGTCCAAAGAAAATATGCACAAAATGTAAAAATGACATAAATGGCACGCACGTAGAAAGAACAGCAGACCCCCGGGATGTGTGCACAGAAGTTGTAAAGCAATGAAATAATATGATAATGTCCGAAAAGAGCATTAGAACACAAATCAGCTGCACAGCCACCACACACCATAGTATGTATGTAAAGCTGCAACCCCAGCGCAATGGTTGTCAAGGAGTGGAGGCGGTGTCGGCGCCGTAACCAGGTATTAGTAGTCAATTCCATGCAAATGAGGCAGATAATAGTGAACCGCAAAACCGGCGCCAGCGTAAGGATGGAGCAAGCGGCGTAGCGGTACTACACCGAGGAGTGGCCTACACCAGATACACGTCAACCACAGGGTGTGCCACCGTAGGAGGAAGGATATTGGAGGACAGCAAATCTGGGCTGTACAATGCACATCACAACATCATGACTGGCGTGTTAGGAAATAGATGCGCTGACAGTACAGAATGCGCGTACAAATGCATGTGCACGAGGTCGACTACGTTCCCGAAACCAGTCATGTGGCCTCACCGGCAACAACCAGGGATATAGGAAGGTAATGCTGAGAATACGAGGAAATGCGGAAGCAGTGTAAATGTATCCGTAACGAGCAATTAACACCAATCAATGCAGGAAGGGCAAGCCCCGGCAGCTGATAAGTCTGCATGCAGACTCCTGCAGAACGGGAAAGGGAGGCATATGAGAGCAAAGATAATAGGGGATGTAGTAGAAATGCAAAGAGCAAAGAACCGAAATAGCACAGCCAAGTACAGATGTAGCATAACTGCGGCCGCAGATAAAATGCATCATATGCCATGTGCGTGCAGGATGCAGTAATGTAAGATGCCAGGCGAAGGCAATGCAGGCAACTGTAATGTTACACTACAGGCAGTACCGTTGCAGCTGCAAGCGTAAAACCACGGAAATAATCCATGGATAGGGCCGCACAGACACACCCAATGACATCACCGGGTATACAGCACAACAGTAATAAATGTGAATCGCACAACACACAGCGCGATTTCCCAAACGCCGCACCGTAGGGTGTAAACAGACGGGGAACTTTTAACATGTATATGCTGGGTGCCGCCGTGGCCGTGATGAATAGGTATGTGGCAGAGACAGACGGAGTTGCGGAGGGTGGTGCCGACAACTACCGTAGGCCTCACAGGAGAAGGAGAGTGTTCAGACCAAGGGTGACCTACCAGGGGCTGCGAGACCTGGAGATAGTAGAGCGCTACAGGGTGGACAGGGACACGTTACAGCAAATAGTGGAGCTGTGCGGCCCGCCTGAGAACAAGAGACAACAGAGGGGAGCCCATCCCAGTGGACACAAAGGTATGTGTGAGCTTGCGAATACTGGCTACAGGTACCTTCCAAAGGCCCACCGGGGACATAATGGGCATCTCACAGGCATCAGCATCCAGGGTACTACACCAGTTCCTGGATGCCATGTTACCACATGCCCATGAGCACATAAAGTTCCCCACATCTCAGGAGGAGTTGGCTAGCAATATCGCCGCTTCCACCGTGTGGCACAATACCGGAGGTCCTGGGTGCGATAGACTGTACGCACATAGAAATCAAGTCACCACCTGGGGAGCAGGGTAGACGCTACATAAACCGCAAGGGATACCCCTCCATCAATTGCCAGGTGGTGTGCAATGCGCAGGGCATTATCATGGATGTGTGCTGGCAGCCCTGGAAGCTACCACGACTCCCATATCTGGCATGCCTCACAGCTGTATCAGGTATTCGCCAGTGGGGACATCACACAAGGTCACCTTGTGGGGATGCTGGCTACGCACTGGAGCCGTGGTTGATGACACCCATCAGAAATGCACACACACACATGCAAGAGCCATAATGAGGCTGCACAAGCGAGAATAATCATAGGCGTGTGTTGGGATCTTGAAATCACGGTTCCGGTGCTTGGATACATCCGGTGGAGCCTTGCAGTACTCTCCAGGCACAAGTGCCCACATATTCATAGTATGTTGTATGCTACACAATATGATTCTGCGGAAACAGCTGCTGCAGGGACATAATGCCGGAGGGCCACCAAGCCGCCACAACTGCCAGGGCAAGCACAGGCACAGGGCGTGCGTCGCCACGGACACACTGAGCCAGCCCCAGTAGGTAGACAGGCGTACCCAATATGCCTACGCCCTGGCAAAGAGGAACATAGCACATACTTTGACAGTGTAGGCCCCATGGACTGACACCTCCTGACCTGCACACACAGTAAAATGGACGCCACACAAACATGTCCGCCCGTAATGTGTACCGTATGTGCGTATGTGTGACTCCAACAAAGGCACCGGCCAAACACTGCACACCCAATAGTCAGCAGAGCATGGAACGCCAACAACTCAACGCGCCCGGTTCAACAGCACACGGCGTAGCCATATGCTGCCACTATCGGCAAGTCGACCACACACATGTACGCATTTGCATACACAGATACCCAAATACATATCAGTACACATGTAGAAATATATATACGCATACACAGATAGAAAGGACAACAGGGTAATATGGAACCCAGGGATGCAAGGTCACAGATAAGTAAGGCGAAATCACCACATATTAAACATAGTGACCGACAACCCGATCATCCTGGAGGGTGGGCAGGGCAGGTAACGCCAGCCATGGAAATGTTAACCTGCAGCAATACATATCCGCGTGTCGGGATGGTCACCGGTCCACGGTACAGTAACGGGATATGTGTAGGGTCACCACTTGTCCCGTTGTGAGGGACAGTCCACCTTTGGGCAGTTGTGTCCTGCAAAACAATGACAAAATGGCAAATGTCCTGAGATTGTAGGACAAAACTATTCCCCATAATTACGCTATCAGTTGCAGAAAACAGTTATTTTGTAGAAGAAACATCTAAATATGATAATAAACAGAATAAGCAACTGTAATGCTACAGCTTTGTATTCCGTCCAAAATGTGAATCGCTGTCCTCTGTACTGGCCGTGGGTATGTGTTGGCATGCAAAACCTGACGACGTACTAAAATGTCCCACCTTGGCCATTTGAAAGGTGGCAACCCTACATATGTGCGTGTCATATCCATAGGACATGAGTGCGGAGATACACGCCGCCACGGCGATCGCGATTAGGTATTGTGTCCAACCGTCGGTGCGGCGGAAAGCATACCAGTGAAGTGTACGACATTATGAGGAACATACCTCATCTGGGGTGTAAAACAGTGCATGTTCCTCGCAGTTCCTCCAAGTTCCACATTGAAAATGTCTCTCAAACAACCATTGTTAGGAATGTATATAAATGACATCCTGGTAAATACAATGTACTCATAGTAAGTCATTAAAGGTTCTTCACTGTAAGTAAATCATCATATCATAATCATCCTATGACCTACTTAGCTGAAGTTGTCACTATGCCATTACTATGTGTTCCACATTATGCCCATGTGTTTCACATTACTACTGTGTGTGTTCCCCACTCCGGCAATAGAAGGTTGACAGCCATGGCGGCAATATGTGTATGTGTGAGGTGAGGTTGTCGTGTGTTCCGCTGTGTGTGTGTAATGTGTGTGCCACTGTAAACTGTGTATGAAGGTGACATGTCACAGCCGGAGTGTAATAATAGGCGTAGGCATACAGTACAGGAACCATAGGCGTATGTACAGCAGTACCCACAAAGTAGTACCGACATCTCCTCAGTGGCTATGCACGTGGCGACGTAAAATGATGCAAAGCGCAAATGTCCCAAACTGTACCACAGGGCCATAGCAAACAGGAGATGCAAAGGACGCATGTACAAACCACGACCGTAGGTATGGCGGCC
This sequence comes from Protopterus annectens, assembly GCF_019279795.1. Classification (NCBI taxonomy): domain Eukaryota; kingdom Metazoa; phylum Chordata; order Ceratodontiformes; family Protopteridae; genus Protopterus; species Protopterus annectens. The sequence continues at coordinate 844,546,367 of NC_056745.1, forward strand.
ATAACGTACACTCCACACGGTCCGTCGGCAACGTTACACAGCATCAGGCATGTACGGCGAAAATACGAATGTGCCATCTCGGCACCGATCGTGAACAGTCACGGTCCGGTAAATACCGCGGTGTGTTCCACGACCGTGGCGTAAGCAAGCGGCACCACGAATAGGAGGCTACGGTAGCATACAGTCCGCCCCAAGTATAGGACCACAATCACCGTAACTATCAGCGACAAAATGCCAATGGATGGTAGGCGGACGAACATCCGCAGATATATAACCGATGTGAAGGAGGAATACGTGCAGGAAGCACTGATGTCGGCGACACCGACAGCAGGCGACATCAACAAAACAAATATTCCCGGAACAACACACAGGTAACCCGCAGCTCCCTAAGCACGGATGGAGCACACACACAAGCATATCTGGTATGTATAAATGCAAGACTCACACACCGTCCCGTCAACCACATCCGCAGATATACCCCATTGCACATATCAAAGGGATAACAGCTAAAACAGTAGCAAACACATACAGGCAGTGAATGACAGCGGCATACCCACAACAAGCTCCTGGGAAACACTAGCAGCGGCTCATGCATCCATGCATTCGCTATGTACAGGAAAATAACAGCCAGGTAACACATTTGAATGCACAACGCCATCGACAGTCGCCGCCAGGACACGGGGACCCACATGTCGAACACAATACCATACCCAACACACACAATCCACGGCTAACACCACAGCGAAATGTACCTGACAACACACATAGCGGATGCAGTCACACAAACATGATACAATACATACCATCCTCACGAAGGTATTGCAAATAACCAACGGCCACGAGGAAAGAACCATGGCCTAGTGCCCGTGGCGAAGCGAAAGGAAGGGGATCACCGCTGATATGCGCATAAGTACACACCGAGGAACAGCTATTGGCCTGATTAACCCACATGCATCAGGCGGCAGCGAATATAAGGAAGACCTCCTGGATATTCAAACCGTATGTTCATACCGAACTAATCCAAACAGAGAAAGAGAAACAAGAGAAACAAGGGAATAGAGACGAACTCCGAACAAAAGGCCGGAAAGGTATGGCGAACCCACGACATGTACTGGTGTGTAACGCGATACGTATGAATCTGTACAGTATGTGAGCGGTGTGTAGGTAAAGATACCTGTCCATCAGGCAGAGAGGTGAAGGTTGGATATGTAATGCTAAAGCGCAGCATACCAACAACTGTGGACAATGTGTGCACAGCAGTGGGACAACATGTAAACACCGATAACCCCAGGGCGGCTTGCCACCCTTTCAAAAGGCCAAAGTGTGAAATCGTCGGGACACACTTCAGATGTTACAGGTGGACACATACCCATGGTCAGTACAAAGGTTAGAACTCTACTCTTTTGCATAATGAAATGTGTAGTCTTGTAGCAGGTCAGTTGCTTATTGTGTGTCTTGTAACAGTTAGGAATGTACATACATAAACAAGTATGTTATGCAACTCCTACATAAGAATGGGATATAGTGATGTCCCACAATCTCAGGACATTTGCCATTTGTGATACAGTTGTCAGGACACAACTGCCCAAGGAGGCACTGTCCCTTGCAAAGAGGCACAGGTGGTAACCCTACCCCAGCTCTGCCATAGGGGTTGCAAACACAGAACAATGCCACCACCCACGCCGATGTTGGCAGTGGATATCCAACACTGAAGTGCCACAGCAGGGGATAGGACATTTATGTATAGTGTCACAGCACACATGTGCATGGGCATATACCGTCGATGTCATACGGAATGTACGGCGTGCACCTATCCCACGCAGTGGCGACTATGTCAATTATGTGTAATGCAAAGCTGGCATGATGGATATGTTCACAAATCATAGACAGTATCACAGGCATAGCATGCATGATGGAGCGATGGGCTAATGTTATATACATACACAAGATATGTATGGCCTGCACATATGGGACAATGTAGTAGCAGAAGAGGTACCCAAAATGGAGGTAACAGCAAGTGACCATGTCCAAACGTTCCATAGCAGGTGCAATGTGTGCCACAATGATGTCCAGCAGGGCCGTGTGTAAACACATGTGCAATGTACACAGTACTGACACCCCCCCCCATGGTAGTGTCCACTGAACGGCAGAACTGGATGTCAACTGTCATGTCTATACAATACGTCCGCTGTGGTGGTACCATGGGTGTGTGTCACCCACCAGCAAGGCAGCTATCACACGACTAGTGACACAGTGTGCCCCTGTGGGATGTGCACAGGACCTATGTCCCACAGCATGGTGTGTGCCCAGTCTGTGGATGTCACACAGACGCCCGGGATGAGCAATGTGGCATGTGTGCACACATGCAGGACTGCTACTCCCCCCCTGCCCACAGCAAACGACATGTAGGAGTACTACATGCATCAGTACTGTGGAGAACATGGCCCATGGCAGAGTACATTACACCCCTGTGTACGTGGCATGCAGGTGAGCACAGATGTGTTACATGACTGTCATTTGCATATGTCAACTGTCTGAGCTGGGTAGACAGCACAGCATGACTATACTGAGACATGTAACGTTGTATCCATTGTGTAAGGTACACCACACATGTGTCATTGTAACACGGCCTGCGTGTACATGTGTGTATGGCACAGGTACAAGGGCACCCAAGGTATCAGCTAGACATACGGTCCAGAAATGTGTAGTCCTGCACATGTGTACCCACGCTATGGTGTAATATGGCAACCACAGCACCATGTGGGCCATGTGTGTGTACATCAACCATGTACAACGTGATATGCCTGTATACGGACAGTATCCATGTGATACACACCGCATGACTGTCAGTATGCAAATGTGATGTGTATGCAGTATGTGTGATGTAACTGATGCAATGATATCTTCATGATATATCTGCCACACTGACACCTGTATGGGTGTCAGCAACATGAGCAGGATGACCTAGAATGCTGCCAGGTATGTAGAAGTGGTACATGTAGGCATGTACAGTACTGTGTGACAGCAGGTAGTGTCATTATGCAAATATTGAGCATGAGGGGCCACATGTCTGAGGAATGTGCAATGCCACACGTCCCTGAAATGTCGGAGTCAGCATGATATGCCTGCACCACTGTGTGAACTGTACAGAAGGCACATGGCGTAACATGCCGAAACATACGGTATGATGTGATGCAGGATGTGTACACTGTCAATAGCATAAAGTGGAATGGTGCTGAAGGGCAAAGAGCGGATCATGTCTGATGTGATACCCTCTGTAGCACCCCAACCACCCATGCAATAATATGACAGGTGGCCAGCATGGGATGTGGTGTGCTGTGGTGCACAGAAGCCCAACAAGGGTGCCAGGAAAGGCATGCAGGTAGTCATTGAGTGTGTGAAGCATGTATGTCAAGATGTGGCCCAGTGCCATACTGAATGGCCCAGTCATGGGTGTAGAGATGCAGCCCCATACGTGCAATGCAGTACCATCCATGTGTAGTGTGATAGATGTGGTAGTGTGGTGGTCAGGGTGCACAACGTACATGAATGGGCTAGCAGTCACTGGCGTGTGCTGCTGCAGAGACATGTAACAGCCAGGTTGGCGGGATACAACAACCACGGCGGTTGGAGGTGACATTGGGACTGTGTTCCCAGACATAACATGTGCATGACAGTACTATGTATGTGTCCACAGGGTTAATACAATGTCCAGCCAAGGATTGGAACCCTGTAGTGAGTGAGAGTGTGTATTGTTGGTAGGTACCCCATTGGCAGGCAGGATGCCAGCAACATCTGTGTCGTCAATGCCTGCATGACTGTGGTATGCTGCATTGAATGTGGATGTAGTCAAACAGCAGAGACATACCACCACACTGCGTGAGGGCCCACACTGCAATGTCTGGCAGTCATGTGTAGGTAGCTAGCTGTGGAGTATGTCATGCACCAGCAGGACACACCATGACTGTCAAGTGACACACAACACACAGGTGAACAAAACTACCGTGCAACAGCCTGCACATGTGCCCATACAGCACGTGTGCATGGAACAGGAATACCACTGTGGCATCTGTGAAAGTGCCAGCACCACCATGTCTCAGTGTGGGATAGCATGGTCCCTACCGTGTGTAAATGTAGCAGAAGTGCACTGTGATCACTGTTGGCATAGGCACATAGACTGTCCATCGGATGGGGTGCCATGCCCTCAACTACCTCTGTCAGTGGATGTCAGTAATACCGGCTGTAGTGTGTATGTACCATGCATGCTGCTATGGTTGTGTGCTTAGGGTGTGGCTAGCAGGGATGGTAAGCATGGATGTTCAGCAAACAGAGCCGGGAGGTGTGTAGGCCTAGCATACAGACACATGGAGGTTTGGTGCATGCTGAGGGTATTGCAGGTATGGTATGTGTCGTGTAATGTGTCAACCAGCTATGCGTGCTGCATGGCCAAGCATGGCCAAGCATGTGGAGTACAGTCCATACTAGGGAAGGTCCTGTTGCCCGCAATACATAGCAGTAGCAACTGTCCCAGGTGCAATGTACAGCATGCCAACCCGACTGGCATGTAACCTGTGGTGTACAGTGCACTGCACTGTAGCGTGTCACAATGTGTGTACTGGTCACAAACATGGGTATCTGAACATGGACTACCTATGATGCAATGTGTCATGGGAAAATACAGTATGTGTGTAAATCACGGTGTGGTTTGGGAACCACCCACCTGTGTGTGTTGCAGTCCAGGTATGTAACTGGGAGGTATGATCTGTGTACAATCTGGACTGGCAGGTGTGCCGTGTAGGGCATGGAGGCATGTCCCAGGCACCGTAGATAAATGACATGTGTGCTGTACTGTGTGTGCAGTGCTACTGTACAGCACAGTGGAGGGTGTAAGCATTGTCACACATCACTGCATGCTGTGCCCACCTGTGACAGCCCTGCCAGAGGCAGACATGTGACACCGCTGCACAGGCAGCATAGCATGAGAAGATGTACATGTGGGCTGCACACCTTAGCCAGATGTCCACCGTCAGGTGTGTCGCGGTAGTGTGGTTCAACACGACTATCAGACTGGACAAACAGCACATGCCTGCATAACAACAGTATGACCATAGTCAACAGTCCCAGTGACAGAGTAGGCCAATGTAGACTATCCCTGCATGCAGACCAGTGGCTACTGGACACCTGGCTAGACACACACCTGGACGGTTAATTCACCATTGAGCCATCACATGTCCACGTCCATGTGGGCTGTACAATGTCATCACAGGGTGGTCACAATAGCAGGTGGCAAGGCAGACACGGTGTACCAGGTGATGTGTCATGTCTGCATATGTTGAGTAGCACAGCCGTTCACATGTCTGCAACATACTGGTGCATGATGTATACTGTTACATGATGAATGGAACTGCACTGTCACCCACTACAGGGCCAGCTGGCACAGGTGTGGTGTGACTGGTGTAACCCATGTTTGCACAGGAGACACACTGCTGTTGTAGGCAGCCATGCTGGTGGCCACCAGTGATATATGCAGTGGTCATACAAACATACTGTACACAGTGTTCAGGCAGGAATGTCAATTGTCGTGGGCGATGTGCTGCTATGTGAATGTGGGTGTTTGTTGTGAATGTCACACATCCAGAAGACACCATCTGGTGCAGTCATGGTTGTCAACACCGGTACACACATCCACAGCAGTCAGAACCCAGTCCCGACAATGTGTGTCAGTCACCCTTGCACCGTGTGACATATGTGCACATGGCGGAACACCTCCCACTGTCATCTAAGCTGTCTACATGATGGCTGGAATGTGCTGTAGAAATGTACAATGCTGGTAGCCCAATGAAGTACCTGGAATCAGACACAGTACACTATGTCAGCCATGTAAACCATGCACAACAATGACTGCCAAACAGACATGAACAATGCATTGACACATGGAACATGTGCACATGACAACCCCCACTGAGGTATGTTGCACATATAGATGTACAATTGTCATCTATGGCCATAGCATGGATGCAGACACACATACTCCACAGGTAGTACCATGTGATGTCGGTAGGGGGGCATTGCTTGTGTATATGTCACAGTAGATGTACACAGACATGTCCTGCATAGCCGTCATGTAGGGGTAGCTGTGGTATGTCACTACTGGACATGCCCATACAGAGTACCATGTCCCGCAGGAGATGTGTTAGGTGTGTACCACATGTGACATGCTGACAACAATCTGCGATGTGTATGGCTGCCGGTGTACCTGTGTGACAATGTCTGTGATGGGTGCAAAGGCACATAGTATCGTATTGTATGCACACAAGCCCCACATAGCTGCATAGCCTGAACATACAGTACAAGGTGTGTGTCCGATGATTGGAACCCACAGGTGGAGATGGGTATGGACGGCCCCACAACCACATGTGTGTGTGCGGTGTTCACGTCCACGACACATGAGCATCTGAGAGGCTAGCGTCACACTTGTACAGGGTCGCATGTACATATGTTCCACAACATCCCTGTATGTCCCACCACTGGCCTGTGGACCGATGGACAACAAGCAAATGTGCAGGTATGAGATGTGCACAGCACATCACAGATGCCTACCGTAGAACAGGCCTACCATGTAGACATGTGCACAGTAGGTCTGCGCCACCTGCAGTCAAACACATTAGGTGCCAAACAACACCAATAGTCCGGCCAATGACACAGATGGACGTGCATGCCTCTGTGTATGTATGTCTGTGAATGGCTCCGGCATAGCAATATAGCCGTGTCACCATTGTGAACAACAATATGAATGGGTCGTATGTGTGAGGGCTGCATCATATGTGTATGGTCAGATGGACGATACCATCAGTGGGCCTGCTATGTGAACATCCATGTCCCCATACACGGATACCTCTGCTGAGGCCAACACCACATTCACACAGGGAGGGATGGCGGTGTGTAGTGCAGCAGCAGACATGTGGGTGGCAGCGGGCAATGTATGTACACATATGTGTTACCCACATCAGTTCAGGCAGATATCCATGTGCATGGGATAGCGGTGTGTGTACACATACAGCATTGTGTCGATCAACATCCCAGCACATAGCACCTGCCAGGGCTACAGTGTATGCATGGATGTGTGATACCTGCATGCACCACACACACCCTCAACAAGCAGCGTGCAGCATACCTCGCTGGAGGACAGTGTCCACACCATGGTGATAAACATGTGGAATGTCCATTTTCACACAGCTATGACAAAAGCAATGGACAGCCACCCTGCCAATACCGTCAGCCGCTGAGTGGGTCACACCCATTGCCATGTATGTGGCATACCCTGCCATATCATGCAGAGATGACCAGCAAGGCTGCATGAGCTATCACGGTCCCACATGGTGCAATGGACAAAAGGCACTCTCACTATCAACCATACACAGTAGTAATGTGGTGGCGATGCACCCTGTCATGTTACAGGTGCTGTGTGATGCTCTGCACAATGTGTGCGTGTACACGCTATGCATGACCTTTCCTGCCAATGTGTCATGGTTACACATTGCTCCATGTGTATCACATACGTAACACAGGTGAGCTGGGGCAAGTTGTCCAGCACCGGTACAGTGCTGTGTGGAAGTACATGGCACAACACATGCATGTGCAGGTGTCCATGTGTATGTGTACAGTGCCGCTGCTGGCGTTCACAATGGACACAGGCGTGATGTGTACTGACATATACACAGTGTACAGGTGAACAGTAGCACAGACGTCACATGGGGACATATGCCAACTGATATGGACATAGGTGCAGCCAGGTACACATGTCCATGGCAGGCTAACATCTACATGGTGCGTGCACAGTGTGATGGGGTGGCACACAGATATGATGTGACACCCAGTGCTCAATGGTGTGAAGCCACAACATCGGCTGTGTCACCGCCACGATGCCCTTCACAGATCACTGTGCAGATGTCGTACATGTCATAGCAATGCATTTCCAACAGTATGCCAGCACAGCAGTGTGAATGTGACCTGCCACCATCATTATGTCTTCCAGATAATGCCACGTTCCCGGCTTCCACCATTTAGCCGACAGGAGGAGGTCATCATACCATACCTCCAGAGTAACTACAATGCCCTGTTCAGCCATGTGCCACAGCAGGCACAAGAACGGCAGGAGATGTGGGAGGAGTTGTGCAGGAGGGTGAACAGCGTGGGCGGAAACAACCGCAGCTACCAACAGATCCCCGGGCACTGCACACACCCGATCCGGCATGCAAGCCAGCGTGGCGCTGCAATCGCCAGGCAACAGCGTGGGACAGGTGGTGGGCCACCAACACAGCCCCACTCACAGCTACAGAGGAGCTCCTGGCTAGTCTGGGGACACCCACGGAACAACACGCAGAAACACCTGCGTCCATCGTGGAGGTGGGTGTCTCCCGAGCTATGATCCTGGAGCTGCCTGGTAAGTCAGTGTTGCATGTTTGTATGATAGGCGTGGGTGTGGGTGTCATAGTACAACACATGATATAGCAATACATGCCAGGTATATGGCCACACAAGATGCAAACCATTGTATGCTATGTTGTGTTAGAGACATGTGCATAGCACATGCAACCACACACATGCATGATGTGTCATGCACAGTGCTGACCGTGGAGATAGTAATGGCTAATGTGTATACCTTTGTGTAATGCCTTTACAGGTACGTCTGGCGTGTCGCAAGGTCAAGGGTCTGTTGCAGGTAAGTCTGTTGCCAGTCAAACGCATGTTCTGCTGTATTGATATTCCCCATGTGTCTAGGCATGACATGCTCACCTGTGTGTGCCCCCGTCATGGTATACAGCTCGCACCACCGACATACACATCTCCCATGTACAGTAGATACACCCGTTACCGTTACAGTGGTATGACACCACACAACCAATTGGTGTGTTACGTGCATTCAGCTATGCATACAATAGTGTAGGTGTTACACAATGGCTGCATGTGTAGTATGCATTGGTATGCCAGTGCAGTATGGACACAGTACCACAGAGTGAGCTGTGATCTGGCCAGAACACAGGTGTTACCAATGTGACCCATGCCCCTGCATCGGGTGCACACGTTGTGACATGGCGCATGCCATGTCCCATCGCCGTCGATGTCTGCCTGCAGCATTGTCACACCATGATATGACCTATGCGCAACATAGCAGACATACACACTGTCAGCATATCCGTAGAGAATGTGACACGTCACACTAGTATGGGTGTATGTCACATGGGCCACCACAGGGCCGTGTGCACAATGTCTACCACACACAATTGTCAATGAGTCAGACAGACAAGGCCATGGTTGATACCTACAGGCATGTTGCCACACAGCACATCCACAGTGGGTACTCACCAATGCACCCTGTACACACATAGTGGGTTCATCAATGTAGTGGACCCCCTGGACATCTGATGTAGTACACCAGTGACATGACATTCCTCTCCACAGCTACTACAGGTGCCTCCAATGTTCACCATATATGTGCTGCTGAGCAGCTGAACTGGCTTACAGACATGGCAATGTAATGCGTCCAGGTCACGCATCGCACAGACACATAGCTGTGTCCTGCTACTGTGCAGTGGCACAGAGCCCGCACCACACACACCGTACAGCTATGCACACAGCTCACAGCAAACGTACCTACACAGACATCACTGTTACACATACATTGTATCTGTACACTGTACACATAACACTGCACCATGACAGCCATCATGATGTGGTGCATGCGGTGGGACACCATCTTCACACGTCCACATGATACCGCACATGTTTGCGCTGTACATTACATACTGTTGCCAGCCATGTGTACTCCCAACTTGCCCATGGCCACACGGTGTATCACGCTGATGCATGCAAACTACCATGAATGTGTGTACTGCATGCCTACTAAATGACACCTGCCTGTTGTACTGTCCCCACCAGGGCAGTGTACATACTGCCACTAAGAATGTCTGGTCTGCATTCACTGGTCTGTGTTGTGTGAATGCTGCATGCCACCTGCATAATCACATGCATGCTGTGTGTGTGTCTGTGTGTGTGTCTGTGTGTCTGTGTGTGTGTTTGTGTGTGTGTGTGTGTGTGTGTGTGTGTGTGTGTGTGTGTGTGTGTGTGTGTGTGTGTGTGTGTCTGTATTGTAACCGATGGTATGTCTTTGTATTGACAGGTGCTGTTGGTGCGTTACCTCCTGCGGTCAATCTGATGCTAGTGTCCCCACAGATACTAGTGGTGATGAGCATGTGCATGAGGCACAGGCAGGGTCGTCACAGGCAGAGACTGTGCCACTGGAGAACATCACACATACGTCCCTTTCATCCCTGCACACAGTTCAGATGCCAACACATACCCCAACACCATTGCCCATAGATGATGGTCAGTCAGCGTCTGTTGTCCCCGAGCAGGAATGTGTGGTGGCTGCAGAAGGTGTGGGGACACACGATGTTGCCAGTGTAAGGACTGGTGCAGTGCCACGCAGGCATGTGGCAGGTGCTGCCCGTAGGGGGAGCACCGCTAGACATACACCTGCCGTCCAGGGTGCAGCAGCTGGTATAACCAGACGCATGTTCCAGACTGTAATGGCGGGGCAGGCACGTGCCGAGAGACAGAACCAGGAGGGGCAGAGGCTGCAGAGGTCTGCAATCCGTACCCTAAATGACAGCATCCAGGCATTGGCGAATGCACAACAGCATCTTGCCGATGTTCTGGATAGGAGATGGCGATATGGCTGGTCTCATCGACCGAGGCTTGGCCATCCTTGGCGTCGCACTCCGTGCAGGAACACCAGGTAGGGGTGAGGCATAGGGCACGCGTGGCCGTGTGCCACCACCACCCCCTGCTGCAGGGCAGGGTGTGCGGTCCACCTCCCAGGCCCGCACAGACGGTGATGGTAGCAGTAGCACTGCAGCTGCTACCACACCATCCACACCTGGACAGAGCAGGCCACGTGGGCGTGGCCCTGGACGGCCCCTCGTGGCACGCGTTTCCAGCGGACATGTGACATCGGAGAGTGGACAGTCTGTACCTCCACCGGTCGTGCCCGTGCGACCCCAGGCAGGCGTGGTCACCGCCACCGGCAGACACAGTGAGCCATAACACCTGCACTGTACAGTCAGGGGCTGCCAAGCATACCCGTGTAGGCATCACAGATGACTGAACTGTGTACACACACACCCACACACAGCAGACACAACTGTAGGGCTCCACCACACTCACATGCAATCTACATAGTCATGCCCACTCAATGCACTGGCCCTTACACACACACATGATGTCATCCATTGGTACAGCCCATGCCTGTAGCACTATATCACCCTGTGCAAATGATTAAGTCTCTGCCGCATAACTGTGAGCCACACCATCAATGCCGCGGTTAAGCTGACATATTATGATGCACAGGGTGGACACGATAGTGAGAGGTGTATGTGATACCTGTGTCCGCATAGTGCGTGCTGTGTATGTTGTGGTGTGTGTGTATGGCTGGTGACAGGTGTGTATGTGATGTGTGTTCTGCACGGACATCATGCAGCAGACATACCATGCAGGACAGGTGCAGCATTCATTGATATGTGTACACAGTATGTGTGGCGGTTACATGTGTAGCACCATGTCGGTGCAGTTAACCCGTATGATACTGATGGTGTACTTGCGTGCCTACTGAGAGCACTGTAATTAGTTCCCACGTGTAGTCGTGGTGTACCCACAGGCATGTCTGGCAAAATCAGCATAGCACAGTTACCCACATCTGGCATGGACCCTACATAGGTACATAGGCACACATGAACGTGACAGGATATGTGCCCTACGACATGTGGACCTAGCATGACTGTGTGTGGCATCTAACACCCTCAGGATGGTGATGCCATATCCATCAGTCCCCAGTCCCTGGTCTAGCAGTGACACACAGAGGTTGACTGGCGATAACTATAGTCACACATCCACACGTCAGTAGCAGTCCTGGACAAAGGCAGTCAGGGCCTTTCCTTCACATGGCCTGGCACCCCTCCCCGTGTTGTAGTGTGTGTCTGGCCGTTACCCTGTTCCCCCAGCACGTCCCACTCATCGTTGGGTTGAGGTGTCTGACAGTCGCTTCTGTGCCCGTGTTCGCATGGGGCCTGGGAGGTGGAATGTGCCCATGTCACCCAGGTCAGACATGGCCGTGTATGTCGGGCACAGATCACCACGGAGCAGCTGTGCTGTGGAGATCCACAGCCAGTGTCCCCTTGGCGTGCACCTTGTGACACATGTCTAGCAGCGTCATCCCGTCTTGTGGAGCGTTTGCGGTCCTTCCAGTGCTGCAGGCATCAGGTTAGTGACAGGCCACATGTGCCATTGTGCGCAGTCATTGCACTGGTGTGTGATGTGTACAGGGTACAATGAACACCCCTGATGTGGTTGCCATTCCATCCAGACCAGGAGGCCACAATGGAATGTCTTCACACCCACATTGCCATTGTGTGTGTTGACAGAGGTTGCCAACAGGTGTGGTAGCCATTGACCTGAACATGTCCACCATCTTTAATGGCGTACCACCTACATGTGAAATTGGGACGAACATGTTCTTCACACTGGGTAGGGCTGCACCTTCTCTGGCATTTGTTAGCAGGCCATGGCTCTGGCACCAGTCAGCCATGTCTATGGCGCCCTAGGTGGATGTCGTGTAACATGGGGTGCTGGGTATGTCGGCGGTGCGTAGTCATCTGCATACCTTGTCTGCTACAATCCCCCTATGATTGCATGCACATTGGAAGGTCGGATGCTATCTGGCAGGGTGCACAGGAGTGAGCCCTGTGGCCCTCCACTGGGTCCAGATATGAGTGTGACAAAGCACCTTCAGCACCAACCCTGTGTGGTGTGACCTCCAACCTGTGTGAGAAGCATCGGGTGACATATGTCCCCACATGTATGCTGGCGAGCCTTTACATGGGTCCCATGTGTAGTGTGCTCTGAGCGCTCCCACCAGGTCATGGTACTGTGTGCAAACCCACATATCCCCATCAATGGCCTTGGTGAACACTCCAGACTGGACGAGCAGGTTCGGGAGGCAGGATCCGCCTTGACTATGTAGTTGTGGGTATGTTCGGTATTGGCTGTACACCGCTATCTGTAACCATGACCACCTGTATGGACCTCCACACAGCTTTGCAGACAACATTTGTCAAGCGTATAGGGTGTGGCTGTTGACAGTCCATAGGAGCACTACCCTGGCATAGTGGGACCACAGATGCCATATGGCATCCATTGGGGACATAGCCCATAGTAAGGCTAACATGACACAGTGGCCGCATGTGTGGGCCGAGGGCCTCAAAGAGGATGGGTAGCACACAGCCAGGGAAACCATCGGTGCCCATTGCTGACGTGTCAAACGCCATAGAGATATGGGATCACCCCAGGCCATATGACATGTTTTGGAGGATACACTTTGGTGGGATAGATATGTTCCTGTTGGGGGGGGGGGATGTATGCATGGAACATGTCCTGTGGTATGCAGACAATGTCTGTGGGTGCAGTGACTGTTGTACCATTCTGGACCATTTCCAGCCATGTCAGTGTGCCCGCAACCATGTCCTTACCACAGTTAGGGAAGGCCCTGTGGTTGTCTCATGTGCCCTCTGCGGTACCACTCCCACGTGCGGACCTGGATGTTGGTATGTGGGGCCGTATGGTGGCCGGTATGAATGGGTGATGGTTTCCCTGGTACTGTCATTGCCCTGCCATGTAGTAGCTCCAACTGTTGATGTACAGGTAGTCAGTGGCTGCGGTCCACCACACCATGTGGCTAGCTGTGGTGGACAAGGTCCTGATGTCATCATGTTTGCCTGTTGCAGACATGCATGTGGGTGGTCGGGAAGGCATTCGGTGGGTGTTTTCGGTCTGGCCTCTGTTCAACATTGGCATGGAGGACATGTAGGGTACCACACGGTCATATGATGTGTGGTTTTCTGTGTAGAGGTCATCACTGAGGTCCCCCATGCTGGTGTTGGTTACAGTGAGTGGATGACCAGTGGATCCACTATACGTTCTTGCATCACCATTGAGGGCTGTACATCCTGTGTGGGGCCTATCCTCACCATGCGTGATGGGCAGAACTGTCAGACATCCCCCCCCCTGGTATGTATGTTGCATGGCTGTTTAACAGTGGCCAGGTGTGTGAACACCTGGGACTGCTGGCGTACTGTGTTGCGCCATGGGTAATGTTCCCAGGCTATGCATGGGTGGTTCATGTCACACAAAACGGTGCTGTTGTGAGAGCATGCCCACTCACCAGTGTCCTCAGGACATCTGTGAAGGTATCCTGTGTATGTGAGGGTTGTCTGTAGCATGCAACAAACTGTAGACCAGTCCTACACATGGTTAATTGTACCTACATATTCCCCGCAGCAACAACAACGTCTGTGGCATGACCGGGTTACTGTTGTGTGGCCGGAAACACAGGATGGTCCGCATTCCGCCACCCATGCCGTCGCACCATGTGTATGCATGTCTGATCTGTGCCGACTCTAAGTGTCTGAGCATGCCCAGTAGGCAGCTGTGTAGATAGACACACAGCACAGTGCACACCGCAGCCGTCTGCAGTAATACCCTGGGTGCATGCCTCTATCCCCACGCAACGGCCGCGTCTGTGGCATGGCCAGGTTTCTGTTGTGTGGCTGGACACACGACGGTCCACATTCGCCACCCATGCCGTCGCAACATGTGTATGCATGTCTGCCCTGTGCCGAGTCTAAGTGTCTGAGCATGCCCAGTATGCAGTGATGTACTGATCAGTAGTTACTTGTTATTCTGGACTGCAGCACTAACGTGTTAGTGTCTGGCGACCTTGGGATGGTAACAGACTGCGTGACTGCACTCTGTCGAACACCAGCGGGCGCATTGCCTTTGCAAATGATACCACTCACGTAGGGGTATGCCTCCTGACAGTGCTCTGCTCATTAAACTTCGGTAGCGTTCTGTAAATGCTTCATACTGTAGTGTGTTCATGTAGATAGGCGTAGGTTCGTCCCCCGTCCTTTCCGTGTGTGTGTGTGTGTGTGTGTCTCTGTGTGTGTGTGTGTGTTTCCAGCTGCGTCTGCGACTGCATATGCTTTTAGACGCTCCGCAACACATGCCTTGGCTATTGCCACCTATTGTCTTGCGGCTGACGTCAGCAGCCTACAAGTATGCCTGTGACAGCGCTCTGTTCAGCAAACTCGGTAGCGCGTTCTGTAAATGCTTCATACTGTAGTGAGTTCATGTAGATAGGCGTAGGTTCGACTCCCGTCCCTTCCGTGTGTGTGTGTGTGTGTGTGTCTCTGTGTGTGTGTGTGTTTCCAGCTGTCTCTGCGACTGCATATGCTTTTAGACGCTCCGCAACACATGCCTTGGCTATTGCCACCTATTGTCTTGCGGCTGACGTCAGCAGCCTACAAGTATGCCTGTGACAGCGCTCTGTTTAGTAAACTCGGTAGCGCGTTCTGTAAATGCTTCATACTGTAGTGAGTTCATGTAGATGGCGAGGTTCGACTCCGGCCCTTCCGTGTGTGTGTGTGTGTGTGTCTCTGTGTGTGTGTGTGTGTTTCCAGCTCGTCTGCGACTGCATATGCTTTTAGGCGCTCCATAACACATGCCTTGGCTATTGCCACCTATTGTCTTGCGGCTGACGTCAGCAGCCTACAAGTATGCCTGTGACAGCGCTCTGTTTAGCAAACTCGGTAGCGCGTTCTGTAAATGCTTCATACTGTAGTGAGTTCATGTAGATAGGCGAAGGTTCGACTCCCGGCCCTTCCGTGTGTGTGTGTGTGTGTGTCTCTGTGTGTGTGTGTGTGTTTCCAGCTGCGTCTGCGACTGCATATGCTTTTAGACGCTCCGCAACACATGCCTTGGCTATTGCCACCTATTGTCTTGCGGCTGACGTCAGCAGCCTACAAGTATGCCTGTGACAGCGCTCTGTTTAGTAAACTCGGTAGCGCGTTCTGTAAATGCTTCATACTGTAGTGAGTTCATGTAGATAGGCGTAGGTTCGACTCCCGGCCCTTCCGTGTGTGTGTGTGTGTGTCTCTGTGTGTGTGTGTGTGTTTCCAGCTGCGTCTGCGACTGCATATGCTTTTAGACGCTCCGCAACACATGCCTTGGCTATTGCCACCTATTGTCTTGCGGCTGACGTCAGCAGCCTACAAGTATGCCTGTGACAGCGCTCTGTTTAGTAAACTCTGTAGCGCGTTCTGTAAATGCTTCATACTGTAGTGAGTTCATGTAGATAGGCGTAGGTTCGACTCCCGGCCCTTCCGTGTGTGTGTGTGTGTGTGTGTCTCTGTGTGTGTGTGTGTGTTTCCAGCTGCGTCTGCGACTGCATATGCTTTTAGACGCTCCGCAACACATGCCTTGGCTATTGCCACCTATTGTCTTGCGGCTGACGTCAGCAGCCTACAAGTATGCCTGTGACAGCGCTCTGTTTAGTAAACTCGGTAGCGCGTTCTGTAAATGCTTCATACTGTAGTGAGTTCATGTAGATAGGCGTAGGTTCGACTCCCGGCCCTTCCGTGTGTGTGTGTGTTTCCAGCTGTCTCTGCGACTGATTATGCTTATAGGCGGCTCGCAACACATGCCTTGGCTATTGCCAACTATTGTCTTCGGGTGATGTCAGCAGCCTACAAGTATGCCTGTGACAGCGCTCTGTTTAGCAAACTTCGGTAGCGTTCTGTAAATGCTTCCTACTGTAGTGAGTTCATGTAGATAGGCGTAGGTTCGACTCCCGGCCCTTCCATGTGTGTGTGTGTGTTTCCAGCTGCCTCTGCGGATACACATACTATTATACGCTTCGCAACACATACCTTGCCTATTGCCAGCTATTGTTTTGCGGGTGATGTCACCAGCCTAGAAGTATGCCTCTGTCAGCGCTGTGCTCAGTAAACTCGGTAGTGCGTTCTGTAAATGCTTCATACTGTAGTGAGTTCATGTAGATAGGCGTAGGTTCGACTCCCGGCCCTTGCGTGTGTTTGTGTGTGTGTGTTTTTGCAGCTGCCTCTGCGGATGTACATGCTTTTAGACGCTTCGCAACACATACCTTGCCTACCAGCGGCCATTCCTGTACGGTTGTTGTCACCCACCTGTACATGTGCCTCTGCTGGTGGTGTGCTCGGTGGTCCACGTAGCGCATACCATACCATACCTGTGTTGTACGTTTGTGCGGTTGGGTATGTGGGGGTGTGGTCAATCACCATGCGTGCCACATGTGTGTGTGTGTCCATGCTCCCAGCTGCATGGGTTCATAGGGTATGGCTTTGAGGTTTACGCGGAACACCCATATCCTGGCGCCATCCTTGTGTTTGTGGATGGTGGGACGCAGATCGTGTACTGCTTGTGTGCTTCTTCTGGTCGGCGACCTCCGTAGCGTGTTCTCCACGTGTACCCTACTATGGTGTTGTGGGTTGCTGCTGTGTACATTACACTCACGGGCCTGTGCGATGTGCTCGTGTGTACCTCTTTCTTTGTATACCTTTGCCCCTATGTTGTGGTTGTACCGCTGCTCTCCCATGGACAGCCGTCTTCCCCATGTATCGCATATTTGCACGGCTGACACATATAACTGTGGTACTTTGCATATCCACACATTGTCCATGCACTGTCCGTATTCCAGAACACCTCATAGACATCGCTGGATTACATGGCAGACAGCTATCCTTGCTGTCCTTACACTTTACCCATACATGACATACACCTTGTGTGTACTTGCCTATTTATGGTGTGTGTATGTCTATGTGTGCTGTATGCATGGCCGTGTGTGTGTCCCACTATAGCCATGTGTGCAGCTGTCGCCACTATGGGTATCCTTGTGGCCCGCTGTCACATGTGCACGTCTGCACATACCTGTAGACTGTACTACCCCTGACGGCAGCGGCCTTAGATCAGCGGTGCCCTAGGCTGTGGGGCTACATGGCTGCGCCAGCACAACACATGGTGCACCCATCTTGATATACCTCGTGACACGCCTACTAGACAGGTGTCCCTACTAGGGCAGCGGCCTGGGCAGCCGCAGGATTGGCGTATGCCTACGGCGACTATGGGCACATCACAAGGCACATGTCTACAGTCGGTGTTTCGGCGTCTAGGGTATTACACCACAGGAGGGACCTCCACAGCTATGCTGAAGAATGCGTATGTAGATAGATTAGTAGGTGGAGGTTTGGCCACACACCAGGGCTGACCGATGGATAACTGTTGAGGCATCCTTTGTGAAGCAGGTGGGCGAACACGTAGCGGGAATGTAGTGTAGATGCAGATGTAGGGTTAACATACATTTGTCTACTCTGTCAGTTCTGTACCATTGTATTACAGTGATATGCTATGCATATCTTCCATATACATTGTTAGGTCTCTGATCGTTGTGGGGTCGGCATAGTACAATATCATGTAATCGTGTGTTCATAGGATGCCTTCTGAATTGTTGACATCGTGTGTGTCGTTAGCAGTGCGTCTGTGCTTTCTATGCTGTGGCTACATGTTCATTGTTCCCATAGAAAGTGTCAAATGGAAGTGTGCGTTTGGATACGTAAAGCGTGGATGCTCCCATGTTATGTGTATGCGTCTCACGGGGCCTACGGGTGATAAGCGCATACATGTCTAACCTTTGTATACCATGTGTGACCTGCCGTGCACGAAATGTTTCGTTGACTGTTCCATCTACCTATGTGTGACATGGTTTGTGGCCATAGGGTGCCAGCGGGTCTTTATTGTTGAGCATGTGTTTTCCATGGTCAATTGACATCAATCCTATTAATCCACTGAAGGATGTCTTTCATTGGTGGGAACGCCATGGTTCGACCATCGTATGTCTTTCCCAGCTGACGTTGATATTGTGCCATTGGTATGGTTCTACAGGTCACCCATCTGTTCTGCTGTATGGAAGCGTGCGATCCCCATTAATGTGCTGGCGGATTAAGTGCCGTATACTCCGGTATCTGCCCAGCGGTCTGGCTTTGTATGGGGAGTGTCTACTGTAGTCCCTATCTGTATTTCCTGGGTTATGCCTTGTAACAGCTGTGGGATTCCCCCAGGTTTGCAGCTATGGGTGCCATCTTGGCCCTACGTTTGTCCATCTATGGGAACTGCCTACTGGACACTAGTATAGGGCTGTACACATTACACAGCTGCATTCATCATTTTCCGCGGGATGATTGCCATTATTAGTGCGGAGTAACGCATATGCCATGCCCACGTCCCTCACACGGGGCGGGACAACGAATCATCTGCCAATCCACGCCGAGACCCATTTTTGCATACCCACGATCCCATGTCTGCAACACTCGACAGTACCCATTGCACATCCTTCATGTGTGCGGGAATGGGATGTGAACGCACGTCTATTGACACGACGAGCTGGGGAGTCCTATTCATATGTCCTGCATGTCATGGACACTTGTCATCACCCTTGTACACGCTTGTGGTGCCCATATCTACCTGTGCCGTAGTCACGGCTGTCACTTCTTCTGGTTCGCACGATAGCAGCCTGTCGCCAACACCTATGGACAAATATGTGGGTCCTACTATGGACACCGATGTGCATATGTAAAGTGTAGAACATGTTGGACCGTGTCCATTCGGCCAGTGGTTTTGACTGCCGCTGTATGTTCCCCAGTCGCGGATGTCTGTTTGCCTACCCATGTTATGTAGTGCTACGGAACCCGTGTCCTTCCACAATTAACCCATATGGTGTTACTGTAGTCCTGCAGGTTGGCAACTGCTTTATGTAAGCCTCAGAGGTCCCATTGTGAACTATCCGCCACTGTATTGCCATAATAACACAGCCGGTACATGTAGAACCCATTTATTCATGACAGGATGTTCTTTATGAGTGGGAACGCCATACTTTAAGCATGCTATGACCTTCCTAGTTGACGTTGTTGGAGTGCCATTAATATGTGTTCCACAGGCCGCCCGTATGTTCCGCGGAGTGGAAGCGGGTGATCCCCATAGACTTGCTAGCAGCTTGGTTGCTGTATACGCCGGGATTCGCACGGCTGGATGGATGTCTATGGAGTGTGTCTACTGTTGTTTCCAGCTGTATTTCCTGTGTTATGCCTTGCTACAGCTGTGTTATTTCACCAGGTTTGCTATTCTGGGTGCCATCTTGTCCGTACGTTTGTCCAGCCTTGGGAAATGCCTACTGGACACTGGTGTATGGCTGTACCCATTTCACACCTGCATGTTGCATTCTCCGGTGGATGATTGCCATTATTGGTGGGGGGTAAGCCATGTTCTGTACCCACATCCTCCCACGGGCGGACAATGGATCCTCTGCCAATCATCTCCGACACCCATTTCTGCATACCCAAGATGCCATGGCTGCAACCCTCGACAGTAGCCATTGCAAATCCTCCATGTGTGCGGGAATGGGATGTGGAACGACATGTGTGGACTCGACAATCTGTGGATGTCTGTGCATATGTCCCTCATTTCATGGACAGGTGTCATCAACCTTGAACACGCTGGCGGTGCATTTCTGCTGCTGTGCGTAGTCACGGCTGTAGTTCATCTGGCTCTCCTCGCAGAAGTAGAAATTTTTGGGTCTACAATGGACACAAATGTGCATATGTAAAATGTAGAACATGTTGGACTGTGTCCATCTGGCCAGTGGTTGTGACCGCTGCTGTATGTTCCCCAATCGCGGATGTGTGTTTGACTACACATATTATGTTGTGCTACGAAACCCGTGTCCTACTACGATTAACCCAAATGGTAATGATGTCATGCTGCAGGTTGGCAACTGCTTTAGGTAATCCTCAAAAGGCCCAGTAGGACGTATACGCCACTGTATTGTCAATATAACACAGCCGGAACATGTATACCCTATTTATTCATTTACGGATGTTCGTTATATGCGTGAACGCCAGTGTTGAAACATCCTATGACCTTCCTAGTTGAAGTTGTTTGTGTGCCATTAGTATATGTTCCACAGGTCGCCCATTTGTTCCGCAGTATGGGCGAGTGATCCTCATGTTGTTGATGGCAGATCCAGTGCCATGTACGCCGGTATTCGCACGGCAGTCTGTCTTTGTATGGGGAGTGTCTACTGTAGTCCCTATCTGTATTTCCTGTGTTATGCCTTACTGCAGCTGTGTAATTCCATCAGGTTTCCAGTTATAGGTGCCATCTCGGTCGTACACTTGTCCATCCATGGGAATTGCCTACTGGACACTGATATAGGGCTGTACAACACTCACACCTGCTTTTACCATTATCCGGTGGATGCTTTGCATCATTAGTGGGGAGTAAGGCACGTGCTATACCCGCATCCCTCCACGGGGCGTGACAACGGATTATCTGCCAAACAACATCGAGCCCCATATCTGCATACCCAGGATCCCATGGCTGCAACCCTCCACGGTACCCATTACACATCCGTCATGTGTGCGGGACTGGGATGTGGGCGCACTTCTATGGACACGACAATCTGGGGATTTCTGTTCATATGTCCTGCATTTCATGGACAGTTGTCCCCAACCTTAAACACGCTGGTGGTGCATATGTCTAGCTGTGCCGCAGTCAGGGCTGTCACTTCTTCTGCGTCGATGGCAGCTGGTCGATGCTGCGAATGGATCAATTTTGGAGTCCTACAATGGACACCGATGTGCATATGTAAAGTGTAGAACGTGTTGGACTGTCACCATCTGGCCAGTGGTTGTGACTGCTGCTGTATGTTCCCCAATCGTGGATGTCTGTTTGACTACCCATATTATGTATTACTTGGCCTGTCTATGTCCACGAGCGGTGGCGGAAATACAGCAAAACCACGACAATGGAGCCTAGTACCAGAACAGTCACAACTAAACAAAGGAAAAGGTACTAGTGGAAGAAAGCGGCTCCTTTTTTCTTTTTTAGCAGCTTTATTAACAAGAGTAACGAACCAAGCAGCAACACGTAGTTTCAGCAAAACACTCCAAACACATTAACGCTATGTCTCCACACCTGCGTTTTCGTTTGAATACACTTCCTCAGATGCACAATACTACAAGCTCTTCCCCTTCTGCTTAAATACTATTGCTGATTGAATAATTAATCCTAATAATACAATAAGTACTTAATTGCCATATTCTTCATATATTATACTATACATCACATTTACAAAGTGCCTTCATGTCTACCCTTGAAATCATGTTACAATTTATTACATTCCTGCTCACAACATTTTCTATAATTAATTATCAACTTTTATTCATGATATTCAAAACATTAAAATTTGACATTTTATATACAAAATCTAAACATATAAGATATACCCACAATAATATATACAAACATACAAGTAAAGAACATCCAATGCCCTCTGGTGTCTGGATGAACACATTACAACCACTGTTTTCACAGTTATGCCCAAACTTAATACACTTCAAAGTTTACCCAGGTTCAAATTCATTTCTTACAGATACCCTTTCCCATAATTATCCTGTCACTTCTTTTTACCTTTTTCCACAAAATAGTGCTGATTAATTATATATTTAATTATCTTTAATAATGTCTCAGTATCTTTAATCCTGTTATAAATTTTCCAACTCAGGCTTCGCTGCTCTTATTTTCAATACTGGGGCCAAAGATACATAATTATTCAACCCTGGTGGGTTATAAGCTTCCAAATGAAGTTGCCATAATAACTCTTTGTACTCAATTGTCTCCTCCCATTGTCCACCACGTATATCTTTGTTTACTACCTCTAACACAAAGAAGGTATAATCAGCTTCTTCACATTTTATTTTATGCTTGTACAGAGCATTACACATATCTTTTGTCTTCATCTCATAGTTATGCTCGTAGATTCTATCTCTTAGTCTTCTTTCAGACTTCCCACATAAAATGCCTCACATTTCTTACAAATACTTAGGTATATTATACCTTTTGTTTGACAATTAACATATTGCTTACTCTGCACTAATATGTCCCTACTTTTCACATAAATTTATATCTTTATTGCAAATATTCGGGCACTGGGAGCACCTCCCACATTTATATGTGCCTTTTCTCTCCTGGAAGTATTGTTTTCCTTAATTCTTCTTTCAAACAATTTTTCAAATTTCTCCCTTTTCTATATGTACATTTCAAGGGTTGTATAAACAGACTTCTTAAATCAGAGAATTCACCAAACTGTACCCATTCTTCCTCCACTATTCTTTGTATGACCTTAGCCTCCCCACTATAATCTGTTATAAAGTTATTTCTTAACTCAAAATTGTTTTTGTCGAGGTTGGTCACCTTCTCAAGGTCATCTTCCTGTCCTAAAGAAGGCCGATATTTGTCCACTCTTCCTTCCCTTACTTCCTTCTCAATTTCATCTATTAATTTCCTTGGGTAGCCTCTATCTAAAAACATCCCTCTTAGTTTCATACACTCTTCCTCATAATCACTGTCCCTAGAGGTCATCCAACTACCTCGAACATACTGCCCTTTTACTATTCCCTTTTTGTGGTGGTGGGGTGTGGAAATACAGCAAACCTTGGGTCCTGGTCATCTTCATAACAGACATTATTGCATATATATCAGGCCAAAACAGACAATGACACTAAAGATACACTCCACAGTCAAATGATACAGAGCTCTTTCACCCACTGACATGAGGCATCGTCGGAGTACAAAATACATTGGATAGTCGTCCCTTATACACTTCCTTCAGAGTCAGTTCTAAGTCACTTAATCAATAAACCTGCTCATAGTTAAGTAGACAGTGCTCCAGGTCTTGATGATAACGTGACATATACTGATCAGTGTTGCATACATTACTTAATGGAAACAATAATACACCAACGATGTGTTAATGTATCTACAATATTGGTAAATACAATCAGTATCCGGACACATAGTTGATAATTGTTGAGAGTGCACCTTAGGATGTAGTGTGTTGATCAGGTTATTGTATATCGATGTGTATATTAGTAGCATTACGATAACAAAGCATGGAATCAATAGGTACTATTTAAGCATATATTTCACAATTGTGAATGTAAACGTGTGGAGGAGACATCCGTAACCTTCTCTGGTTCCACTGGATCACACACGCACACGTACACTCGCATGTCCGGATTGTGTGTTACGCGCACGCGCACATGCATATCCGTATTCCGTTTATATATGTTTACAGTGTCTGTGTGGTTACGTGTTTTGCGTTACTTGTGACTATTCCGGTAACATATGTCTGATCCGGTTGACGGACGTGTGCAGAAAGCACTGACAGCTTTATATATGTAACGGTGTTTGCAGCATGGACGCTTTACGTACACGTGCACATCTATATGTTCTATAGTCATGATTCCAACGTGACTGCAGTCACGTTTGAGACTTACTGTGACCAGTGCACGTTAGCTGTTCGTTGTCATTAATATGCATACCCGTGGTACCTATGTACATTTGCATATCACCCCCCCCGCACACGACGTCACAGGCATCCATTCCCTGCTGAGAAAGGTGCGGTACTGCATGTTGAACATTCCTAATTCCCGGTCGCTCATGGCCCAGGATGCATATGTCGTCACCACAGGGCTGTTCAGATGACAGCTGCTTATATCCCATATGCATACAGGCCTTCGATTGTCAGGGTGTTGCTGTGGTGCTTTGGGTTTGGTCTTGTCCGCCCACAGTACGGGACCGCCCTGACCCTGTATGAATGTTAGATGAGTCACATGGGCACGTTTTGTCCGTGTCCATGGTACTATGTCACGGCCCCCCCCCCCAATTAGTCTTAACCGTGTGCGCCGAATGTCCGGTGTATCCGTTGTAGATCTCGTTATACTAATTGCACACGGTCTGATCGAAGTAACCTACTGCCATTACTAACCCTCGGTATGTATGGGCTGTGTCGCAATATTACAAGGGTTTGACATTGCGTGACGACGTTCACTGAGCCACAGACATGTCCGTTGCTTTTTTTGGCCCGGTTCCGCTGTGCTACACACATTTAACATGGCGTAACAGGTTGAACAGCTCAGACACGAGGACATCGGGTTGTCCGTCGTTGTCTATTATTGAATGTCTCTGTGGAGTTTGTTTCACAAAGCGACACATTGTCGGCATTGTTAACGGACATCTCGCGCAGTACGTCCGCACCGACGCGGGTGACGTATGTCTGCCTTTGGCCGGCGAACAGGCATTATGCTGTGCCATTCTGTCTGGGGATATATGGTTTCCTTCCTTACGTAGATGATGTGCCATACTAGCAATGACTCTAGCGATGACCCGCGTCTAGGTGTGGGTACTGCTGTATTACCCACGAGAAGAGTGGCCTTAGGGTAAGTGGTGACCTAGGCAGAGGTTGCCACCGACACGTCACCCGCTACCCCCCTCCTGGTCTACCTACACCACATAGAGTCTGGAAAGGTGCCCCGGGTATAGCAACACCCTAGACGGCTACCTACTTGGCCTATGCCTAAGGCCGGCTATGTGTGTGGTCCCTTGGGCATCGGACTCGGGAACGTGGCACGTCTGCCGTTGGTATGTCCAGCATTACCCACATCCGGCCCCAAGGCAGTTAACACAACATCCATGGGTCCACATGGTGTCCCAGCTGTGCACTCCGGGAACTCTATGGGGAATTTAACCCACACTTCGGACAGCTGTGTAATCCTAGCCTCACCTCAGGATACATACCTGAGTAGTAGCACAGGGCGACTGTAGTCACACTCCACATAGATGGTGCCTCCACTGACCCTGGGTATTACCATACCATTAGTTTGACAAGCCTTATCTGCAAAGCCATGGAGATGGATCATAATGGGACACATAGATGAGGACATAGGGGACCCGCATACTTTGGATACAACCCAGTTTAGCTTGGTCATAGTCAGATCATGCCCTTTACACGTGTTTCACTTTGTAGAATCAGTCACCAAGGCCATTGCTGAGGGTAAACCAGTCCATACAGCCTACCTCAACCCGGCAGAGGCCGTCGACACAATACCCCCCTCGGGTATACTTGATAAACCCGTCATCTTGAATGTAAGTCCATACATCGCCCTATGGGTTGCAAACGGGCTAGGTCACAGAACACACATGGCCATAGTTGCTGGCGCCATGTCATACTCACAGCCAGTCACAGGTGGTGTCCCATGGGGCTCAGTCCTGGGTCCACTATTTCCAGCATCTACGTTTCCAATGTACACGCACACACAGGGGGTTATGGGTGACAATGTTTGCATCGACTGCAAACCGGATGCCAAGGTCAGACACACATCTGACACAGATATCCTTCAGGAGTGCCTCACAGATGTGGATAAGTGGTACCAGAGACATGTCCTACAGCTAAATGCCAGGAAATGCATAGGCATACCCTTCGGGATGAACAAGGTTACCCAGAGCTACCATATAGGTGGCAGTCCACTGAACACGGAAGGGGTTACCAGTGATCTGGGGACACGTGTTGTTGTTAACCGTTCGTTAGACACACATGTTGCTAACATAGTTGGGTAGACCTTCCACATTGGCCACATCATCATGAAGGGATTCACATCTAGATCAGGGGAGGTCATTGTCCCCTTGTACTCATCACTCAATAGACCTATGATTGGGTACAATGCCCGTTCAGAATGTATCTGACCCAACACCTGCAGCACCTGGAAAGGCAACACCAGTCCTTCGCCAAACGGATGCAGGGTCTCAGGTATATGTGTTATACTGACCGACTGAAAGTATTCCAGCTGTATACAGTTGCATACCAGTTGCCCAGAGGTGACCCGTGCCTGGCATGCACTCGTCGAACCCAGATCTGATGACTATGCTTCACGTAAATAAGGTAGATCCTCAGAACCACAAGGGCAGCTGGCGTACACCTTGACACTGTCATTAATCGAGCGTGTTGTTGGGACGGATTCATCACCCGGACACTCACTATGCTGTGGAGCGACATCCCAGTACATGTAAGGCAAGCACCTCGCTGGCCTTCTGTTAGTATTTACACATGGATGTCTGCATTGATTTATTTCTGTAACCTTGTAAATGAATGTTACATTAGCACATTGTGAATCTTTACATTTCGTTGGTCTATTTTACAGTACTCATATTCATACGGTTTATGTGTATATATTATGGTTCATTCATATTACTAGGTGTCTGCAGTTCTGTTAATATATTGGCACAATCCGTAGGACATATACATGTAGCTTACACAGTCAGAGATTTGGAAAACATTTTATGTTGGTTCATGTTTCATATATGTACATATTTTTCCATTTTCCGGTGAATACTGTACCTTTCGGAGCAATGTCTGTTGTCCTCACTGTGTGGGATGTGTAACCCAAGTAAGGTTTGTTCGCTTGTCTGCCTTTCAGGCATGTAATTAGTACCTAGCACATCTAATGTACCAACCAATTAATGCTTGTAAATTTAGTAGGTTGAACTACATTGTATGTAGTCTGAATAAGTCTGCTTATGAAGCAGGCGAAGTGCTCCAAGACACTATGGTGACTGCCTTTAATTCTTGGTGTGCTCTGGTTGGTCACTGACGGTCCCTACAGTACCTCGTCTTTGCTTTGGACTTCATCGGCTGGTTGTCTGTGTTTCTTGTATGGAGAATGTCAACTGTAGTCCCTATGTGTATGAGTTGTGTAATGCTTTACTACGGCAGTGTAATTCCACGGGTTTGCATTTATGTGTGCCATCTTAGTCATCGCTTGTCCATCCATGTGAATTGCCTACTATACACTGGTATGGGGCTGTACACATTTCACACCTGCATTTTGCATTCCCGGAGTATGGTGTGCATTATTAGTGGAGAGTGGCATGTGCTACGCACACGTCCCTCCCACGCGGCGGGACAAAGGATTGCCTTTGAAACAACACCGAGGCCTGATTCTACATACCCAGACTCCCTTGACTGCAACAGTGGACAGTACCCATTACACATCCTTCATGTGTGCTGCAGTGTGATGTGGGCGCAGCTGTATGGACCCGATACCCTGGGTATTTCTGTGCATGTGTGCTGTAGTTCATGGACAGCTATCATCAACATTGAACACGCTTGCGTGCCTATGTGTACCTGTGACGTGGTGACGACAATTAGATCACATGAGTAATGCAGGAAGCTAGCAGGCATGCTCTGAACAGAATTTTTGGGTCCTACAATGGACACCGATGTGCATTTGTCAAGTTAGATGTTGCTGGACTGTGTCCACCTGCCCAGTGCTTTTCACTGCTGGTGTATGTTCCCCAATCGCGGATGTCTGTTTGACTACCCATTCCACATGGTGCTACATAACCGGCTGCGTTAGTACTGTGAACAAATGACATACATCCAAAGATGGTGGTTACCAACTGCTTCATATAAACCTCAGACATCCCAATGGGACATATCCGTCACTATATTTCCAATATAACACCACCAGAACATGTTGCTTACCTATGCATTCATGTAACCATGTTGTCTTCGTAGGTGGGAATGCCATAGTTTACACATCCCACGTGAGGTTGTGTGTGTGCCATTAGTATGTGTTCCACAGGTCGCACATCTGTTCCGCTGTATGGTAGCGGGTGCTCCTCAGTCTGTTGCTGGCAGATTGAGTGCTGTGTACGCCGGTGTTGGCACGAGAGTCCGGCTCTGTATGTGGAATGTCAACTGTGGTCCCTATGTGTATTTCCTGTGTCATGCCTTACCGCGGCTATGTCATTTCCCGGGTTTGCAGTTGTGGGTGCCATCCTGGCCATACGGGTGTCCATCCATGACAATTGCCTACTGGACACTAGTATAGGGCTGTACACATTCCACACCTACATTTAGCATTCTCGGGAGTATGTTTTGCATTATTAGCGGGGAGTAAGGCAGGTGCTACGCACATCCCTCCCACAGGGCGGGAGGAAGGATTGCCTGCGAAACAACACCGAGCACAGAGTCTACATACCCAGAATCCCTTGACCGCGACAATTGACAGTACCCATTACACATCCGTCCTCTGTGCGGAAGTGTGATGTGGATGCAGTGCTATGGACCCGGTACCCTGTGTAATTCTGTGCATCTGTGCTGCATTACATGGACAGCTATCAGCAACATTAAACACGTTTGCGGTGCATATGTGTACCTGTGTCGTCAATGAGTTCACTTAAGTGTTGAAAGAATGCGGCATTCCTGTCTTTAGACAAATTTTTGGGTCCTACATTGGACACCACTGTGCATATGTAAAGTGTAGAGCTTGTCGGACTGTGTCCTTGTGAGAAGTGGGTTTCACTGAGACTGTGTGTTCAGGAATCGCGGATGTCTGTTGGACTACCCATTCCACATGGTGCTACATAACCAGGTGATGTAGTACTGTGGACAAATTACATACATCCAACGATGCTGGTTAGCAAATACTCAATTTAAACCGCAGGCGTCCCACTGGGACATATCCGTCACTGTATTTCCACTATAACACCACCAGAACATGTTGCTTACCTATGCATTCATTTAACCATGTTGTCTTCATAGGTGGGAAAGCCATAGTTTACATATCCTACTTGACGTTGTGTGTGTGCCATTAGTATGTGTTCCACAGGTCGCACATCTGTTACGCTATGCGGTAGCGGGTGCTCCTCAGTCTGTTGCTGGCAGATTGAGTTTTGTGTTCCTCGGTTTTGGCACGACGGTCCTGCTTTGTATGTGTAATGTCAACTGTAGTCCCTATGTGTATTTCCTGTGTTATGCCTTCCGCTATGTCATTTACCCGTGTCTGCAGTTGTGGGTGCCATTCTGGCCATACGGGTGTCCATCCATGACAATTGCCTACTGGACACTACTATAGGGCTGTACACATTCCACACCTACATTTAGCATTCTCCGGAGTATGGTTTGCATTATTAGCGGAGAGTAAGGCAGGTGCTACGAAATCCATCCCACAGGGCGGGTGAATGATTGCCTGCGAAACAACACCGAGCACAGAGTCTTCATACCCAGAATCCCTTGACCGCAACAATTGCCAGTACCCATTACACATCCGTCATGTGCGGAAGTGTGATGTGGATGCAGTTCTATGGACCGGTACCCTGGGTTTTTCTGTGCATCTGTGCTGCATTACATGGAGAGCTATCAGCAACATTAAACACGCTTGCGGTGCATATGTGTACCTGTGACTACAATGAGTTCCGTTAGGTGATTAAAGAAGGCGGAAGAGCTGTCTTTAGACAAATTTTTGGGTCCTACAATGGACACCGCTGTGCATATGTAAAGTGTAGAGCTTGACGGACTGTGTCCTTGTGAGCAGTGGGTTTCACTGATGCTGTGTGTTCAGCAATTGTGTATGTGTGCTTGACTACCCATACTGTGTTGTGCTACAGGAAACATGTCTTCCGACACCAGAAACCAATGCTATACATCCATTGTTGCAGGTTAACAACCACTTTCATACCATACCCAGAGGTCACGATTGGGAGGTATTGCCACTTTATTATCGGAACAACACCCCCAGACTGTGTACATCATGGGAACTTTAGGCCAGTCTTACCGGCCATTTCCAATTGTAATTGGCAGACACATGTCAATACATGTATGATAACACATATTGTCATGCAGAAGTTGATCTATGTTATTTGGACATTGGCTTCTGCTTTTGGCATCCGTTGCTGTGAGTGTTGCCAGTTAACATACACATTGCTTGCTCAGAGGCAGACTACACACTACTGCGCAGTACTGTGGTCTCCTTTAAGGACCCTGAGCCAGTGGTCAATGGTACAGCAGCCACTGCATCAATCACATTTGCCATCTACCAGTACCTACAGGACTGCATGTACCAGGCATTCACTTACCCAACTGTGGTTCATTGTACCAATGCCAAGCGTCCAGTGTGGTGTACCCCAGCCATACACATGATGTACAACACGAGGAGGTGGCTACTACAGGGTGGAGCAGACACCTTGTGAGGTGTGACACCCTTGGTCATCATATGTGTAGAGTTACACAATGTCATGGGATTGTCCAGGGCACATTCCACGGATATACCTACATGGACCTGGCTGACAATCATACCACCTTCAGTTGCTATACTCGACACCTGTGAGGTCACTACCACATATGCTCTGACTGGGTTCACATAGAGGTGGGGTTTACTCAACATACACACATTGCCGACATACAGGCTGACAGGTCCAGTGAGGACATCTCCACACCCTCCACCACACATGTGGAGATGTCTGTACCAGCGGTTTGTGGTCACCAAATGTTCTGTGACACACAGGTGGGACATGCTCTCTCCAGGGTAGTGTGAATAGCATCCATGAGACCAGATGGTGAGCCCGCTGTGTACTCCACTATCTCATTTGAGATTAGGACCCACAGTTAGGACAGCTATTTCTTTATAGCCTCACCTCAGGTAGGGTGCCCAGGTTGTATCGCATGACAACTGTATTCCCACATCACAGGGCCAATGCCTCCACTGAGGCTGGTTATTACTGTCCCAGTACCCTGAGGAGACCTATCTGCATAGACATGGGGTGGGATCATACTGCGGTTCGTACATGACTGCATAGGGGACATACATACTGCATCCCACACGGTTTCTCTTGTTCAGGGCGGTTCATGCCTTTAAGACATGGTTGACATTTTCGACGGTCACCCAGCCCATTGCTGGGGTGTTGCAGTCCATACAGCCTACCTCGTCCTGGCAAAGGGCTTCATAACATTACCCCCTCAGGTAACGTTAATGAAACCATTGGCTGGGATGTGAACATGTACATCACAGAATGTGTTGTAAACTGTCTATGTGACACAACCCACATGGTCATAGTTGCTGGCTGCATGTCAGACCAACTGCCTGTCACAGGTGGTGTCCCATGGTGCCATTCCGTGGGTGCACCCTGTCATACATCTACATTTCCACGGTACAGGCACACACGGCGGTGTTATGGGTAACATTGTTTGTAGATGCTTGCAGAACAGATGCCATACTGGGACGGACATCTGACACAGATATCCTTCAGGGGCCTCCGGATATGCATATCTGCTGTCAGGGACATGTCCCACAGCTGACTGGTACATAATGCAAAGTCATACCTGTCGAGGGTAGTAGGTCACCCCTGTACAGCGTATAGGTGGCTGTCCACACAGCACAGGGGTGACTACCAGGGATCAGGGGACAGGGTTTGTCGGTCGCCTTTCATTCAACACACACATTGCTATCGTGGTTCTGTGGGACTTCTACATTGACCACCTGTATGTGCAGGGAGTCACATCTGACTTCACAGCCCGACACGCATACACGGTCACTATATAGCATAGAACTTCACTTATTTGCCTAAGTATGAGCTTATTGTTGTGGCAGTTTGGTAGCTTATTCTGTTTCTTGGGACATTTAGGTATTTCAGTTACGGAGATAACCGATTCAGGCTACAATTACATTAAATACGGAAATCATTATGACCTACACTCTTAGCACACTTCCGCTTTTAATGCTTTATTTGAACACGTATGCCAATACAGGGACTGCCCTCGCAAAGTGGGACGGTTGGTGACCTTAGTCGCTACTCCTGTGTCGGTGCGGCGTGCTGACATGCTGCTATACACCTTCTCTGACTATGCACACTCACAGTACATTGCTGTACGGACACGGTATTACGCGTATCCTTTGTTCCTTGGACAGGTACATTTCGGCCGTGGGTTTTATTTGCTTCTCTGTTTAGTTGGGACGGGTACTTTGTTGCATACTCTGCGGACATTTCATTCTGCACGGGCCATGGCTGCAGCCATTTCTATTCTGGGCGGACTATGGCAGACAGCACGTTAGGTTGCTCTTCGCCTGCCTGCTTAAACACGCCTACTGACGCATCCTACTTGGGCTCGCCACGTACACTACGCACATGCCTGTGGTTACGGTGCACTCTCATTAATATGCATATGGCGCTACTGCGCGGGCTATGCAATGCAGGCCCGGCGCAAGCCTTACGCCGCCTTGCGCCGAGCTTCATGAATCCCGGGGGAGGTGTGTCATATTGCATTTGATAATAAAGGAGAGGATGAGTGGATTTCCTTACAATAGGGATGTGCCCCCCCCCTACTCTGGTATCTTTCCTGACTACCTTTAAAAAGGGTTGAGATGGACGACCACTGATTGATATTTGGGTAGAGGGGTCACTGTGGAAAAATGTCTTAATAGACACAGGAGCAGCAGTATCTGTCACAAACAGACAGTTACCAGTAAATCCTATAAAAAAGGTTTGCATTTCAGCATTTAATGGCACAGGATGCTATGCAGTGAGTAGCCAAAATGTGGACATAAAGTTTAGTCAAGAGGGACAAATATGGAAGGGTGCATTTTTAATGCATCCATCTTGCACAAATACCATTATTGAAATTCTGTGGATGGGAGATAAACAACAAAGAGAGGAAGAGCAAAATACAGGTTGCTATGCAATCTCTCTACCTGACAAACCTGAAAACCCTACAGGCTATATAAATACAGACAGTGAAGATGTATGGAAGCATTTACAACAGCAATTCCCAAATCTATGGTCCAAGGGTCCCAGTGATTGTGGGAAACTAGAAAGCCCAGTAGGAATAGGAAGTGATCAGGACTATATACCACCTTTTCAAAAACAATATCCTATTCCTAGGGAAGCAGAAGAACATATGGAAAAATGTATTGCAGAATGGGAAAGAGAAGGGATTATACAAAAAGGCAACAGTCCTACAAATTCACCAATCTGGCCAGTTAAGGAAAAAGATGGTAGTTATCGTCTTGTTATTGATTTACGAAAGGTTAATCAATATACCACTCCTAGAGCACACTTGATTCCAGGAGTCCCAGAGTTGGCTGCACATATTAAGCCACAAAGTAAATGGTTTACAGTAATAGATTTAGCAAATGGCTTTTTTGCAGTGCCACTCAGGAAAAAGATTGGCCAATATTTGCCTTTACATTTAAAACCAGCAATATGTTATGACAAGGTTACCACAAGGGTTTCAAAACAGTCCAGTTATTTTTCATCAGACAGTAGGATCCATTCTACAACATTTGGAAAAGGATGATTCAGTAATACATTACATTGATGATATTTTAATTCAGTCAGAAACAGTAGAGGAGCATGTACGGCTTCTTAAGAGAGTTTTCATACTCTACAGCAAGCAGGGTTTAAGGTTAAATGTGAAAAATTCAG
Organism: Protopterus annectens; assembly: GCF_019279795.1. Classification (NCBI taxonomy): domain Eukaryota; kingdom Metazoa; phylum Chordata; order Ceratodontiformes; family Protopteridae; genus Protopterus; species Protopterus annectens. Next base: position 844,580,444 of record NC_056745.1, read on the forward strand.
TTTATGACACAAAAAGTTAAGTTTCTAGGTATTATTATAAAACCAACAGGAAGATCTCCTTGCCCTGTACGTGTACAAGGCATTTTACAAATGGAAAAGCCACTGACTATAGCAGACTTACATAAATTCATGGGAATCATGAATTACAATAGGCAATTTATAGAGGATTATGCAGCCGTGGCTGCTCCCCTATACAAAATGTTACATGAACAAAAGAACTCCACCTTTTTAGAGTGGGGATCTCATGAAGAGGAGGCATTTTCACAGATAAAAATAAAACTAGCACAAGCTACAGAACTAATAGCGCCCACTCCAAGGTTACCATTTGTGTTACAAGCAGCAGCAGGAAAAAAAAAACACTGTCTGTGGTACTACTACAGGAATGGCCACATGGTAGTGACAACAGAATGGAAAAAACATTACGCCCAGTCACTGTCTTTAGCAGAAAGATGACTCCAGTGGAATTGGGCTACCATCCATGTATACAGCAGTTATTAGCCATTTACTGGGGTATTAAACAAACTGAATATTTGACCGTATTTTCCAGCATTATAGTACAAACACCACATCAAACTGTAAAAGCTTTGATAGACAGTTTTGACATGAATAAAATTACAGATGGTATTAGTCAGGCAGACTTTGCAAAATGGATGGCACTTTTTGGAATGAAAACTGTTACTATACAGACAGGGGATAAATACCATTTGTCAAACCATATGGGATATGAAGGAAAACAGCATAACTGTTTAGAAAAGATAATGTCACCTGAGGTGCAATTTTTAGCATCTGATTTTGATCACTTTAAGCCATCCATCTTTGTGGATGGAGCACGATATTGGGACCAAGGCAGATACTGGACAGGATTTGCCATAGTTCCAGAGAATCCACAACTGGGTTCTCCTGAACTAATCAAGTTACCAGGGCATATGTCAGCTCAAAGAGCTGAACTGGAGGCAGTATTGTATGTGCTAAAGTATTACAATCCTATTAACATTTTTTCAGATAGTGCTTATGTAGTAAATTCTTTAAGACTACATATGGAAACCTGGGTAAGACAAGGATTTGTGGATAGTGTAGGTAAACCATTATGGCATGCTCAAAAAACCCAACACCCAATTGGGGCAAAATCTTTTGGGGTTTCCCCTGTGGGGGGCCCCCCCCTTCCTAACATTGGGGGACCACCCTTGTATGGGGCAAAGGGGGGGGGTCACATCTGACTTCACAGCCCGACACGTACACACGGTCACTATATAGCATAGAACTTCACTTATTTGCCTAAGTATGAGCTTATTGTTGTGGCAGTTTGGTAGCTTATTCTGTTTCTTGGGACATTTAGGTATTTCAGTTACGGAGATAACCGATTCAGGCTACAATTACATTAAATACGCGAAATCATTATGACCTACACTCTTCGCACACTTGTGGTTTTTAATGCTTTATTTCGGAACACGTATGCCAATACAGGGACTGCCCCCGCAAAGTGGGACGGTTGGTGACCTTAGTCGCTACTCCTGTGTCGGTGCGGCGTGCTGACATGCTGCTATACACCTTCTCTGACTATGCACACTCACAGTACATTGCTGTACGGACACGGTATTACGCGTATCCTTTGTTCCTTGGACAGGTACATTTCGGGCTGCGTGGGTTTTATTTGCTTCTCTGTTTAGTTGGGACGGGTACTTTGTTGCATACTCTGCGGACATTTCATTCTGCACGGGCCATGGCTGCAGCCATTTCTATTCTGGGCGGACTATGGCAGACAGCACGTTAGGTTGCTCTTCGCCTGCCTGCTTAAACACGCCTACTGACGCATCCTACTTGGGCTCGCTCACGTACACTACGCACATGCCTGTGGTTACGGTGCACTCTCATTAATATGCATATGGCGCTACTGCGCCGGCTATGCAATGCACCGCCGGCGCAAGCCTTACGCCGGCCTTGCGCCGAGCTTCATGAATCCCGGGGGAGGTGTGTCATATTGCATTTGATAATAAAGGAGAGGATGAGTGGATTTCCTTACAATAGGGATGTGCCCCCCCTACTCTGGTATCTTTCCTGACTACCTTTAAAAAGGGTTGAGATGGACGACCACTGATTGATATTTGGGTAGAGGGGTCACTGTGGAAAAATGTCTTAATAGACACAGGAGCAGCAGTATCTGTCACAAACAGACAGTTACCAGTAAATCCTATAAAAAAGGTTTGCATTTCAGCATTTAATGGCACAGGATGCTATGCAGTGAGTAGCCAAAATGTGGACATAAAGTTTAGTCAAGAGGGACAAATATGGAAGGGTGCATTTTTAATGCATCCATCTTGCACAAATACCATTATTGAAATTCTGTGGATGGGAGATAAACAACAAAGAGAGGAAGAGCAAAATACAGGTTGCTATGCAATCTCTCTACCTGACAAACCTGAAAACCCTACAGGCTATATAAATACAGACAGTGAAGATGTATGGAAGCATTTACAACAGCAATTCCCAAATCTATGGTCCAAGGGTCCCAGTGATTGTGGGAAACTAGAAAGCCCAGTAGGAATAGGAAGTGATCAGGACTATATACCACCTTTTCAAAAACAATATCCTATTCCTAGGGAAGCAGAAGAACATATGGAAAAATGTATTGCAGAATGGGAAAGAGAAGGGATTATACAAAAAGGCAACAGTCCTACAAATTCACCAATCTGGCCAGTTAAGGAAAAAGATGGTAGTTATCGTCTTGTTATTGATTTACGAAAGGTTAATCAATATACCACTCCTAGAGCACACTTGATTCCAGGAGTCCCAGAGTTGGCTGCACATATTAAGCCACAAAGTAAATGGTTTACAGTAATAGATTTAGCAAATGGCGTTTTTGCAGTGCCACTCAGGAAAAAAGATTGGCCAATATTTGCCTTTACATTTAAAAACCAGCAATATGTTATGACAAGGTTACCACAAGGGTTTCAAAACAGTCCAGTTATTTTTCATCAGACAGTAGGATCCATTCTACAACATTTGGAAAAGGATGATTCAGTAATACATTACATTGATGATATTTTAATTCAGTCAGAAACAGTAGAGGAGCATGTACGGCTTCTTAAGAGAGTTTTTCATACTCTACAGCAAGCAGGGTTTAAGGTTAAATGTGAAAAAATTCAGTTTATGACACAAAAAGTTAAGTTTCTAGGTATTATTATAAAACCAACAGGAAGATCTCCTTGCCCTGTACGTGTACAAGGCATTTTACAAATGGAAAAGCCACTGACTATAGCAGACTTACATAAATTCATGGGAATCATGAATTACAATAGGGAATTTATAGAGGATTATGCAGCCGTGGCTGCTCCCCTATACAAAATGTTACATGAACAAAAGAACTCCACCTTTTTAGAGTGGGGATCTCATGAAGAGGAGGCATTTTCACAGATAAAAATAAAACTAGCACAAGCTACAGAACTAATAGCGCCCACTCCAAGGTTACCATTTGTGTTACAAGCAGCAGCAGGAAAAAAAAACACTGTCTGTGGTACTACTACAGGAATGGCCACATGGTAGTGACAACAGAATGGAAAAAACATTACGCCCAGTCACTTTCTTTAGCAGAAAGATGACTCCAGTGGAATTGGGCTACCATCCATGTATACAGCAGTTATTAGCCATTTACTGGGGTATTAAACAAACTGAATATTTGACCGTATTTTCCAGCATTATAGTACAAACACCACATCAAACTGTAAAAGCTTTGATAGACAGTTTTGACATGAATAAAATTACAGATGGTATTAGTCAGGCAGACTTTGCAAAATGGATGGCACTTTTTGGAATGAAAACTGTTACTATACAGACAGGGATAAATACCATTTGTCAAACCATATGGGATATGAAGGAAAACAGCATAACTGTTTAGAAAAGATAATGTCACCTGAGGTGCAATTTTTAGCATCTGATTTTGATCACTTTAAGCCATCCATCTTTGTGGATGGAGCACGATATTGGGACCAAGGCAGATACTGGACAGGATTTGCCATAGTTCCAGAGAATCCACAACTGGGTTCTCCTGAACTAATCAAGTTACCAGGGCATATGTCAGCTCAAAGAGCTGAACTGGAGGCAGTATTGTATGTGCTAAAGTATTACAATCCTATTAACATTTTTTCAGATAGTGCTTATGTAGTAAATTCTTTAAGACTACATATGGAAACCTGGGTAAGACAAGGATTTGTGGATAGTGTAGGTAAACCATTATGGCATGCTGAAGTATTAAAAGACATATAAAGTTATAACAATGTCAAAACAACAAGGACAGTATAGCATCTTAAAAGTAAAAGCACATCAAAAGCCAACCAGTGAAACTTACAGATTAAATGTGTTAGCTGATACCTTGGCCAAACAAGCAGCACAAAATGGAAAAGAACTTCCAGAATATGAGTATGCCAATGTAGAAGTTAGTGTCTTAAAAGAGCTAGATAAAGAGTCAATAGAGAAAGACCTTGTAAATATACAAAAACAACAGGGCTTAAAAGAAGAAACCGATCAGTGCAGATTGGCAGGTATACCACCAAAGGAGTACTATGCATACACGACCTCCAAAGGGTTACAGTTGCCATATGTACCATTTCAGTTTGCACGCCAGTTGGTCAAGTTAAATCACCAAATACTGGACCATATAGGAACTGATAAGTTATGGGCAGTTGTAAAAAAAGTATTGGAACCCAAATTTAAAAAAGGTCTGCAAACTGATTATAGAAGAATGTTTAATCTGTCTGCAGCTAAATGCTAAAAGCAAAAGGCCTCAGTTACATCGAGTACAGCCAGCGGATGGGCCATGGTATGCAGTTCAAATAGATTATGCAGGTCTATTACCAACAACAAAGGGAGGTTACAGATATCTACTAGTAGTAGTGGACGTCTTTTCAAAACGGGTAGAAGCGATTCCTACCAAAACCATGACAGCAAAGGCAACAGCAGAAGCCTTATGGAAAAATATTTTCTGTCATTGGGGATGGCCACGGGTCATAGAGTCAGACAATGGCCCACAGTTTGTTAGTGATCTCATTAAACAAATGTGTAATTTGTTAGGCATACAGCAAAGGTTTCATGTACCATACCATCCACAATCTAATGGCATTGTAGAACGTATGAATCGGACGTTAAAAGAACGTCTAAAAAGGCATGCTTGGAAAAGGGCAATACATGGGTACATCATCTGCCTGGTATTTTAATGGGTATTCGAGCAACACCAAACAGCAAAACAGGTATTTCCCCATATGAAATAATGACAGGCCGCAAAATGCCCATACAATTACCATTTGATCCAGATTTACCTAATGGTAGGCCCATGCTAGAAATTAGCAAACATCAGGAATGGCTAAAACAACTTACTAGTATATGTGACTATAATGCAAGGGAGCAAGCATTCCATCTATGGAAAAAGGTGTCAATAATACCAGCTGAAGAAAACCTTCCCTGTGGAACCAAAGTATTGGTAAAAACATTCCAAATAGAAGGACCATGGGCTAGCAATTGACAAGGCCCTTTTGAATTAGTGGAACAAATTGGACCATTAGTGTACAAAATCAAAGGAAAAAAGAAAAACAGAACAATGTTGGTACATAAAGATCAACTAAGAATGATAAAAAATAGTGAACAATGTAAATCTGATTAAATATATTCTTCTGTAGGTTTCCAACAGAGAAAACCCTAATGAAATTGACATGGTTTAAAGTGCATCCTTTTGGAAATCCAGTTTCAGATGACCAAAGGCAAAATAATTCAACAATGGAATTTCTATTTAAAGGATGTTTTTTTAAATTGATAATAGCTATCATACTAACTATTATTGTACTGCTTAGTATTAAATTATACTTACAACCTGTTAATCAAACTGTAAAGTTACATAAGAGAGAGAGTAAAGAAATGTGGAAAAATGAACAAGATTGGTCACCATCTTTTAACACTTTTTTAGCAAGACAATGTTGGTATGCAAAAAGCATGAATGCTTCTAATTGTTGGGTATGTAGTTTAATACCAAAAATAACAGGGGTAATGCCTCTAATACCTATTCCACTAAATTCTCTTAGTAGTTGGAGAGTATTAATAAATGAAACAGGAGATCAAGTTATAAATGTACAATTACGTAAAGCAAGAGTACAGTTATCTGATATAGTGCAGGGGATCACATGTTTTCAACAAAATAGAACTGTTCCAGTGGGTAATAGCAATTGTATTCAAACAATTGAAATGATAAATTTTCACAACCACATACCAGTACGTGGAGTATTTTCTCATGGTTTTCCTATTTTAATACCAATTAAGGGTCCGTTAATATTAAGTGACACAGCAGTATTTCATTTTTCACAAAATGACAAAAATGACTGTAAAACTAATATTACATGTCGGAGAAGTAAAACAGATAAAAACTTTACAGTTGTACATGATAAAACTCCTACTATGGGGCAAGTAAATGGCAGTCTGGTAAATAGCAGTGTTGCTGTATCAGATGGGTTATATTACATCTGTGGTAAATATGCTTATAAATGGCTACCAAAGGGATGGGATGGCACCTGTTATATAGGATTAGTGGTACCAGCAATGCATCATGTAAAAGAGTTACCAAAAGGAAACATTAGAAATACAAACAAGAAAAGGGATATATTACCTGTAATTGAAAGTCCAGAAAATCCAGTAGACACCTTAGATACATCACGTATATATCATCAAAATCTTGATTATATTAAATTAAAAGATATGGATTTAGGAGATGATGTAATCTCTGGAGCAGGTATTTTCCGTTGGTACGGGGCTGCAAAAGCCATCTGGGAACTGAGAAAACTATCTAAACTAGTTGAGGTATTGGCAAATGCCACTTTCAATGCAGTCCTTGACATTACTGTCGAAATGACAGCAATACGAACTATGGTTTTGCAAAATCGAATAGCATTAGATTACATATTAGCATCACAAGGGGGTACATGTGCTTTAATAGGAGAACAATGTTATACATTTATTCCAGACAAAACAAAATATGTAAAAGCACATTTAGAAGTGATTGCACAAGTGTCTCAACATACTAGAAAAAACTGGAATGATGACTGGAGTGAATGGTTTAGTAATCTATTTACAGGATGGACAGGAAAAATCACTGTATTTTTAATTTCTTATTGTAATGCTTGGTTGCATATTATTTACATGTATTAAAGTCTGCTTAGCAAAAGCTAGTCATGTTACTGTTGTTAATTGTCATAATGAAAAAGTATTACCAAATAATGCTGAATTTATTTCTCTAGTTTAAAATAAAAAGACGGAATTGTTAGAGTGTGCTCAACAATATACTAAGGTTGAAAGTAACTTTGCTGCAATTATGCAACATAAATAAGGTATAAGATAAAGCTTGCTTAAATGTAGAAATAGAGTTTAGTAATATGTAATCAGCATCCATACTAAATTACCATGGCTTGGAAAAGGAATCTGCTGAATGGACATTTTTCCCTTACAGACTTAAAAACAGGATGTATGCAAGAGCAAAAATGTAAAATATGCTTTTAAAGAATGGACAATAACACTGCGACAATGTGTTTCCTCAAAAATATGTTTTTCTGCATGGAAAACAGGACATGACACAAGAACAGATGTTTTTATACAAAGATCCAAATAAAATACAGGATGTTCACACTGTCAGAAAAGCTGATCTCTTACAATGTGTTTCCTCAAAAATATGTTTTTCTGCATGGAAAACAGGATATGCTTATCAGCATTGGCACAAGAACAGATGCTCTTATACAAAGATCCAAATAGAATACAGGACAATGTGTTTCCTCAAAAACATGTTTTTCTGCATGGACAACAGAACACTGTTACAGGATGTTCACACTGTCAGAAAATATGGTCTCTTACAAGACATTGTTAAACAAGGAAGCTTAGTATTGTTTCTACAGGATGAGCAATTCTCCAAAATAGAATATCAAGAGGAAATGTATATGTTTATGCATGACTAAAACTGTATATAAAGAGCTGTATAAATCCAGTTATGTTAGAGGTATGGTAGGGACTCATTTGTCCTAAGGTAAATGTTATATCTCTCACATCATCTGTACTATATGAGAAGTAAAGTTGGAACAGTACTTTAAGCTGCAACGTTGTTCCGTTTGGTTTATTATAAAAAGTTATTTGTTACTGCTCTCTAAAGTTGATGCTGCAAAGTATATTCTCTCATCAGTGTATATTCTGCAAGTTTCTGTATGCAACAGACTGTGAATGCAAATATAACCAGACTTTGAATTTTAGCAGAATCCAGCCAGCAAGACTGAGTGTCTTAAGAACACTTCAAATCCATCACACCAAGCAGTAAGCAGCTCCATGTAATTTTTTCATGATTCATGTAAAAATTCAAGCCATAATGTTATTTTCATTCTCCCAAATACTAGCATCCTGAGTAGGCATACCTCATCCTTCAACTCAGAAATGCATGCTTTTTCAATATGTGTTTCTATTTGCATTAGGTAATTAGAATATCTGTTTTTCTCTGTGTGGGTTAAGTACCCAGAAGCAGCATTATTTAGATTGATAATTATTTATAAGATCTTAACAGCAATCTGTCAGGAAGAATTACATTATGGCAATTGTAATTATTAATTTAAAATGCATAATTCCAATCCATCATAATAAAATAAAGGCAGCTGTTTGTGATATCTGAGCAGTGGCATTTATTTATTTAATGACATATAAATAACGTTCCATCTTATATTGATGTTGCAAAAGTGTGTAACAGTAAATTGTCATAATTGTTTATATATTGTCAAAGCATGTTTGCTTAAACTATAAATAATTATTTCTTTATTTTCTCTTATCATCACCCTTTCTCTCTATTTTTTAGAGGTTATAATTTCTAAACAATCTGCTGTTTGCATAACTTGATGTTAAAAACTAATCATCAACAGCATAGAGAGGTACACTGACCACTGTGGCTTGGACTGCCATATCTCCATAGATAGCAGAATAGACACTCAGCACTTCCCGGTCACAACCTGTCAGTCTTGCTTCTACATTCCCTACCCTACCTTCTTGAAGTACATCAGGAAGCTCTGCCCTGGCGCCTGGTGCAGTGATACCCTCTGTGAGCAGTATTATTAGAAGTGGCAATTTTATAACCTGGCAAAGGCTGACAGGGCCAGTGGAGGATGTAATGTAGAGAGGTCTTGGTGCACATATCAGCAGGTTTGAAAATACCCTGTGTCACACTGAAAAGACAATGCCACATTTGGCACTGACTCAGGAAGCTGCTGAAAGAGACAGTGATGACAGTTCTGAGGGTGAGGACTATATTCTTACTGTTCTCAGTCTGGACATGGGTATGCATCTGATGTCCCTTGTCTATCTCCTGTCATGGTGCCCCCCAACCTTTTGTCCCCATTACCATCACTGTCTGTCTTGAATGTCCTATATGTCTGCAGATGTGTCCTAACCTACCCAACCTACCTGACGCTCTCATTCCTAACCACCTTTCCCAGCATTCCTGTCTCGCCCAAATAAAAAAATAAAAAATGGATACCTGTCCCACAAAACAATTATGCCCCATACATAGTTCTCCACTTTGCCTATGTGTCATCCTGACACAGTTGATTTTATCCAATTGGCCATACATTATCCCTTTATTGTCACTCATCACTGGTGCGTTCACTCAGCAAAGTCATGAAATTGTGTCTACATTTGCCCGTTGATTTTGTGGAGAAGTGGATAGCTATGGCACTCTCCCATGACCTTCTTGCAAATGCCTGTATTCTTTTCCATGAGCAACACTCTGCTTGCCAACCCCATTGTCATCATTGTCCTATCCACCCCTTTATCAAATATTTAATTTGGACAAAGAAAAACAGATTTACACACACAGCTCACATGGCCAGAAATGGCTCATGGAAAAGCCTTCACTTTATGTCCTTGGTATTTGTGAAGAGTTTGGCATAATGTAGCAGTGCTGAGTGAGCATGAACACCATTTAACTTCTTTTTGCAAAAGTTGAAGATTTCAATTTTATCTGCAGTAGTACAGTTACTATTGCTCAATAATAGTGTTTAAATCTACTACACTATGGGAATACAGAGTAAAGCCAGACTAAAGGCAGTACTGTGATACAGTTAATTTCACAATTCACAGGCTGCTGGATGTATTAAAGAAGGGGTTTCTATGTGGCATATTGAGATAATTACCTTGTTTCTAACCTGGTGTTTTGCCATAGTGTCATGAGTTCAATTACAGCTGTATGTCAGTTTATTTTATGATAGTTCACATCTGTATTTCTCCACATATAACATATTTCTTTAACATAACATTTGAATAGTGCAGTAAGACACCATTTTCAAAAACACTGCAGCCCCAACATAGAGACTTAATAAAACAACCTTACCCTGGTTAGATATTCATAATTATTACACTATCCAACCCCTTCTTTCTACCTGTAGGAATCATGTTTATTTTATGAAGCATGACAGATTAATGAAGATTGAATAAGTAAGACTAAAATACAGTACAGATGTTGCTACATGTCCCACAAAATATATTGTTGTTACTCCTCTCTGCATCTTTCTCTACCTCTTGCTGTTCAACCCTACTTCCTTAATAAGTTTTCAGTGTGCTTCAGAGTGTTATAGTAATCCTGTGAAGTCAATGTGAATATCAGCCTATTATGTGGAACATGTCAATGTCTCTCACAACACAATTTGTAATAAGGGCAGTATCTACATCATTATAAAAGCATGTAATTACATGTAACAATCATAGTGATGTTACATTGTCCTGTGCACACATGCATTTGTAGCACAACCTGTCATGTACAGTAGCATCTCTTCCAAGCATTGCTTTTTAAAAATATGCCAATTTTCAATTTCACATAAATATTTTCTGTCATCTCCTGTGGCTGTTGCGACTAGTGGAATGCTGTCTAGCTTGTGTAACCTATATAGGAGGTTTAATACCCAATGTAGAAGACGTGTGTGTGTGTGTGTGTGTGTGTGTGTGTGTGTGTGTGTGTGTGTGTGTGTGTGCATGTGTGCGTGTGTGTGTGTGTGTGTGTGTGTGCGTGTGTGTGTGTGATTGTGTGTGTGTGTGTTTGTGTGTGTGTGTGTGTGTGTGTGTGTGTGTGTGTGTGTGTGTGTGTGTGTGTGTGTGTGTGTGTGTGTGTGTGCATGTGTGCGTGTGTGCGTGTGTGTGTGTATGTGTGTCTGCATATGTGCGTGCGTGCGTGTGTGTGTGTGTGTGTGTGTGTGTGTGTGTGTGTGTGTGTGTGTGTGTGAAAGAGAGAGAGAGAGGGAGACTGTGTGTATCACTTGGTGGTGTATCCACTTCTCCTGAGAATAATTCATTTAACTGTTTTCACGACTTCCTTGCCCCAATTTTTGCAGATACATTCTCTATGAAATACTCTGATAAGGTAATCCTGATAAAAGTGCACTCTTCCGCTTAGGAATCAGACTTCTTCTGTGGTGCTTGTAACTAATGCAGGGCTGTCTAAATTGTGTAACCTAGATAGGTATGCCATTCAATATCTTCCATGGAAAACTTATATGTGTGTGCAAACTGCTTGTTGTTGTCTCCGTTTATCCTGAAGAGGATGCATTTAAGTCTGCACCCAGCTTTCCTATGCTAGTTTCTATGGAAACATTCTGTATGAAACATGCTAAGAGGTCATCCTGAAAAGAGTGCATTCCCTCCCCTTGAGTCATAGTTGTCCTGTGGAATTTGTAAGTAATACAGTACTCTCTAGAGTATGTAACCTAGATAGGTGGAAAATTCAATATCAAACATGGTAGACCTGTATGTAAGTGTGTGTGAGATTGTTTACAATTAAGTGATCATGTGCCCAATCAGTCTGCTCTCTGAATATTTTTTTTTTAAATCAAAGATGACTAAACCATATTCCTAAGCCCACCCTTCACATCCACAACTTTACTGCTACACAAGGTTGTAGCTAGGCATACTGTTTGTAATGCAATGATTACAGTTCTACTTCACGTTGTCGTAAGCTGACAATATCGAGTCTGATATTGTCGGCACGACAATATCAAAAATGAAGAACATCATGCAAGTAAATGGAAATCTCCGTAAGGGGAGATTTCCGTTTACCTCAATATAGTGCATTCTCTGAGTTAGTATATTTAATTTGGGGGGTGTGGAGGGTGCAGGGGGGCTTGCCCCCCAGCCTACGCCATTTAGTTTTTTTTTTAATTGTTTTTTTTTACATTATTTAATGTTTTACTTAATCTATCAATAAAGTTCAACCTTTATTGATTTGATTAAGTAAACTTTCGATAACATGATATAGACACATGATTACAATGTTCTATGAATTACATAAAGGAAACTTTGTTTTTTATAGACAATACAATGTCCACAAACTTGTAAATGAATGCTTCAGGTAATAGTGTCATATTCTGAAAGTTAGCCATTTCATGTTTTTAGAGAGAAAGTTATACAAACATTTATTAAGTGGGAAGAGGGGAAAATGTTTCCATTACTCAAATGGCAGAGGTTTGTGTTGCATCAGTAAGAGCACACAATTACAACATTATATCGTCTGCCCACATGCCTGATTCAACACACTGATATGATCATTGTTTTACAAGTGAACTGAAGTTATGTCAATGTCAGACTTCTCTTGTGGTGTCTGCGTGTCTTACACTATTCTCTATAATATGTAACTAGATAGGTAGGATGTTTTAACGCAGCAGTGCTTAACTTCTGCAAGTGTGACTGCCAATGGAGTCATGATTATTTTTCAAACATATTTAGTGGGAACTTTTGCAAGCACTGATTCGCTGTAAAAATAATGTTACGATATATATATATCCTTGCCAGTGCATTGCTGATGTCATCCCTTCATAGATGCTGCATGTCTCAGCTGTAGTCATTATTCTCCTCTGGCACTGGCTGCAGATAGTGTGTGGTACAGAAGGTGTAAGTGGATAGGTAGGTGGCTCAATTCTATCACTTCTTATATTGTTTGAAAATTATTAGTGTCATACACCACTGGTCACCTCACAACTACCTTTATGTAGCCTTCTAATTATGAGACTGAATGACAGTGGCTCACTATGACACAAGCAAATCCTAATACCAACAGGGAAAATCACATTTTGTCCACACAATAGTTACATACTGCTGACATAACTGCAGTATGTCACATTTGGATTGTGCATTCTCCTGTGCTGTGTGACTTTGATAGGGTGCATTGTACATTTTATAACTATTTATGTAGGATGTTAGAGTCAAGCTGTGAGAGTGTCTTTCACCATCAAACTGTGTATACTATTCTGCAAATACATATATGATGTGTAGCTGTACAGTGTCATGGTGGAGTTTGAACACTTTAAGCATAAACATCCAGCTAAAAATATTTTACTGTCTCAGTTGTACCTTAATATGGTCATGTGGTGCTTATAATTTGGGAAATTATGTTTGTCTTGTGATCTTGTGTAACTGAAATCCAGCCATTAATGCTCAGACTATGTTGTGTCTGTGTTATTGTGACTCTACATGTCACTAACACTGTTGTCAAGCACATTGGCTTTGTACACATATAGATGTTGATCCCTTTTACTAAAAGCTATGACAATTTGTCACATAGCAATGTTTTTATACAGAGTAATGATGGCATTTGCTTTCATGTTCCTTATATAACATTTGTAGTAAGTGTTATCCTCTAGCATGAAGGAATGAGACAACATGATGTCTGTTGTTGATGTACTACAATATTTACAGCCCCATATATCCCTTGCAAAAATAACATGATATAATGCCTTCTTATAACCACACAGATCACTATTGCACTAGCATTTCTACTGTAGTGCATTCATCCTGTAAAATATGTATTGTCTGCTCTCAAATGCTCTTTTGTTCAACATTTACATTTAGGATTCTGTTAGAATTGTTGTGCCTTATACTGTAATGCATGAATGACATGTACCATAGTTATAATGTGTGCATTTACAGTGTGAGAGTCTTTCATGTTCCCTTTCATCCAAGAGGTTATTTATCAGACATGCCAGAGGCAGGGGTTGGCATAATGGTTAAGCTGTTTATCACGCAGACACAGGTTACAGGGTTTGATTCTTGCATTTCAGGGAAATTGGCTAGGATTAAATGGCCCACAAGGACAGCTAGCCTTGCACTTACCTATGAACCTGTGTAATAAGTTAGCATAAATGGATTGTCAGAATTGTTGCAAGACTTCCACAGTGGCGCATGTAGTTCATCCACATGTCATTAGTCAGTAGAGCTGAATCACTTGCTGTTCAATTCCTGACAGGTGCAAGATTGTAAGAATGTACTGATGTTATGCAACCAGCATTGTATGTAGTTATTCATACCCATTTTTATGCTGGACAATGATATCTCATTGTAGGTTGTGACTGGATGGCATTGAAATGTTTATTTTGGGCATGTTGTGCTGTGACCACTTCTGTGGTGCATGCATTGAATAAATTGACTTTTTTAGCATACCTAGACACATATACTGGTGCTCAGTTCTGGGAAATTGTGTGTCCTACATGATGGAAACAGCTTCCTTGTCAGACAATCAATCATATTGTAATACTTAGTGTTGTGTGGACACTAATATGTGCAGCTCCTTCCTGACATTTGGACAAGATCTGATTGTGCATATTACATCCATAGTTCTTGTCTTAACATAAACACATCCAATTTAGATATTTGTGACAGCCTCCATTGCTATCTGATGTGACACATGCAGTCAATACAGGAGTTTCGAGAAAGCCTTGGAGAACACGCAAGGGTTTGAATCTTGTAACATCTGTCAGAATACAGTGGCTTACACACACACACACACACACACACACACACACACACACACACACACACTCCCAAGACTAGCTTTTTCAGGTAATCTCATAACAGGTAGGTCATTTGTACATCTTATATGGTATGATAGTGCTGTATGTCCTGTGAGGGTGTTCTTCCTTACATGACCAAAATTTATTTGTCTGTAGCACCCATGTTTGTTATGCATCACTCCGATATCTGATTGAATGGGGTCTATATTACTTCATTGAAGTTTTATTTCTATGAATGCCTAATCAAAAAACCCCTCCACATCAAACATCCATTCATTGAATGTTCACATCAGTGAACTGTTTACAAAGGGAAGGGAGTTAGATGGCCATCATTAGAAATTTTCCCTTTTCATCAGTGTAGTGTGATCTCTGAATTGGTATATATAAATTCGGGGGGGGGGGGTGGGGGGCACAGCTCCCCAGACTGGGAGGTAGGGGGTGTAGCCCACCACCTTGGTGGATTTGAAATAATGTATTCTGTGTGATGATTGCTGTGGTGCACAAGTAATTCCCTTCCCTAAGAAAACCATTCACTGATGTGAACATTTGATAAGTAGATGTTACATGCAAAGGGGTTGATGAGGAGGTATTTGCTGAAATAAAACTTCAATGAAATAATATGGACCTGTTCAGATCTGTGTTTTAAAAGTACATAAGGTAAATGTTTCTTATTTCATTCCTTGCTAGTATGTATTACTTATTCACAATATAATTGTGCTGTGTATTACATGTCTTCCTCCAGACATGTTTAATACTGCAGTTGTTTCCATCACAATATAGCAGGTGTGTGATTCCATAAACTTTTCTTACTGTATGGCATGCAGAGACACCATAAGGAAATGTGACTAGTTCTCTGTTACAACACTTTCAATTGGGTTGTTGCTGTTGAATTGCTGGTCTGTTACCGCTCCCTGTAATTGAATGTGAGCATGCCCTGTATTAGTATGTCAGACATGTTTGCAAATCATCAATGGCAAACCTGGACCTCCTAACATGCCATCTGCTCAGTCTAGACATAGTTCACTTATGTATGTTGTTTGTTATTAGACTGGCATGAAGACTTTTCATAAACATACAACACTTGCTTATCTATTACATGCTCGTAGGTAATAAACCCCTTTTGCATTGGTGCCACTGCCATTTCATTGCTTAAACATGTCCATTTCTGAGTTACCTGACATTACAGCTGTAAGGTCATTTTATTCTTGTGCATACATGGTGAGATGGATAATACAATGGTGCTGTCATCTTGGATGCATCAATTTCCTATATATACATTCTTATATGCAATAACTGCATTCTATACATAATGCATCTTCTGTTCTTGCTGTTATCTCAAGTCAGCATTTAATTAACATGTGTATCACATTTTCACTCCACTTTGTTTCACTGCAGCTTTTCATCCCTATCATATATTTCAACAGCATGTCCATTATTATTTATGTGTTTAACTGCATTCACACTAATTATCATTACATTAATCTTCCAGGTTTTATGTCAGAAATACTTCTTATATACACTTTTATCACATTTGCCTGCTAGATATGAATACACTTTAAACATTTCTCCTCTCCAATGTTACACCATAATTATACAACATTTTTGTGTACCAGTTCTGCCATTTCACTTCCCGTTGTTCTGGATTGTTTCCCTGTATTTGTCCTTAAATATGTTGGGCTACAGCACATGCTCATATCTGAATATTGCCTATATATGATCTATTTTTTTACATTTTGTGCTGGTGCTTGCAAGCAGGTTTCCATGACCAGAAACACTACTGCCGGTCATGGAAAGGTGCTTGCAACCATGTAGGTGTGCTAAGCAGCATGCATATTTATTAGCACTGCTGCTCATAAAACTAAGACACTTAAATCATATAGGCTTAACAGAAAGATTATGCAGTTATTAATGAATCCCAGGGCACAACATAATAGTGATGTTGATTGATAAGGGATAAGCTTCACTTCTGGTCACAGTCTGTGTACAGCATTAAAAGATTTATAGCTTCTAAAGATATAAAACACTTTTGTGCTCCTGTAGATTTTTTGTCCCTAGCTGGTAATATTTCATAACAGCTAAAACTCCATATTTTGTAAATATTGTTTTCCTTTTTTTTTTCTTTTCATACCCAATATAATTTGAGATTTTTAAATGGATTTCAAAATGGATGTCAACATTTACCTCATGAGCTTCACTTTATTCTTCTTTCATTGTAAATTTCTTGACCTTCATAACTTAAACAGATAATAAATTAGTTATAACCATAGAGACTCAATTATAATTCTCTTTATTTTACACATACAATCTCTGTTGATACAATAGTTTGCAAAATACGTGGAACCACAACCAGGTAATTTAAGCAAATAAAAACCATGGTGGGCATGCCTTACATTATGTCTGTTCAGAGATGTGAATATTTACATTGCACTTACTGTTGCAGATTTCTGTACATGTCCTACATGTGCCTTTAGCTATGCTTCTTTGACTG
The DNA here is from genome assembly GCF_019279795.1 of Protopterus annectens. Taxonomy (NCBI): domain Eukaryota; kingdom Metazoa; phylum Chordata; order Ceratodontiformes; family Protopteridae; genus Protopterus; species Protopterus annectens. The sequence goes on from NC_056745.1 coordinate 844,597,757, forward strand.
CTGAGGGCTTTCAGTCAGAGGAAGAATCTGGGTGAAGTAGCTGTGGGTTTAACTGCTTTTCTCCCTACAGAGCTGATGATGCCATTGTTGTTAAAATGTCAGCTGTCTCTACCTCAGAAACTTAGTCTTTAGCTGCAGGTGGAAGTTGATGAAGTGGGTCCTCTTAAACTACTATTTTTCAGACACAAACTGTTTGTGTGTTACAGACACGTAAAGAATCCCAGGCAGAGAGCAGCAGATCTGACATCAGCTGGTGCCTGTCTTCTTTCTGTTTTGGTTACACCTATGCCGTAGGAGGTGTTAGATGAGGGGAGGGGGCACCTGGGATGTCAGTAGTCCCTCTATAAGTAACTCATTCTATGACCCTGATCATGAGGGTCCGACAAATGAAGCACAGACTGAACCTTCTCAGATAACAGCTGAGCTCACTGTATCATTAATGCAGCAGGTTCAACATTATATCCATACTGCTGCAGCTGGCTTGCATTCTGCTACAGGTAAAGCCTTCACAGAGCATGCAGAACTCTGTACAAGAGCAAAGAGTTATGGGCCTAAACACCAAGAAGACTGCAGGGATTGGTCTGTACTGGAGAACTTTTTCCTCATGTCTACTCTATCCAGGCACAACCATAAGATGCAAATGGAATACCCCATACCATTGATGTGGTCTAGCTATTGCAGACAACTATTACTGACTCTGCTAGACTATGTCATGTAGTTCATACTTTAAAAACTGTTGCCAGTGAGTTGGTGCAACAGCATCATTTATTTCATGTTTAATTCTGAGGTAGGATGTTTTCATAACAGCTGATAACTGATCCAAAAATGTTGGCTTGTCATCAGGAATTTTGCTCAGTTTTCAAATGTGAGACGTATATTCCAAATGAATCTCTACAGATGACTAATGACAATAACAGTGGATAAATCTGATGGATGAACAGTTATATAAACAAATAAAGCCTCAGTCTTCATTGGGTTTAGTTTTAGCATGTTCAAACATGGCCAGTCCAGAATGCACTCAAGCAGTTTTCAAGAGTGGTAGTCTGGCACTGAGCTTGAAGAAAGAAAAAGATTGGCACAGCTGTGTATCATCAACATGTGATTGACAAGAAATGCCCTTCCGCACAATGATTTCCCTTGGGGAAAATATAAATGGTGAAAAATAAAAGAGACAGAATTAAGTCTGTAGTATGACATAGTCTAAGGTGTATGTACATGATATATATAAATCTGATAGTATATGTTGTGTGTGACCTTGTGGGCATACCTCTCAACCTCTTATTGTAAGAAATCTGGACAAAGCCTGAAAAAATGGGGGACAAAGGCTTAAAAATAGGGACACATTTTAAATATTGCTCTTATAAACTTAGAAAGTTATTAGAGTAACAGTGCTAGCATACACCTTATGAATAATTTAAAGACTGAAACTCAAATAGATGTCATTATTAAGTGCCTTTAGTCCTCAAATCATCCCAGTGATTTGCCAGAAAACCACAAATTTTATGAAGAACAGACCAAAAATAGGCAAAAATCTGGACATTCTGTGTAAATCTGGACAGATGAGAGGTATGCTCATAGGTAGAGTCTAAACCAACTTAGAATTATAGCAGTAATATTTCAATGATTCAACTGCTCAGTCATGAGGACCTCAAGATCCCTGCATCAAATGCTAAAGAGACAGATCAAGTAGAATCAGGATAGAGTATTTTGTATCCCTCACCATCCGAAGATCATTCTTAACTCTTGTAAGAGCTGTCTCTGTGATGTGCTTTGTTCTATATAACCAAACGGGTTAGGATCCAACAGTTTGTTTGGACATTATATGGAAGTTTAGCTGCATCTAAGCCAAGAACATTTTATTGGCTCTCCACCGGACATCATGTGATGGCTTCTCTACCTGCACTCAATATGCTCATTTGTTCTGTCCGGAAATAGTAAATAAGTAGAATTATTGGGCTATGAGAAAGCCATATGACTCACTCTTTCCTACCTAAATATATTAATTGGTCTTATATTTCCCAGTGAGAGCGGGCTGGTAGGGACTGGATCAGCTTACTGGTCCTGGAGGATGACATAAGCATTCCCTCTGGAGCACCCACTCCAGCAGCTCATCTGAACTCCAGTATTGCCATTTCCTAGCTGCACCACCCAGTGGTTTGAATCCCACTGGGTGCAGCACCTAGTATCCTCACCTGGAGTCATCACTGTTATGAGCCAACATTACCTCTCTCACATTAAGATGAGAGAGACAGCAGCAAATGTTCACTCCAATCCACTCTGATTAGCCCTACCAAGCTCAAGAGTTGGTAAATGAACTCAGGCCACTTGCACCAAGTCAGGGTTTATCCCTCTATAACTTATCCAAGAAAGTTTTTTTTTTTTTTGAGGACTGGGGTCAGTAGCACCTCTTTTAAGACAAGTGGGAATTTCCCTGTCCTCAAAGATGAGCAAACAATATAGTGGATTAACGGGCCAAGGGTCAAGAAATAATTTCTAATCCATCCCATAGGTTCAGGTTCCAAATCACATCCAATAAAGCACATGACCAAGACAAATTCTCCAAGAGTGTTGTATCTGACATTTAAATTCATCCCACCAGCAGTTTAAGTTACCTAGCTCAGAAAACAGAAGTTGCTCATGCTAAGATTATCTGTCAATGAGCTCTTTCATTTGAAAACTTTAGCTGCAAAGTAATTGAGTAATATCATGACACTTAATGGCTCAATAAAACTATAAAAGGCAAGGCAGGCTAGGCTGCACACACTACAAACAGCATATTAAGGGTAAGGAAGGTTGATGAATTGCTGCTGAGATTTCATCTCAGAGACAGAGCTGTTTTGCAGAGATCTGAAACTGGTAATGAGCTTTTCCACTAATAGGCACATCTATCTCAACCTGTTCTCCAACCTTTGCCTTGTTTCTGTAAAAGCCTGCAATTCATGGTGAAACCATTGATCAGAGTGACACACAGGCATTTGCTCCATAGTCTCCTCAGTTTTAGAAATCTGTGATTTACCCTTTTTCACAACCATAAAAAAAATCTAGAATGGGCAAGTAAAGGACTGATCTACTGAAGCAGCTGTATATTGCACAGAGATATTATTACAACCTAGCAAATAATTACTAAGTACATTACACATAAGAATGTATATACAGTTATCTCATCAAATACTATCCCCGGGATTGATGAATCTCAGCACAAGGATGGCATTAGCCTTGTGCCGACTGTGTGGCATAGAGATAGGTTCATAGGTTCATAGGTTCATACTAGGCTATCTGCCCGAGGGCATTTACAAGCCTAGCCCATCGTTTTGTGGCTTACGCCACCCCTTTAGTATGGGGAACTATACCCATTATTTTGCTGTGCCTCTGTCGAGCAGTGACACTGAGGTAATCCCTGGGGTATATCTGCGATCTCCCATCCATTGGTCAAGATTTCTCTTGAACAAGGCCAGCGAGGTGCTCTGCCTCACATGTACCGGGATTTTGTTCCACAGCATAGGGAGTCTTTGGGTGATGAATCTATCCCTCCAGCACGTCCTATTAATAGCCGTGTCGAGGTTTAAGTCTCCGCCCTTGTGGCTCTGATGGATCTAGGTTTTTGAGGTGAAGCATATTCATCAAATCTGGGTTTGACATGGCCTTGTATGTTAGGCAAAGGTCACCTCTGAGCAGCGGTGGCGACTGAATAGAGCTGGAGTTCTTTCAGTCGGGCAGCATAGGACAGATTTTGAGACCCTTTATCCTTTTGGTGAGGAACTTTTGTGGCGTCTCCAGCTGCTGCAAGTGTCGGGTCAGATACATCCCGAATGGGGCATTGTACTCAATCATTGGTCTGATGAGTGATGAGTAAAGGGAGACTATGACCTCCCTTGATCTAGATGAGAATCCCTTCATGATAAGGTGGGCAATGTAGAAGGTCTTCCTAACTACTTTAGCTACATGGGTGTCGAATGACAGACTACTATCAACCTGGGTCCCCAGGTCCCTGATAACTTCTTCTGTGCTCAGTGGATTGCCACCTATTTGGTAGCTAGGGGTAACCTTGTTTTTCCCAAAGTGTATGACTATGCATTTTTTGGCATTTAACTTCAGGCCGTGGCTCTGACACCAGTTATCCATTTCTGTGAGACCCTTCTGAAGGATATCTGTGTCAGATGTGTTTTCTACTATGGCGCCCAGTTTGCAGTCATCTGCAAACTTTGTCAGCCATAACCCTCCTGTGTTTGCTTGTACTTCGGAAAAGTAGATGCCAAACAAGAGTGGGCCCAGGACTGAGCCCTGTGGGACACCACTTGTGACAGGCTTTGAGTCTGACATGGCGCCAGCAACTCTGACCCTGTGGGTTCTGTCACTCAGCCAGTTTGCAACCCATCTTGTGATGTATGGGTTAACATTTAAGCTGATGAGTTTTTCAATGATACCCGAGTGGGGTATTGTATCGAAGGCCTTAGCCAGATCGAGGTAGGCTGTATGGACTGCCTTTCCTCGTCAATGGCTTTGGTGACTGTTTCAAAAAGTCAACCAAGTTTAAAAGGCATGATCTGCCTTTGACAAAGCCAAACTTGGTTGGACCCAAAGTCTGCAAATTGCCTATGTCTTTATTTATGAGGTCCATTATGATCCTCTCCATGGCTTTGCAGATAAGGCTTGTCAAGCTAATGGGCCGGTAATTTCCAGGGTCGGTGGAGGCACCGCCTTTGTGAAATGGGACCACAGTTGCAGTGCGCCACTCCCTGGGTACGTATCCAGAGGTAAGACTTTGATTAAACAGCTGTCCTAGCTGTGGGTTTAATTCCTCATTGAGTTCGTGGGGCACACAGCCTGGGACACCATCAGGTCTCATGAGTGGTGTGTTTTTGCTTTGGAGAGAGCAGTTCTCACTTGGGCGCTGGAGATGTTTGGGGGCTGCAATCGTTTGGTATAGATATCTCTCCTTTTGGGGGGGAGGGGGGGAGAAGTTTGCACTGAACCTGTCAGCCAGTATGTTGGCAATGTCTGTAGGATCAGTAATCTTCACATCATTTTGAACTAGTTCTGAGCATATCTGGGAGTTTCCTCCTAGGTTTCTAACATAGCTAAAGAAGGCCTTATGATTGTCTTTTGAGTCTTTAGCTATTTTTCTCTCGAAATTTGCTTTGGATGATTTTATGAGAGCTTTTAGTTTTTTACTTATAGTGATCAAGGGTGTCTTACCTTTTAAGGATTTTGCACTATCTTGTAGTAGCTTCCTCCTTTTGTTGTAGAGTTTGTTTATGGCTGGGGTCCACCAGACTGGACGCTTGCCTTTGGTACAAAGAGTCTTTGTTTTGCTTGGGATCGCCTTATCCATGCAGTCCTGCAGGTGCTGGTAGAAGGCATTTGTAAGTGATTCAGCGGCTTGAGTACTGTTTTCCGCTGGCTCGGGGGCTTTAAAGGAGACCACACTAGTCTTTAGAAGTGTGAAGTCGGCTTTTGAGAAGTTCTTTACTGTGGTCTTTTTTATTTCAGGTGGGGGTGGGATGAGGACTTCCAGCGAGATTAGTTTGTGATCTGATCTCACCAGTGAGGGGTATACTTCCGGTGTTGAACATTGTGCTCCCATGTTCGTGATGATGAGATCAAGTATGTTATCTCCTCTTGTGGGGATGGTGACTAGTTGTTCCATGGCATTTGAGTTTATGAATTCCAGGAACTTTTGGGCTAGGGTGTTTGGGCTTGAGTAGTGTTCCCAGTCTATATTAGGGTAATTGAAGTCACCTAGTATGATGGTGTTTGGTGATACATTTATCCCTCTAGTGTTTTCAGGAAGGCCATGTGAGGTTCCTGAGTTTGTGAGGGTGGCCTGTAACATGCTACAATTTGCAGAGCAGTCTTGCCTATGGTTAATTGCACCTGGATGGTCTCCGATGCATCGTGCGTTGCCACCAGTCTTGAGGTGTGGGTGTCCTTGATGAATATGGATACCCCCCCTCCTTTCTTGGCATTGTCCGGATTTTGGGGCCGGAACGCATGATATGAGGTAAAACCTGATAGCGCTGGGGTGCTCTCAGGAGCCTTGAACCAGGTTTCTGTCACAGCACAGACATCGATGTTCTCCATACTGAGAAGGGCCTCGAGTGCGTGCATTTTGAGATTTAGACTTCTGGCATTGAGCAGCATTACCCTTAGTTTTTTCCTTTTTGTGTTCTAGGGTGGTAGGTTTAGAATTTGAGCCTTGCCTAAAAAGGCACTATGGGGTGGCAAGAGCCTTTGCCAATATCCGAATCCCAGGGGTGACAGGTGCAAGCCGTCCCTTGAAGCAGCGTGGCTTGTCCAGCATGTCATCCCAGGCAGACAGATACTGGATCCCCTTTGAATGACACCAGTGTTTAAGCCAATTGTTAAAGCTGATCATCTTATCTCTGTATTGTGGCATCATTCTTGGTGAAGGTAGGATACTGCTCAAGGTCAGGGTCATACCTGCCTGGGCTACATAATCAGAGAGCTCCTCAATGTCTCTTTTCATGTAGTCCAAGGAGGTACGTCTCAGGTCGTTTACACCAGCGTGGACAATGACTGAGTCATATTTGTACCTGCTGTTGAGAGACCTGAGTGCTTGCGTTATGTGGCGGATTCTAGCGCCCGACAGGCAGCTTACTGTGACCTTCTCCTTACTCAGTCTGGTGAGCGGGACGTCAGTGTGTCTGACTATGGAGTCACCAATGACTAGTGTGCCTGGCATTGTGTTTGGCCATAAGGGCTGTGACTGTTTGACACTCTGACTGTGAGGTCTATGTGTTGCAGGTGTTGTGTTCTGAGGTGGTGGTTGTTTGGGTGTCTGCTTTGGTGGCCTCTGCTGTTTTGGTAGATTTTTGATCAGAGCCTCCGAGTATGTCTTTGTGTGTTTATGTGTATGATTTGAGGTTGTAATGGTACTATGTGAGACTGGGTCTATAGTGTGTGTGGTAACCTTCTCCTCCTGACTGGTCTTGCCAGTCCTGTGTTGAGAGAGCTCAGCCTCCAGTTTGGCCGTATGCATATTAATGAAGGCACACTGCCGTAACGGCCATGTGCATAGGAAACGTGTATGAGTGCGGGGGGGGCGTGTCCAAGAGGTGCACAGAGGCTTGATCATGTCGGCTGCATACGCACAACCTAAAATGCTGACTACTACAGCCTGCCTCTAATAGTAATCACTCCTGTCAGTGTCCGTGGATACTGAAATGTATGGAAAGCATACAAGACATCATTGTGAACACCACAATAAGAAGTAAACACAAAGGCACATAGCTGAATATTGAGTCCCCGTCCCTCGAACAAAGATATTTAAAACCCTGTGCCCATATTCCATTGAAGTATCGCTAGTTATATCAAGTGGAAGCAAAATGCATCGTGTTAGCGCACTGCCAATTGCCAAGCCTAGCCCAATGGTTTGGGTTACCACCTGTCCCACATTGTGAGGGACAGTCCCCCTCTAGGCAGGTGTGTCCATACCAAATTCATAATAAATGTGAAATGTCCTGCGATAGTAGGACATAATTATGTCCCATATGTTACGAAATAGTCCCATACAGTACATATGTCCATATATAAAATACCTATATGTTACAAGAAACAGAATAAGCAAGTAAACAAAACAGAATAAGCAATTACACCACTACAACAATAAAAGCTTATATGTAGGCATGAAACTAAAATACTATCCTTTGTAATAACCGTGGGTATGTGTTGGCCTGTAAAGTCAGATGTCTGCCATGAAAATGTCCCATCCAGGTCATATGAAAAGGTGGCAACCCTACCATTGGTCAGAGTATTCACCCAATATCTGCCCATTCGCGTTCCAAGTCGTCCTTGCCAGGATGGCCCATAGATGAAGAGGTATTAACCCGGGTAAGTATTTGCGAGTACCTATGTGCGTGAAGTACAGCATGTGGATGATCTGAAATGTTAGTGTAGAC